>NC_043704.1:141397974-141497896 GCF_006229205.1 Suricata suricatta
GAATTTGAGGATAGTTTGTTCTAGCTTTGAGAAGAATGTTGATGCAATTTTGATGGGGATTGCATTGCATGTGTAGATTGCTTTGGGTCGTAATGACATTTTCACAATGTTTATTCTTCCGATCCATGAACAGGGAATGTTTTCCCATTTCTTGGTGTCTTCTTCAATCTCTTCCATAAGTTTTCTATAGTTTTCATCATATAGGTCTTTTACATCCTTGGTTAGTTTACTCCTAGGTATTTTATGGTTTTTCGTGCAATCGTGAATGGGATCAGTTTCTTGATTTCTCTTTCTGCTGCTTCATTTTTGGTGTATAGGAATGCAACTGATTTCTGTACATTGATTTGTACCGAGTCTGCTGGGTTTTCCATGTAGAGTATCATGGCATCTGCGAAACGTGAAAGTTTGAATTCTTCTTTGCCAATTCGGATGCCTTTTATTTCTTTTTGTTTTCTGATTGCTGATGCTAGGACTTCCAGCACCATGTTAAACAACAGTGGTGAGAGTGGACACCCCTGTCGTGTTCCTGATCTCAGGGGGAATGCTCTCCGTTTTTCCACATTGAGGATGATATTAGCTGTGGGCTTTTCATAAACTGCTTTTATAATGTTTAGGTAAGTTCCTTCTATTCAGATTTTCTCAAGGGTTTTTATTAAGAACGAGTGCTGTATTTTGTCAAATGCTTTTTCTGCGTCTATTGACAGGATCATTCAGTTTTTATCCTTTCTTTTGTTAATGTGATGGATCATATTGATGGATTTGCAATTATTGAACCAGCCCTGTAACCCAGGAATGAATCCCACTTGATCTTAATGGATAATTCTTTTTATATGCTGTTGAATTCAATTTGCTAGTATCTTGTTGAGTATTTTTGTGTTTGTATTCATTAAGGATATTGGTCTGCAGTTCTCTTTTTTTGCTGGGTCTCTGTTTGGTTTGGGTATTAGGTGATGCTGGCTTCGTAGATTGAGTTTGGAAGTTTTCCTTCTATTTTTTTTTTTGGAATAGTTTGAGAAGAATGTGTATGAGCTCTGCTTTAAATGTCTGGTAGAATTCCCCTGGGAAGCCTTGTGGCCCTGGGCTCTTATTTGTTGGGAGATTTTTGATAACAGATTTGATTTCTACACTGATTATCGGTCTATTAATGCTTTCTATCTCTTCCCATTTGAATTTTGGCAGTGCATGTGCATTTAGGAATTTGTCCATTTCTTCTAGGTTGTCCAGTTTGTTGGCATATAATTTTTCATAGTAATCTCTGATGATTGCTTGTATTTCTAAGGGATTGGTTGTAATAGATCGTTTTTCATTCATGATTTTGTCTATCTGGGTGCTCTCTTTTTTTCTTTCTGAGGAGCCTGGCTAGAGGTTTATTAATTTTGTTTACTTTTTCAAAGAACTAACTCTTGGTTTCATTGATCTGCTCGACTGTTCTTTTGGATTCTATATTGTTTATTTCTTCCCTGAGCTTTATTATTTCTTTTCCTCTGCTGGGTTGGGGTGCTCTTGCTGCTTCCCTTCTAGTTCCAGTAGGTGCTCTGTTAGATTTTGAATTTGCGCTTTTTCTAGTTTGTTGAAATTGGCCTGGATTGCAATATACTTTCCTCTTAGGACTGCCTTTGCTGCGTCCCAGAGATTTTGGATTGTTGTATTTTCATTTTCATTGGTTTCCACATAATTTTTAATTCTTTAATTGCCTGATTAGCCCAATCATCCTTTAGTAGGATGGTTTTTAACCTCCACATTTTTGGAGGTTTTCCAGACTTTTTCCTGTGGTTCATTTCAAGTTTCATAGCATTGTGATCTGAAAGTGTGCATGGTATGATCTCTATTTGTTTATACTTATGGAGGGCTGCTTTTTGCCCCAGTATGTGATCTATCTTGGAGAATGTGCCATGTGCACTCGAAAAAAAGGTGAGTTTCCTAACTTCAGGGTGCAGAGTTCTAAATACATCTATTAATTCCATCTATTCCAATGTGACGTTCAGGTCCATTGCTTCTTTAGTGATTTTCTGTCTGGTTGATCTATCCATTGCTGTCAGTGGAGTATTAAAGTCCCCTGCAAGTAGCACATTCTTCTCAATAAGATTATTTCTGTCTGTGATTAATTGTTTTATGGACTTGGTGGCTCCCAAATTTCGCACATAGATATTTATAATTGTTAGCTCTTCCTGATGGGGATACCCTGTAATTATTATATAATGTCCTTCTTCATCTCTTATTACTGCCTTTAGTGTAAAGTGCAGTTTGTCTGATAGAAGTATGGCTACTCTGGCTTTCTTTTGGCTTCCAGTCACATGATAGATATTTCTCCATCCCTTTACTTTCAACCTGAAGGTATATTCAGGTCTAACATGAGTGTCTTATAGACAGCAAATAGATGGGTTTTGTTTTCTTATCCATTATGCTACCATGTGTCTTTTGGTTGGAGCATTCAGTCCATTTACATTCAGTGTTATTATTGAAAAATGTGGGTTTAGAGTCATTGTGTTCTCCCTAGAATTCATGTTTATAGTGGTGTCTCTGGCACCTTGTATTCTTTGCAACATTTCCCTCATAGAGTCCCTCTTAGGATTTCCTGTAGGGCTGGTTTGGTGGTCATGAATTCTCAAGTTTTGTTTATTTGGGAACACTTTTATCTCTCCTATTTTGAATGACAGGCTTGCTGGATAAAGGATTCTTGGCTGCATGTTTTTTTCTGTTCATCACATTGAAGATTTCCTGCCATTCCTTCCTGGCCTGCCAAGTTTCATTAGATAGGTTGTAAGCACTCTAATAGGTTTCCCTTTGTACATGAGGGCTCTTTTCTCCCTTGGTGCTTTCAGAATTCTCTCTTTATCTTTATATTTTGCCAGTTTTACTATGATATGTCATGCCAAAAGTCGATTCAAATTACATCTTAGGGGGGGTTCTTTGTGCCTCTTGAATTTGAATATCTATTTCTTTCCCCAGATCTGGAAAATTCTCAGTTATAATTTGGTCTAGCATCCCTTCAGGACCTTTCTCTTTGTCTTCCTCTTCAGGAATTCCTATGATACGGATGTTGTTCCATTTGATTGTATCACTCAGGTCTCGAAATCTCCTTTCCTGCTCCTGGATCAGTTTCTCTCTCTTTTTTCCAGCTTCCTCTTTTGCTATAACTGTATCTTCTAATTCACCTATTCGTCTCTCTGCCTCATCAATCCTTGAAGTGGCTGCCTCCATTTTGTTCTTCACGTCATTTATAGCCTTTTTTTAACTCATCACACCTATTTTCAAATTGCCTAATCATTGTCTCAGTTGCTTCTTTGATGCTTTTTTCAACCCCAGTGATTAATTTTATGTTATGTTTTTAAAATTCTTGATCCGGTATGTTGTCTGGATCTGCCTTGAGCAGTTCTGTGGCTGTGACTTCTTCCTGGAGGTTCTTCAGGGGAGAGGTTCTTCGTTTTGTCATTTTTGCTAGTGTTCTGTCTCTTGTCAGCTTTTAAAGGCTCGTTGTGCTCTGTACACCTGTTAGTATTGCTCTGTTAAAGGAGGCTTATTGTCTGTCAAGGGCCTGTTGATTTAGGAAATATTATTTTAATGGTGTCTCTCAGTTCCTCTTGTTGTGCTTTTGAATATTTTATTTCCCTATTCAGCGATATTTGGGACTCACTGTCATGCACACTTTGGCTTGTTTCTTGGTGTAGCCCTAAGAAGGAAAACAGACAGACAAACACAGAGGGAATACAAGCACACAAACACACATACAAATGAAACAAACAAACACATTAAAAGGGGGAAAGAAAAGAAAGACAATGGATAGGAAAGAGACGAAAAGAAGAGAAGAAAAAAAATAAAGGGGGTCAGAGACAACAAAGGACAATGGACAGTCTAAATGTGTATGACCTTCAGGAGTAAAAATTTAAAAAAAATTAAGTATAAAGTAATAATAAAAAATAAGTACAATAAAAAGAAGAGAAAAAGAAAAAAAATGAAGAAGAAAAAAAAAAAAGCAGCTTCCTTGCGGATAGGTGTGGTTTGGTGTGGTAGGCCTAGGGGCTGCTCTCTGAGGCTCTGCCTTGGTGTCTGCAATGAGTAGAACGTCACCATTGCAAGCTCCACTGGAACTAGGCCATTCTAATGAGTCTGATTTCCTTGTGTCGCAGCTGAGACAAATTTTATTTTCTAGGCCCACCTAGGTTAAAATTCTAGTCCATGCACTTTTATGCTACCACAGATGAGATGTACTTGCTTTGGTGGCTGGCTTCTTAGGGGGAGGGATCACTTTGTCTTGACTCAGGCCGGGATTTGCCTGAGGCGAGGTGTGCTCCCTGAGGCGAGGTGTGCAGCAGGAGGTGAATTGCTTGCCCTCACAGACACTGGTGTGGACTCCCAGCCCCCAGCCAGGATTGCAATAGCTTTGGGGGAGGGATGAGTTTCTCTTGGCGCCACCTGGGATTCCTCTAGCTGCTGTCCGAGGCTCCTGGTGCTGCTGGAAATGAGGTGTGAGCTCCTGTAGGTGGAGCTCCACCACTGTCAACTCCCTGCCGGTATTGCATAGGAGTGGGGGCTATTTTTTCCCTGTTGGCACCCAGGATTCGCGCAGCCAATACTGGAGGCGAGATGCACCATGGAAATGAGGTGTGTGCTCCCACTCCCAAAGCCGAGGTAGAAGTGAGTGCCTCTGGCACTGCTGCCGCTGCCGTGGCTGCTGACTCCCCGCCAAGGTGGCGCAGGGCTGTAAGCTGTTCTTTCCCTTGTGCCACCTGGGTTCGGGATACGCGCTGCCCAGCAGTTATATATGGAGTGAGAGTTTCTCTCTCCAAGCGCAGTTAAACGTTCTTTATCTCTTCCCCAGAGACAGTATTTTGACCGTGATGTGTTTCTCTGTCTCTTCCCTTTGTTTCTCGGGCTCTGCGCACTTGCCCCACATTGGGCTGGGGCTCCCACCTCCCCTGCCCGTCTGGGGCTGGCCCGTTTTCCAATCTCCCCAGTTCGCACTCACTCACTCAGGTTGTCTTCTTTCTGGAGTCTGTATTTTCTCCTCCTCCTCTTGCAGGTGAGAGTAATGTCCTTCTCAGTTTGACAGATGGAGCAGACGAAGTTTACAGAGCTCCCTTCCTCTCCGCCATCTTGGCTCCTCCCTCAGAATATTTCTGACTGACTTGTTAAAACTACATTTCTGGGGGAGATTGAAATTCCAAAGAGATTGGGTATTAAGCCCCAGTTTACTGACTTGGGGTCCTAACTAAAGTGAACTCATTTTGGGCCTGTAGTGTTCTTTTTAACATTGTTCACTCAGAGTATTTTACGAGTAAGAGTTTCCCACCATCTTTTGTAACATGCTTTTTATATTTGCATTTTATCAATTTAAACAATGTTAATTCCTCCCTTTACCTCTATTTTCATTGAACAAACCGTATTTTTATTACTACTTAGAAATTTTATTATAATACTAATAAAATCTAGTAATGTTATTGATAAATTACTACTATGAATGGAAAGAAACAACTTTTAACAAAATAAAGCTTTAGTTAATAATTTAATATAAAATAGTGGTGCCAATAATAATATAGCTTGGAAGGCAACATCAATCAGTATGCAATATGGTGGTGGAGGAGTTCAAAATACATTGACTACTGAGGGATGGGCATCTGTTAATGATTTAATCCTGAGGATCCCATGGGAAACTTGAGCCTTGGGCATGCAATGGAACATCTGTGATGTTCCAAGGATGTTTTGAGCACTGACTTGATCTTGTGGCTTTTCCAGGAATAAGCCCTTCTGGAAAGCCAAACCCCATGGTCCAGAAGGGCCACTCCACTCCGTATCCATCACCAGCTCATCCTCATCATGAATGTAGGTCTATGAGAATTTCTGCCTCTGTACCCAGAGGTCAGACATCAGGTGGTGACATTCTGTCTTCTAGTTTAGCCACACACAGTACCTAAGACTTTGTTCTTTTTCAAGAACTTGGCCTTGAACATTTAATTTAATTGCCTTTCATATTTAGGTGATAGAAGATTGTGAGAACATTTTCTTCTAGCCCTTAATTCTTCTAACTACCTCCAAGTGTGGCCATCCAGAAAACCTTAATGAATAAAAACAATTGGAGTTTAAATTAAGAATAAAAAAAATTGATGCCTCTCTTAGAAGGTGGTAGGTCGAGAAAGTTTTTTTGTTCTTTTGATCCCAGAGGTGGGGAATATAGGAGAGGGCAAACTCCAGGTTTTGTTCAGAATTATTTGTGACTTTCAATCTAGATCATCACTATGTATTCATATGAATTCAGAAATATTTATATTTGTATGTATTTCTTTGCCATATTTTAAACATTTTCACTTTGGATGGGAATCCTTCTCATTAATTTCTCTGGTGTGATTTTATTTCCTATTCTTTATGCAGTCTGATTCTTACTAGGCCTTGTGATTTTTACCTAGTTACTTAAAATGTCTGGCTTATAAATAGCATTCTTACCTGATTTCCAAGGCTAGCATAACATTTTCCCTATTTTTAACCTCATCTATTCATTTCTGTAGGAATTAGGAGTGGGGGAGAACCTAAAATATGCATTCCACTTACTATGTTGAACTAGGTTTCAGAAACACATCCATGCAGTGTTTTCTGAAAAGGAAATCTTTGTTTAAATATTTATGTCTATTTTTACATATAGTTTGTTTCTAAATGTTGCCTTGTCAATGTTCTAACCCACTTAATATTTTTAATTTTATCCATATATCTGAAAAGCTTTTTCTCTGTCTTGTACCTATTCCTTCTTAACTCTGAAAAAACTCAGTAATAGTTATTTCAAAACAGTATTTAAAAGCAACATAGGACACAGAAAATAGAGACAGTGGTGATCAGTTACAGTCCAGAGAACCAGTCTATTAAAAGAACACTTCTTCCTTCCCTGCTCTCTTTTGTCTCTACATAATTCAACCTGTGGTGCAGATTGACTAAAAGGTATAAGTTTTAAGGAGATGTTTGTATTCCTATATGTATGTAGTCTATCCTTTTAAACATTTACAGCAATTAAATTATTTGCCTACGAAGGAGACTTAGAGTGAGTTAAATTCAACTGGTATTTATCAAATATTTATTATGTACATTAACAATGAACCAGGTGGTGGGAGGGCAGGAAACATAATAAAATATGAGACAAGATTCTTGCCTTCATGTGCTTAATGGCTTCATTGGGAAGAAAGGAAATATAGTTTTAAAACTTGAGAATAAGTGTTGAGTCTTAAATAGATAATAAAGTTTATTGAGTAGGAGAGTAAGGAGAAGTATTGGCGGCTAATTTAAATGACACTGATCAGTTGTTGGATGATGGAGTGTAGTCATTACTATACCAAGAAAATTGATTCCTGGGTGACTTTGTAAAGTCCCCTTTATTAATATATTTACTTTTGATTACTTAAATAAAAACTACATGTTTTTCCACAAATACAGAAGTATTTAGCATAAAGTAGAATAAGTGTTCACTCACTTCCCTCCTTAGGAGTCACCATTTTGTATATATTTCTAAACCATAAATACACATATGATTCTATTTTGTGTTTTGGAGTTTTGTAATTCTGGAAATTGGACCACACAGTATGTATTTTTCTTTGCAATTTCTTCATTTATTATTACTATTTTTTTTACTTAATAAATCTAAAGGATCTTTCACATCAGTAACTTTGATCTAAGTCAATAGTTTATCTCTAATTTACTATTTCATGAGCTAAATAAGTGAGTGTTGCTGAGCAAGTATGTTACTCAGCAGTGTATAACCAGACTATTCAGTAAGAATTGGAATTTTGCATGGCTTTTAGACTCAATTTGTCATCTTCAGACTTGATGTCTTTCTTATATGCACACGCACAAACACACATCATACACACCCCCACCACCCCCACCACACAGCACACCCACAACATACATAGGTTTTCTTTTGAATAACTAGGTATTAAGTAGACCAGCAGGGGTTAGGATTTGAAGAACGAATAAATCATTCCTGTTTCATTTGATTCATTTTCCTGGATACACTAAAAAAAAAAAAAAAGAAACTGGGATTGGGGAAACTGTGATCTGGATCTTCTTCTCCCAGGCCCCAGACTATGTTTGTAGGATTCTGTTTGTTCCAGAGAAAGGCAAGGAGAGGGGCGGTAGGCTACACAACACTGTATTGGTCACAGAGCGTGAGGAGACTGTGTGTGCATTTGTAGCAATCAGGATCTCCTTCCCTCTGTCTTCCTTGTAAAAGGAAGTGGTGTCCCCCCCCCTCCCCATCCTTCCTCTCAAGAGCTCTTTCACTTAAACTGCAGAACAACTTGGTTTACTGTAGTCGCTTCCCACCCAGCCCTACCCCTGATGGAACAGATCAGCCTGGCTGACCAGAGAGTTTTACTGTGTCTGCAGCATCAGCTTCTAACTCTTGGGGTATATTTGCAACCAGATTTCTGTCATGTTTATGAGCTGGAACCCAGTTCCCCTGAAAAGAGATCCATAAAGAGCTAGACATGCCTGGTCACTTAGCAGGTACTCAAGGGAGTGCTAATGGTAGAGGGCAGTGCACTGATTCAGAGAAGAAGGAGCTTTTCTTCCTAGTATTCAGAGCTTCCTTTGAAAGCCAGAGAGATGCTCCACAGAGAGGCAATAAAAAGTCATCCCTCAAGGATGGAAATTCTACTGCCACGGTCCCTTCCTTGGGGTGTCCTAATCAAAACTGGAGAGCCTGCCTTCCCGGGAGCAGCACCACCTAGCCCTTTCTCAGCACATGCATGGAGCACTTCCTTAATGAGTTCATGAGCAGACAGTCCTTGAGCCATGACTTAAAGAATTTAGCTGGGTGAACTTTTAAATTAATGAAGGTTTTCAAGAAGAGCGAAATAAAAAAAAAATCTGAGGACTTACATTTCTATGGGGACTTGCAGATAGTAGGTGGAAGCCTGGGAAAATAGAATCAGTGACAGCCAGAGATCTGGAGCAGAAATGGGGGCTCTGTATTCCTTATACTTGCATCGAGGACGGCGGCTCTGTCTGCTGTAAAGGTACGTCTCCTCCCACCAGTGAATTTCTTTTCTTCCTCTTCTCAAGACTGCTCTCATCTCTATAATTCCAGGCTATATGTTTCTCAGGAGAAGTTTCATTTTGCTTTTTGTAGGTTGTGGTGTGCCTAAGCACTTAGGGGTTAAATATATGTCACTCCTGGCATATGAAATTAACCCTGGTATGGGCAGCATTGAGATTGGAGGGCTGCTTTCTGCTCCTGATGATCTCTACTGAGACCTTCCTGACTTCTGCTGCTTGGTGCAGTTGTTCAACAGACCCCACCGTCGTCATGGTGGAACCTGATACCCCTCCATTTAATCAGGACATAGACCCTTTATAAACCTAGAATAGGAATCGCTGGAAAGCATGGTGGTAAAGTTTTGGATTCAAGAACAAACCAGATCTGTGAGCATCCAGTGGTGAGAGTAGATGGCACCTTCAACTAATTGTCATGAGAACCAGGGACTATACCAAGCAGTAGAAGTTCACTGACAGGAAGTTTAGGGGCGCTTGGGTGGCTCAGTTGGTTGAGTGACTCCTGATTTTGGCTCAGGTCATGATCTGATTAAGAGCGTCTGCTCTCAGCTCAGAGCCTGCTTGGAATTCCTTTTCTCCCTCTCCTCTGCCTCTCCCCTGTTCTCTCTTTGTCTCTCTCAAAATAAAATAAAAAATAAATCATTGTCAGGAAGTTTAAGTACTCAGAAATTTACTAGCAAGAAATTGATCCTTCCCTACATCTAAATAGGGGTGACTAAGAAATAGGAAAGTTGGTGAAAGAAGAATATGACAGAAAAGAAAAAAAAAGATTTCAGAGAAGAGTAATTTATTTTATCCACCACTTTGGGAAAATTCATAAAAACAGCAATTTCTCCTTTGAGGTAGAAACTCTTTGCTAATTGTTCCTGAAGCTCTGCATTCATGATTTTAAATGTGTCTAAGATTCAGTGATGACATTTTGTTTTGAAGGGAAGCAGGAGACAGATTCTTTAACACCTTAGTTCTGAACAAAACCGGATCAACATTTCCTGAAACAAATTTGGATTCTGATACTTGAAGAATTAAGTGGAATGAAATCTCTTTATCAGCCCCAGCCCTTTACCTTCTCTCTTCATAGAATTCACTAGAATTTCTAGTTGTTGACTTAGGTCCCATCTCTCATTTCCGAGATAACCCTCTTTGGGGAAAGGAACGCTGCTCTTTGCTGTTGCACATTGGTGGAAGAGAGGCATTCAGTCCCCTTGCCAAGTGCACTGCTCATTGGGTGAGGGCACCAAGGCAGAAACCCTGAATCCTATGCATTTCTTACTATCCTACAATATCTCAGTTCCAATCATCAGATTCTATAGCACAAAGTTCTGATCATTGGATTCTATAGCACAAAGGTGCTGTGTTAGCTAGCCTCCATAGAACTGGCCTTCTATCCTGTCCCTATCCTGAGGTCCTCTATAAAGATTATAGTCTGTTGAGTCTTCTTACAACTTTAGGCTGGCTTTTCTCTTAATAGAGCCTCTCTTTGGTCAGCAGCCTTCACATCTTAGCGACCTGTCTGGACTTGTGAAGTTTAGTCACTTCCTCTGTTTCTGGGAGTTGAGTCTGCTCCACCTTCTGGGACCCCTTGTTATAGTATCTTAGTGGTTACAAACTCATGTGACTTATGAATGGAGTGGGCTGGGTAAAGGGTGATTGGACTAGAAAATCCACATTTCTTTAAAGCGGGATAGCCACAAGTCTTATCCTGCTGCTCATGGCAATTTCAAGAGAAGAAAGAATCTGAATTTGTGTGAAATATCCTGATTAGAAAATGTTGGCAACTAACTCATTTTTTAAAACAATGATCTATGAACCTAGTAAACTCCATCTGCATCCTGACCTGTGACACAGCTATATATGCGTGACTTCTATCTATACCATCTTCCTGAGCAAGACAGTAACCACTGTGTCTGTGCTTTTGTCTAGGTAGCCTATTTTATCAGGGTTTGGGGATCTTACTGTGTGTTCCAGTCAAGCAGATGGTTTATCTTTAGTACCACCCTGCTGCTCATGTATTTCCCATCTTGCTACATACTGAGCATCAACATATCCTCATGGAACAATTTTTTGGAAATATGATTTTCTAATCCAAGAAACTATTAAGCTACTCTAGTGTGCTAAGGACCATGATGTTTGCCAAGAATATAACATCAAATATCAGCAAGACATAGACATTGTTCTCCAGCAGTATGGAGGACCTAATTGAAGGTGAACTTCCAACGAGGAATATTCTTGTATAATCCTCTCCCCTTGACTGCAGGCAGAACCTGCGAGTTGCTTCCACCAACAGAAAATAGCCAAGGTGATGGGATGTCAATCCCTTGATTTGAATGTGTTATATGGCAGAGGTGATGGGGTGTCATGCCCCTGATTATATTTTGTTAGATATGAGAGTCCCTCTTAACATAGTGGAATGAGGAAATCTCCTTCTGGTCTTGAAGAATCAGATAGCCATTTTGTAAACTGCCTACGGGAAGGGGAGGGTCATACGGCAGGGAACTGTGGGTAGCCTCCAGACAACAAGCAGTAAGAAGCTGGGGCCCCTAGTCATAGAGCTGCAAAGAAATGAATTCTTCCAGTGATCTGCATGAACTTGAAAGTGGATTTTTCCCCAGTTGAGCCTCCAGATGAGACAACACTTCGATTACAGCGTGTGAAATCCTGAACAGAAGAACCAGCTAAGCTCTGCATGTATTCTTGCTTTATGAAAACTGTGATAATACATGCATGTTGTTTAAAGCCACTAAAGTATATGCTGATTTGTTATGTAGCAGAAAAGTCTAATATAGCAGTTTACAGCTTACCATGGAAAACACAATAACCCATTTGTCACATAAAACAAGATGAAGAGACATTTAATTGCTTGAATTCCTTTAAGGAGAATGCTATACTTGTTTGGAAAAAAAGACTTGATTAGCTAAGTCCCAGGGCTGCATCCAAGGCTACTTACTGTGCAACCCAAAAGAAGATAATGGTGTTTTCTTTATCAAGAGAAAGGTATATGCCTATGGATATTCTAAAGCTCATCAAGATTTTGAGTCCTTCTCTTCTGAGCAAGTGTCTTCCATGAAGCTGATACCTCCTCCTGGCTCTGCTGTGTGTCCCACAAGGAGGCTGGCTCCTGGCATCTGCTTCCTACTAGATACCACCAGCAGGGAGGATGGGGAAGAAATTGGAGAGGAATGAGAGATATCAAGGACTCACTCGCTGTTAGTCCTTCTCTAGCTCAGGTGGCACCAAAGACAGTGGCTGCATGTCCTCCAGTGAGCTTGCTCTCAAGGGAATTGCCTACTGGGGCTTTAGCTTCTAGTGCTTCAAAGTACAATATATAGCTACCATATATAGCAGTAGGCAACTATATAAATTTAAACTAAGTAAATATAAAGACAAAAATTCATTTCTTAAGTTGCACTAGCTACTTTTCAAGTGCTAAGTAACCACATGTTGCTAATGGCTACCATATTGGAAGCTGCAGATAAAGATCATTTCTATTGTCTCATAGTCCTTTTGGACAGTACATAGAGTATTAGAGAGTAATGTGGTCTGCAGGCTCTGGTAAGCCCACATTCTCTTTTTGTCATTCTAGTCTAAGGGCGGGCATGCTGCCCGATCATGTGAATCTCTGGATTTTCTCACTTTCCTTCAAAACATTTTTTTTTAAGTTTACTTATTTTGAGAGAGAAAGGTAGGGAAGAGAGAATCCCAGGCAGGTTCTGCACTGTCAGCACAGAGCCTCAACATAGGGCTCAACCCCACAAATCGTGAGATCATGACTTGAAATAAACCAAGAGTCAGATGCTCAACTGACTGAGCCACCCAGGTGCCCCCTGAGTTCACGACATTTCTATCACCTTTATAACCAATCCCCTTTGAGTCCCTCTGTTGAAAATAATCAAGGGATTTCTTTCCTAATCATACTTTGAGATACTAGAAGAAGAAAGGATAAGATAGTTAACATTTCTATGTTAGTTAACCATTATTATGTAACAAACTGCCCTTATTAAATTTAGCAGCTTTTAACAATGAACATATAATAAAATATGGCAGTTTCTGTGAGTTAAGAATCTGGGTAGCTGGGTGGTTCTGGCTTAATCGTTCATAAAATTGCAGTCAATGTTGGCAGGATCTGAAGTTTCATCAGAAGGCTTACCTGGGGGAGGATTTCCTTCCAGGCTCACTTTTGTGATCTCGCAGCCCCTGGTTCCTCACTGACTATTGGGTGGGACTCCTTGCCACCTGGACTTTGCGTAGACTGAGTGCTGCATGGAAGGGCAGTGGCTTCTTCTGGGGTGAATGACCAGACAGAGTATCCAATATGGGAGATGTCATCTTTTATAACTTAAATTTGGAAGTGGGATACCATGGTTTCTGCTGTATATCACTGACCTCACAGACCAGCCCTAGGATAGTGTAGGAGGTTGTGCACAGGACGAGAATGCCAGGAGGCTGAGATCATTGGAAGCCATCTTGGAAGCTGCCTACCACAAGTGCTCCAGGGAGGTTGAGTGGATTTGATATATGGGAGATTGTTCCTCCTCTCTGTGACTTAACTCAGGTCAGAGTTCATACAACAAAAGGCAAAGGAATATTTTGGCTTTGAAGGCTTTGACAGGAAAAGGCCAATACCTCCAGCGATGCTATCTCAGCTTTGACTTGTATGTGGCATTCAGATGTCTGAGGACGATGCTCACTTTTTTGAATTTGGATCTAAGAAATGATGGAAAATTATAAAAATATTCCAATACTTGCTCTGGAACATGATTTGAAAGCATTTGGCTTATTTAAAATCAAGATCTGGGGCAATGTCATAACATTCAGATGTAATATTTTCTCCAAAAGGAGAAAAAAAATGCCTGGTTGGTGACAAAAACTTAAAAGCTTTCAGCTTGGCTGGTTCTGGTGTCATGTTCTTGTCTGATGGTTTAGCAGAAGTTCCGTAAGCCTCTGGCAGCTCTTGGCTGTGTAGGGGTTTTCTACAAGGGAAGATGTAGAAAATAAGGTCCTTTATCATCAGTGGGCAGGTGATGGAGTCAGGGCCGTGTGGTGGGGTCAGGATGAAAGAAGAGACTAACTTCATCCCAAGTGTGTGGGTGGTAAGAGCTGAGGCAGGCAGCCTGCTGAATGTCAGCTTGTTTTTCTCATGAAAGTGGACCTGAGAAGCAGGTGGCGCTGAGACTCATGCTCAGCCGCAGCGACGCGGTCCTTGTCACTTCCTGAGGAAAGAGATCCCATCGTATCCCCAGTCACTTAGGTGTACATCTAGCTGAACACAATCTGCCTGGGAAATGGCCCAGTGAAGAGAAGTTGCCATTTCAGAGAGAGATGTACCATCTACTACTCGGGATAGAGGGAGCGAAGTACTAAGAGGCATTTTTGCTTTCCTGAAAAGAGAAATAGACAAAGGGTAAAAATGCAAAGGGGGTTGAGGCTGAAATAAGCCCAGGATATAAGGTAAAAAAATTTTTCCTAATGAACTTCAGTGAATAGTTTCTTTCTTTCTTTTAATTTAAATTGAAAGGCATTTTCATGTTTGAAAGTTCTAAGCTGTAAAAATAAACCCTGGAAGTAGATTGCCTGGGGTAAGATTTAATTAAACACTATACAGTAAATTAGCATAATTTGATGAGGATCAGCTTTAGTTCCTAGAAGCTGCAACAGGCAGAAATTTTAATTTTGTAATATCTTTTAAAATTCCTCTCCAAAGTGTAGTTTTAGAAAATAAAAACTGAACAAGGTATTACCAAGCAGAAGGCAATTTATGAGGGAGATGACGTACTGGCCGTGGGATATGGGGAGGGTTTTAATGCAGATACTGAAAGTTTGTAAGAGGAATGGCCCTTCATAAAAGAAGATTCTGGAAAACAGAGTTGAATTCCTCAGCTTGAAGCAGAGAGGTTATTCAGTATTATCATTCGCTCCTAGGCTGTGACAACTAGAATTTCAAGCAAAGACCTTCATCCATCCCTCCTCCCTCCCTCAGAACCTCTCTCCCTGCCTCATTTCTTTTTTCTTAATCTCTTTCAAAGTAGAGACTACTATAGATCATAGGTAAGAGGTACAAGTTTAAGAAAGAGAGAGGGAGGGAAGGAAGAAACGAAGGAAAGAAAGAGGAAGGAAGGGAAGGAGGGAAGGAAGAAAGGACGAACCAAGAACCAAACACACGTGAGAGAAAAAACCCTTCCTGGAGTGCAGCAAGGTCTTTATGGCTCTCTTAGTCCTGCTTATAATTCACCAAACGCATGTCCTCAATCTTACTCAGTATATGCCATTTTCTTGGATGACCTAAGGAACCATCTGTATGTGAGTCCCGGCAGGCTAAATATGCTCACTAAAGGAAAAGGGGAACGTCTCCCAGACAACCCTACTCCAGAAAACCCCCTCCCATGGGAATTTGTAAAGGTGAAATGATTCTAAAGGGGGAACAATGCAATAGGATTGCAGGACAGTGAATTCTCGAGAATTACAAGCAGGTCTTTTTTGTAGGTTCATTCTCCGCACCAGTGAGGAGGCATGAAACCTAGAGGGGCCTCAGCAGTTTTGTGTTGAATGAAATTATGAACAGTGTCCTGGCCCATGTGGGAGTGGTTTACATGAGTAAAAGTTAATGTATCCTCAGGTGTCTTGACTTACCTGTAAGAAGTTTTAGAATAGACATTGGTCTTCCATCTCTAAAGATTAGAGTCCTGAAAACCCCTTAGGAAGAAAAGTATGGTTGAGAAACTTTGAATTAAAAGGAAGTCAGGGGGTGCTTAGGTGACTCAGTCAGTTAAGCATCCAACTCTTGGCTTTGGCTCAGGTCATGATCTCATGGTCCTGTGAGTTCAGCCCTGTGTCAGATTCTGCACTGATGTGGTGGAGCCTGCTTGGAATTCTCTCTCTCTTTCTGCCTCCTTCTCTCTCAAAATAAATAAACTTAAAAAAAAAAAAAGGAGCCATAATTTTGAACATGTCTCTGAAGGCAAGGGAAACAAAAACAAAAATGAACTATTGGGACCTTATCAAGATAAAAAGCTTCTGCACAATGATGGAAACAATCAGCAAAACTAAAAAAGCAACTGACAGAATGGGAGAAGATATTTGCAAATGATGTATCAGAAGTAGGGTTAGTATCCAAAACCTGTAAAGAACTTATCAAACTCAACACCTAACAAACCAAATAATCCAGTGAAGAAATAGGCAAAAGACATTATTAGACACTTTTCTAAAGAAGACATCCAGATGGCTAACAGACACATGAAACAGTGCTCAACATTACTTACCATCAGGGAAATAATGATGATAACATCTCACACCAGTCAGAATGACTAAAATTAACAACTCAGGCAGTGACAAATGTTGGCAAGGATGCAGAAAAGGGAAGCCCTTTTGCACTGCTGGTGGGAATGCAAACTGGAGCAGCCACTCTGGAAAACAATATGGAGGTCCCTCAAAAAATTAAAAAAACAACTATCCTACAACCTAGAAATTGCAGTACAAGATATTTATCCAAAAGAAACAAAAATGTTGATTTTGGAGGGCACATGCACACCAATGTTTATAGCAGTGCTATCAACAATAGCCAAATTATGAAATGAGCCTAAATGTCCATTCATGGACAGATGGATAAAGAAGATGTGGTGTGTGTGTGTGTGTGTGTGTGTGTGTGTGTGTGTGTGTGTACACACACAGGAATATTACTCAGCGATCAAAAAGAATGAAATCTTCCTGTTTGCAACAATGTGGATGGAACTAGAGTGTATTATGCCAAGCAAAATAAATTAGTCAGAGAAAGACAAATACCATATAATTTTACTCATGTGGAAATTAAGAAACAAACCAGATGAATAGGGTAAGGGAAGCAAAAATAAGATAAAAATAGAGAAGGAGGCAAACCATAAGAAACTCTCAAATACAGAGAACAAACAGGGTTGCTGGCAGGGCCTGGGTGGGGGGTGGGCGAAATGGATGACGGGCATTAAGGAGGGCCCCTGTTGGGATGAGCAGTGGGTGTCATATGTAAGTGATGAATTACTAAATTCTACTCCTGCAATCATGATTACACTATTTGTTAACTAACTTGGATTTAAATAAAATAAATAAAAAATGAAAAAATAAAAGGAAGTTAGAATTTTCTTAAAATGGCTATTATAACTCATTTGTAATAAATACATTATCCTCTTCATGTCCATTCTTCTGCTCTCATTTGCTAAGTAAATGTCCTGATGTCCTTGGCTTATGGTTTCAATGTCATGTTCATAGGTAGGTATGCCATGAGGGAGGAGCCCTGACCATTCAGAGGGGACGCTGAGCTGAGCTGAGCTGAGCTGAGCTGAGCTGAGCTGAGCTGAACTGGTTTGTTGCTGGCTCTGGGGAACGCTTGTGGTTCGTGGAGTCCCTGAGGAAGGCTAGCGGGGTAGAGGTTGCTGAGGGCATCACCTAGTTCACCGTCAGTAGAGGCGTATTTCAGTATTTTAATAATGAGTCTACTGGAAGTACAGTGATCCAGGGAACTATTGGTTATGCTTATAGAGTTGCCTTATTTTGTTGCCAACAGTGAACATACTTCAAGATATTTTCTCCTCTCTGTGCCTAGGATTTCTCCTAGGTAGTCAATACCTTTGAGATTTTATTAGACTTTGATAGCACAGAAGTTGTTGCCTCCAGCTCTCTATCACCTTCCTTGGCCCCTGACATGCCAAATAATGTAAATGCTCAGATTTGTTTGATACCAGTTTATGCCAAGTATAGATGTCGGCAACAATCGCACGTACCATCACTTTTCTCCTCCCAATAGGCACAAGGATTTCGTTTTAAGACATAGATTTGACTTGACCTCATGCTGCTTCCAGCCATAGTCAGTGAGCATCTTAGGGGGCTGGCCAAGCAAAGGTTCCAAAAAGATAGGAGAAGTCCAACCGCTATGGACTTCTCTAGACTTTTACAATGAAAACAACAACAGAACAGCAACAAAGCTCAGGAGAAACTAGTTTCATTTTGGCATATGTTTCACCCAATGTGTAGGGCATAAATTTTTTGTTTTGAATGATAGAGAGAGGAGCTTAAAACGATCTTTTCACTTAGCATTGGTCCTTAAAGGTCTTAATCGGGCCCCGACTTAAATTCTTTTTCCTTTGTCTCTCTTTCCAGGTTTTATTGCCAGAATTTCTACCCTGATCCTGCCTTCTGAGTTCTCTCCTTCTTCCTCTGTAAACCCTAGTTTCTATTTTTTCTAATTATCCCCAACTGGAGTAATTGGCAAATCACTTAAACTGGAACGCAAGTTCTTGTGGGTTTGCTGGGGAAGGTTATACAGAAGTAAAACCACATACACTTGAGTTTTGCATAAGGAGAACTCAAGGCCAGGGAGAGGTTTTGTACGAAGATCACTCTCACCCTCAAAAAAGCCAAGGGCATCTTTTCTTTAAAGGAATCCCTACTTTGTTTATGTGGGAAGTTGTCCAGGGCACAGCGAGTGTCTGGCAGGACTTTGCTGGCCTTTTGCTTTCTAACTGGCTGTCATAAGCAAAAACAGCCTTCTAGATTCTCCGCGTTGAGGTGCCATTTGCAGTTGCACTAACAGGGAAGGGGAGCTGGAGAGGAGAGGTAAAGGGGAACATTCTAAGTCCTTTCCTGCTCAGTGTTTTAAAATGTGACCTTTGGATTCTAACGTCAGGGGTCATGAACTCAAAGCACAGGATCCCTGGGAGCTCAGGAATATCCACCTAATTTTCCTTAAGTCAATTTATAAAAAAGAAGTACTCTGAAGTCTGTCCACACATTTTGACTTCCTGCCCTCTAGACTCTACTGAAGATGGGGGTGGGGCCTCTCCCTCTCTGTGGTGTTCTCAGTGCCCTATAATCAGCAGATGGTCCACAATGTATTTTAAGACCATGATTCTTCACTTTCTTTATATCCCATGGCCAAAGCTAGACTAGTTACTTAAGGATACATGTTTGGGTCCCTAAGATGCTAAATTTTACATCAGATAGATTCATCTGAACAATTGTGTGATTGTAAACTACATGATGACCTGAATTAGAGTAGCATAGAGGTTAAGAGCCCAGACTGTATAGCCAGACTGCCCAGGATTCTTGTTTTACCTCTAACTAGGTATATGGTTTTAGACAAGTCTTTTGTAAAACTATCTCTGAGCCTCTATTTTCTCTTCTGCAAATGGGGGTAATAATAGCAACTACCCCATGGGTTTTTGTGAAGTTTAAAAGAGATGATTATTATAAAGCCCTTCAAACGGTGTCTGGCGATAATAAACACTCAGTAAACGTAAGCTGCTATCGTCTGTTGTGTTGGTGGCTGTTGATGGCATCACAAATTATTATCCCTTGACGTTTATATTGGGGAGAACTTAGGTCAGGTTCTCTTGAAACAGAGGCTGAGAGAGGGATTCCGTGAAATCTTCGAGAAAGGGAGAAAATCCAGTTAAGACCAGGAAGAATCTCGGCAAAGATGTGGTTTTCATTGGGGTCTGATCGTAGCTTGATCCCATGGAGAACCCTGGAGGATAAATCCTACCAAAAACTGTCCTAATCTGAGACACGACCACCAGCTTTTTGTCTCCCTGACACGGTTGGTCATTGGGATATAGAATTGGCAACTTCTTAAGCCTCCTGAACAGGCTCACCGAATCGAGGTTGGTGAGTCACGTCTAACCGGTGACCCTGGAGTGACTCATTTCCCTGGATCCCCTTGCGGCCGCGTGTAGCTCAGACTCAGAAATCATGCCCAGCGGGTTGCCCGAAGGTGCTGTTTTCATCATAGTTTTCAGTGTTTGAGACCCGCTATTTTGGGGCCTAAGGCTGTTTTCTTTTGCCTTGTTCGCTCCCTTTAGCAATGAGAAAAATTGGATAGTGGGGAGATCAGAGCCTGCCATGACTCTTAAAGCGATTGGAATATGAAGTACAATTTTCTGGTCTCCTCCCTGCCTACTGCTGCGGCCCCCCATCCTCCTCCAAACTCCCCGTGCCATTCATTCAGAGAGACTCTTTCATTTTGCACCACGCTGGGTTAAGTTCTTTTATTATATTCATTCACTGTGCTGCTTAGAATTGAAGTCGAAAAACTGCTTCCCATGCCCTATGAATTTTTGACCAACTTGAGGAAACCCTCTAATTAGTGCCTGAATCCGCAATTAATGCGTGCTACTTAAAAGACAACTTTAACCTTGGATTCTTGAGTCTAGAATTAATGTAAGCTTTTGAGCATATGACTAACTCCTCCTTATCCATATGTGGCTTGTCCACTTTGCAGGCCCATCGACTGTCGGTGTTTAAACCCCGCCCGTGGTGTCTCAACCACGGCTTCCCACCACCGACTGGTGACGACTCAGTGTGCCAAGTAATTTTAGCATAAGGTGAAGCAGAGTATGATAAAGAATGGAAATCAGATAAGATAGGAGGAAGAGTGCTTCAGCATCTTCCTCAGCAAATATAAAGGCAATTGTAAATATTTTATGTTTTGAAATATCCATGCCATTCCTTCTTCCCTTCATTGGTCCATGTTTTTAAGGGTTGGTTGAACATGCTATATTGGCCCTTGGTGAATTAATGATTCACAGAGTATCATCAGAGAAACCAAGACTTTAAAAAATCCATTTGGAAGCTGTGTGTGTGGGTTTTTAAATAAATGCTAATATTATAGTAGTTTTGATTCACATGAAAGTCACAAAGGTAGAAGGTTCCTATTTGCTCCACCCCGAGTTACCCTATTCTTAACATTTCATATCAGTATTGTGCACTTTTGTAATAAACCAGTATTTATAGACTGTTATTAACGAGGGTCTATACTTTGTTTAGATGTTCTCAATTTTTACCTGATGTCCTGTTTGTTTTCTCACAGGAGCCCATCCAGAATACCACCTTTTATTTAGTGGTCATGCATCCTTAGGCTTAAGCTGTGGTGGATTCCCAGACTTTCCTTGGTTTTGATGTCCTTGACGGTTTTCAGGGACACTGGTAGATAGTTTGTAGAATGTTCTTCAGTGGGGTTTTGTCCGATAGTCTTTCCTGATTAGATTGATATTATGAGTTCTTGGGAGGAAGACCACAGAATATTCTCATCATATCTTATCAAAATTACATGCTATCAACAGGACTCTTTACTGATGCTATTAAACTTGTTCACCTAGCTAGAATAGGTTTCTTCATTATAAAGTTGCTTCTCCCTCCCTTTTCATCTTGTACACTTTGGTGAAAGGTGAAAGCTTTATATGATCTGAAGAGAAACCAGAGTATCATCATCTTGTACACTTTGGAAGGAAATCCCTCAGTGCAGCCCACAGATGGGGTCAGGGGAGAAGGGTGTTAGGATCTACCACCTTGATAGGGAGTGTCTATGTGAATTATTTGGGATTCTTCTGCATAGGAGATTTGTCTCTTGTTCCTTAGGTATTTAATTATTTATATCAGTTTGGACTTGTGGATATTTACGTATTTACATACTATTTTTTTTTTGAGAGCAAGCAGGCAAGGAACAGTGGGGAGGAGCAGAGAGAGAGAGAGAGGGGGAGAGAGAGAGAATCCCAAGTAGGCTCTGCACTGTCAGCGCAGAGCACGACACAGGGCTCAGTTCTGCGAACCATGAGATCATGACCGTAACTGAAATCAAGTTGAGCATTTAACTGACTGAGCCACCCAGGCACCGCAACTATGTTTTTTCTTGTGACTCAAGTTGTTCCAGCTTTCGCCAGCGAGCGAGCTTTCACTTGGCTCTTGTGCTCCCTTTGACACACTGCCATCCTTTTATGAGCACTTCCTTACCCCCTGACACTACCGGGTTTTACCCCTGGCTCGTCTTGTATGTTCCCTGCCCTGGCCCAGGCATGAGCCATTTCTCCAAGGAGTCCTGACTGGTACGGGAGGATGGTATTAGAAACTAAGCTCTGGGCCCTAGACGTGCCCATTGTTACCGGATATCGCTGCTTTATGGCCCGCCCAGCCAACAGAACTTGGAAATATCTATATGTTTACCAACCTGTGTATACACACCCATCAATAACTGTCTTTATATTTATCCATCTGTATCTGTATTAAGCTAAACAGGAGTTCATGCTGAAGTCCCCAGCTCTAATCCAGCATCCCATGATTCATTCTGGCCCCTCCCCTTGCTTGTCTGTAAGCTGCCACTCTAACATCGAGGAAACTGGCTGTTCCTGCCC
Source organism: Suricata suricatta (assembly GCF_006229205.1). Taxonomy (NCBI): domain Eukaryota; kingdom Metazoa; phylum Chordata; class Mammalia; order Carnivora; family Herpestidae; genus Suricata; species Suricata suricatta. The sequence goes on from NC_043704.1 coordinate 141,420,153, forward strand.
AACATACCCTTGCTTGTATGTTTAGTCCCAGTACACGTGGACCGTGGTTGCAGTTCTGGTAACCCCTACTCCCACGAGAAGACATTTTTTCAACTACTGTTGTCTGCCAAATGCAATTCCTTTTATCTTTAACTCCACAATCTCCACTCACTTCCAGAATTGCTTAGGTCTGTGCCTGTTTTCCACTTCCTACTTTAGTGCAGCTGCCTTACATCCAGCATATGGTTAGATTCTTTTTTTTTTTTTTTGTGGGTCACAGTTCTGTCTCAGAAACTCAGATTTTTCCTTTTAACATCCCATGAGGATCTCAAATAGCTCTGAGCGTTACCTGGTGTTATCACCAGAAAACTGAGTAGAGAAACGATGCAAGGAAATGAGAGAAACAGAAATTGAGAAATGCTCAGGAACTATTGACTAATAGTGAAAATAAAAACCAGTGTCAGGTCCCTGGCTTGCATGCCTGTAAGTATCTGGGTCATTTAGGAAGTCACAGAAATCCCGTTGGCCTTTGTTTTCTTCCCAGTTGGGTCCAGTTCCTCTGGATTGTCATAAGAATTGAATTGGAAATAGACTTTCACATACAATTATTGCATAAAAAGTAAATTCAGAACTTCTGGCAAGGAGGAGTCAGGTCAAGGGTATGGAGTTACAACTGTCACAGAATTGGTTTATTTATGGTTGTCGTTTATAGTTTAAACCAAGGGATAGAATGGACTCTGATGACCAGAGTATTTTCTTTTTCTCCATGGCGACATGCATACGCACACCCATAATTCTGTGTGTGTGTGTGTGTGTGTGTGTGTGCGTGTGTATAAATAATAATTATATTTCCAAATTATCTCTTGATAAGGGATCTCTTGAAGGCCTTGGTCTTGTTAGATTTCTTGTTGGTCTCTCTAACAAAAATTTGAGGAGACATTGTAAGTTAGGATTTTAGGAATTTAAATATTGTATGAATTCATTTGGACTTTTTTGATTACTTGCCTTCTACTTTTACATACCTACATCTACTTTATTTTTCCTCACTCAGTGACAACCTACATCTGTTTACCATGTCCCTCTTGGCCACATGTAATTAAGAGACATAATGGGACTTAAAAATCAGAGAGGCTAGGTTATACAGTCAGAGTATGCTACTCTTGGATTGGAAAGATACATGAACTTGAAGAATTGACTTGCTATGTAGGTGTAACCAAGTTCAGCAACCTTGGCACTAGGGCCCACGAAGGAAAGTGGAGGGGGTAGGGCCTCTCTTTAAGGCCTCACAGGTGCACTGAATGTTTTCAGGGATGGTATTCCTGCGTCTTTCAATGGGAATGGGGCTCCCGGAACACATGTAAAAACAAAAACACACTCACCAAAGCCCTTTGTCCACTGTACTTCCTGTAGTTTGATTATTGATGATTCTGTAGTGTATTTCAGTCTGTTTCATCTAACTTGTTTCTTGAATTTGTCCTTTATTCAAGGAGAACTTGTCCATGGATTGGGGGAGCACAGTGCCTCCCAAGCAGCGGAGCACTCTTCCTGAGGGATTCAGGGGCTCTGATGAGATGAATTAACTTTATCATGACCTACAGTGTTCTAGGTACTGCTATCAGCTTTTTACATACGATTACTCATTTAATCGTATGTAAATGAGCACACATGACCCCCCACCCCCACCCCCCCGTGGGGTGGGTGCTGTTGTTGGTGTTTCTTGTACCTCTCCCAAGATGCTTTTGGCAGAATAGTGTTGCGGGGATACTGGATGCTCTGGAGTCCTTAAGCTCAGGTTCTGGAAGCTCATCTAATATATATATATTTTTTTTAACAACAAGGGTCATGTGAACATTTTCGAAAAGGTGCTACTTCTGGTGAATGTGCTACTGCACACCCCCAAGGGTACTTCTGGCTTTTTATCTAAGCCCGAGTCTCTTCATCTGTAAAATGAGCTGGAGAGGATGAAACCCGTTAAGCATTTCGTGAAGAGCAACTCACTCTCCGCTGATGGCCTGTGCTGACCCCTTTCCACTGGATAATATCCATAAGCTTCCCAAATATAATAGCAAGGCCACAGATTCAGCTCATCTGCATCTCTTGGTTCCTCTCATGTGTTTACCTTTTCTCTGTGCAGCCTTTCACTGTAAACACCTGTTGTACTTTGTTAACCACATTAAAATGAAGGCCCGGTTTGTAGCAATTTATTTATACAGCTTTTTACTTTCTTTCATCTCAGTTGAATCCATAAATAAAAATGTCTTTTCCTTCAAGCAGCTGACTCTAAAAACACTCATATTTAAGAAAACCTGCAAAGGAATATGCTATCTTTATGATTTATTAAAAGAAGATAAATGAGGAGTTAAAAAAAATACCTTTCAGCCTACTATCATGAACTAAAGAGGGAAAATATGTCAACTGGTATATATGTCAGAAAATGCTAGAGAATTATAGTTTTATTACTCAAGATCTATTTCAGACAAATGGGTGGAGACAAATATTCCCTGTACTTTAACTGTGATTTATTTTACAAGTAAAGCCCTATCTGTGCAGCACAGTTTAAAGTTAGAAATTGAATTGCATTGTCAGCTGTGGCTGAGCCTAGCAATTCAAACGGGAAAGTGAAACTTTGGGTTGAGATCTCTAGATTTGTGAAGGTAGAAGGCTTCTAGCCTGCCACCTTCCTACTAAAAATAAAGGCACCCCTCTGCGTCAGCTTTTTTGCATTCCAGGTTTTTTGGGCTAGACTGTCTCAATTTCACACATTCCCTCTCATTCTTCCTAGATGTATATGCTTCTTGATTTGAAAGTATATCCCTGTTTGTTCAGCAAATGAAACTACCACATGCATTGTGTAATCGAAAGAGTTCTACATCTTAGTTCTCTTATAGAGCGCATCCTATTAGCAAGATTTGTCATTTCATTAGTTTTGGAACAACAACTCCATCAGATAACTCTCTTTGATGGGAGATAGCGTGGAATAGTACCGATTTTCCTAAACGGAGCTCCCAGAACACTTTTATTCTAAATATTACTGAGAACTTTATAGAGAATGGATTATGTAACCAGGTACATTTAAGAAATACTGAGTTAAACAAAAACTGACAGTTTTTTTTTTTCTGCAGAGATTTTCAGAACTGTTGCTATGGATTTACACATTGTGAATTTCCCAGAGAAAAATATGGTTTCAGTGTTTTCCAAGTGTGTATGTGGAATTTTTTTTTTAAATCCCATAAGAATTCTCTACATAGTTATCTACTGCTGTCTGGCAAAGAAACCCCAGATCTAAACAGCGAATAACTTATCTTTCACAGTTCAGACTTGAGTAGGATCAGCTGGGTGGTTCTTGCTTGGGGTCTCTACTGCAGTTGCAGTCAGAGGCTGGGCCTGGAGCTGCCTGAAGATCTCACTAGCCCAACGGTTACATGAGTGGCAGGTGATGGTGACCGCTGGCTGAGCACTCAGCTGTGACGTTAGTAAGGACATACGTACCCACGTCCTTTCTGCCTGGCTACTGTTTTTCACGGGATTTCTGTGAGGGAGCCTTCTCAGAGCATCTACAGATGAACATTCCAAGAGACCCAGGGGGAAGAAGCTGCAAGGCTCCTAATATTTCAGACCTGAAAATTCCAGAATATCACTTGTGCCATAGTTTCTTGCTTAAACAAGGCTGAAGACCAACCCAGATTCAAGGAGAGGGGAATTAGACTAACTCCTTGATGAGGTTGCGTGGGCTTAGAAGGAGCGAAGGAAGGAGCAGAGGCCTTTTTGCCACTAGTCTCATGGGGTATTGACATTCAGTAGAACAGTTTGGGTTGTGATGAATCAAAATGTGTAAGGTGAGCGTGATCGGGAAGAAGTTCTGGATTTTGATTTTGGCTCAGATCGTTATCTCACAGTCATGAGATGGACCCCATGTTGGCCTCTGCCCTGGGTGTAGAGCCTACTTGGGATTCTCTCTCTCTCACTCTCCCATTCATCCATGCTTGTGCACTCTCGCTCTCTCTTACTCTCTCTCTTCTCTCTCAAGGTTATTAAAAAATAAAAAAGGTCATTCATCTCAAATTCAAATTTAACTGTAGGTGTCCTGTATTTTTATTTGCTAAATCTGGCAACATTATCTACAGATAATATATTCCTTTAGCATGAATATTATTGTTGGATAACTGCCCCCCCCATTATTGCTTCACGATTGAGTTTGGACAAAATTAATGTCATGAAAAGTCTTAGGGTTTTAGAATCAGAGAGATCTGGTTTCAGAGACTGACCCCACCATGTACCAGCCTTGAACTTATAAGTTATTTACCCTCAGTGAGCTTCAGTTCCATCTGTTGGGATTAGTCATAATTACCTGGCAGAATTACTGGACGGTTACTCAGATCAGACGATGTATGTGAAGCCTATAACTCTGAAAATGGTGCATAATTGACATGGAGTCAAAGGTATCACTGTTTCCGGTCTCCCCCATATGAAGCAGGAACACAAGAGGATGTAGCACTGACGATGGTGTGTATTTGCTGGAGAATGTCTATAGGAAGGAGTCTAAAGTGTTTGTTTTAATTTTTGCAAAAGAATGAGGTAGTGAGGTATCAAGTTGGAAGGTTGATTCAGACCGTGATGGGGAAGAAAAAAAAATTTAAATGATGGCAACTCTGGTATTAACCCCAAGATGGATCCCTGAAATCTATTATTTAATTTTTCTGAATTACCTACTCAGTGGCATTTCATTTTAATTTTACTTGCTTACATATCTGCATTTTTATGTAGATTGTTACCTAAAAGCTATTATAGCATAATTGACTATAAGAGTAAATTTCATGGTGGTTGTTCAGATTAACCTCACCAAGAAAAATCTGAGGGCACGTTAAATCGGAATGAGTGCCGTGAAAGCAGTTTCCTTGGATGAAACTTGAACATGCAGTGAGATATTCAGTGGTCAGAAACTCTGCTAAACACTGTGGTATCTTCTCTAAGGTAGACGGTTAGCTCCACTTTTATAGCTAGATAAAGTGAGGCTCAAATTGGTCTCAAGATTGGCTCGTAGCTGCAAAGCCAGTAGGAGTGAATATGCCCCTGTCCTCACACCCGCTGTGAGCGTTCATTCAGGTGCCGGTGGCATCCTTGTCACAGAGTGGAGTGACACCGTTCAGTGTCGGTATTAGAGCTGCCCTGTCAGCAGCGTTGCTCCAGGTTAACGATGACTGCCTATTTGAAAGTCCCCATTCTGGTCTCCACAATATTAGTATCCTGGGCCTTACCTTCTCCTCCAGTCTTTATTGTCCTTGGAGGCTTGTCCTCCTCGATTACAGAGTTACGGTTTGCGATTACTCAAGACCAAGCCTGGGCGCCTTCTCTTCCATCTTCTCCCACCTATACTTCATCATGTGCATAACCTCAGGTAGCACCTGCCACAGTTCTCCTGGTCCCTCATCTTGCCACTGGCCTCATCAGAAATGAAGGCTTATTTTCATTGGTGTATTTTTTCATGGCTTCATGTCTGCTTTTATTCACTGTGAGACACTTGGTGCCTTGTACCAAGTAAACATGTAATGTAGACTTGAGAATTGAGAGAATGAATGGGGGCACCTGGGTGGTTCAATCCGTAAAGCATCCAACTCTTGATTTTGGCTCAGGTCGTGGTCTCGCAGTTTCATGAGTTCAGGCCCCGCGTTGGGCTCTGCACAGGCAGCACAAAGCCTGCTTGGGGTTCTCTCTCCCATTCCCTCTCCCTCTTCTCCTTCCCCACACCCACTGTCTCTGTCTCTCTCAAAATAAATAAAACTTAAATGAAAAAGAAAACAAATGAATGAATGAATGGACTCAGATTTATGACCTAAAACCTCTTTTTTTTCCCCACGCTCCATTCTTCTCTTCAGTGATTTAAATGAAGAAAAAAAGTCTCAAAACTTAATTTTGCACATGCTGAATTATCTGTTGTTTAGCCGAAATACAGAGAGGTAACTGGGCATCCTGAATCTTGCTGTGTGTTGCACTGACTCAGAGATGTTAAAGAATTTCTCTCAAGTTACACAGCACTCAGAAACTGGGTCTGGGACAACACTCTCTAAAAGGCTCGGGCTCCTGTCTTGCCATAGACTGGATCTGCTCTCACCTGCCTGGCTGACCATGCTCCGTGAGTGCTGGGTTTCCTTTGCCGGTAGTGAGAAGGAGGTCACAGGGAATTGGATCCTGTCCAATTAGTTTCTGCCCCTTAGATCTAGCCAGAAGCCGAGGTATGCCTCAGTATCAATGTGTCTGCATTTTTTTCTTTTCCCTTCTATCTTCTACAGTGACTCAGCATTTTTCATCACTTCTTTTTTTTTTCTTTTCAGTGTATCTCAGAAAAATGGCCCTTTAACAATAAAACATTTCTGTCCACTGAAATTTAATAGAACACTTAGAGATTCCATATACCTAAGATTTGGAGTTCCATGTTGAAATGCCAAAAATATTAGTGAAATCCTATATAGCTAATAGCTTTTTCTAAAATTCCACAAGAGAAGTCCTAAGTTTCCATAGGACAGTCCACTCATAGGCCATAGATGGTGGTGTGGTGAGTGATACCTTTTTTACTGACTGACAGAATAGAGTATCAAGCCAAAATAACCCACAGTGGATGACTAAATGTTTGCTACACTTAGCCGAGAGGAAAGGCACTTGTCATTCTCAAACTTTCCTTTTGCTTCCTCTTTTTTTAGTGGGGATGATGGGGGTATGGTAGGTCACTGTGGATCGCCAAAGCAGGCATGAAGGAAAGGAAAAATCTAGCATACATGAGAGCTGTTGGGAGAGGGGAATCAGACAGTATTTCCTTTCTGTTACAGATTTATGGAATTCTTGAGCAATGCAACTGAGGGTCCTCTTCAAAATTCTCATCCTTCTCATTTGAAAGATTATAGAGACGAATTTAGGTGGGATGTCCAGGTAGGCTTTTGAGTACATTCTAGAAGACTTCATTAGGTCGTTTATATATGTTCATCCAGTCCTCACAACAGCTTTATGGGCAGGATATTCCTATCAATATCTTACAAACGAGGAAACAGATGGCAGCATCTAATTCTCTTTTTTATAAGAAGGGGGAACATTATAAAAAGTTTTATAGGTACTCTTCTGTGCACTAAAGTCGTTCTTGATTGCCTTCCTACCTAATCTCCTCTTTTAGGAGGTCTCAACAATATTAACGTGGGCTGCATTCGCTGTATAATCTTAGAGAAGAACGTTTGATGAAAACAAAATAAAATGGCTCCGTGTTGACAGTGTTTACTTTCCAATTCCACTGAAATTAACCTGGCAGTGGTGACCCTGGTTTTGTTACTCTTAAGTCCTGTTTAAGGGTGGATTCTGTGCACAGCTGGTAGCATCGTGTAGTGTTCCATGCTCTCTTTGGTGCTGTTTCCAGGGACAGCAGGTGGAGATTGCCTTGTTGAGCAGCACTGCCGTGGTGGGGGTAAAGGACAGCTTGGTTCTTGGTTTTGCTTCCTTGGATAAATTACACATACAACACCCCACTGAGAGGACATTTTGCTGTCACTTGCTGAAGAGAAATACAGGTAGGTGTGTGAACCTTGTTGGACGTTTATAAGCAACGTGGGCGAGCTCAAGAAATGTGCTAGATGGTAAATACACTTTCATAAAATGTGACTGACTGATGGTTTAGCCAAAATATGATACCTGGTAGTTTATGGCAATTTTCTCTAACAGGAGTAGATACTGAATTTATTGCAAAAGCACCTCAAGAGTCCTCCTGCTACTGAGGCATTGCCTTTTTTTTTTTTTTTTTGCAAAGCATGTGCTGGAAGAGAACATACTTTAGCTCACGAAATAAGGTCATTGCATGAGTGTGAGCGTGCAAGCCCGCCTGTGTGTGCATGCTGTGGGGAGGAGGGCTTACTTTAGCGTGCTATCGACTGCACAAAGACAGATTGATGGACTGCATTTTATTACTTTGTGGAGATTGCAAAATCATTTCCAATACAGGATTTGTTAATGAAAAGAAAAAGAGAGTGATTTAAAGAAATTTATTTGATTTCAATAAGCAACTCACGGGTAATTCCCTCTACAATATTTTACACAAATATGCCATTAAAGGTTCGCATCCCATTCTCCGCACAACTTCTTTCATTCCTCTTTCCAAATTAAGTTCTAGAATAGGAAAACCCAATCACCTATTTAAAAAATTCTCTCAGGCATTTTAACTACAAAGTCAGAGTGATTTCCTTGGTTTTTCTTTTTTCTTTTTCTTTTTTACTGTTTTATTTATTTTGAGACAGAGAAAGAGCATAAGAGGGGGAGGGGCAGAGAGGGAGACACAGAATCTGAAGCAGTCTCCAGGCTCTGAGCTGTTTGCACAGAGCCCAATACGGGGCTCAAACCCATGAACCGTGGTATCGTGACCTGAGCGGAAGTCAGAGGCTTAACGGACTCAGCCACCAAGGTGCCGCTTTTCCTTGGTTTTTCAGTGGGCCGCTAACACAACGTGAGTGATGAGGGGGTGTTCTTTTCCTTCCCTGAACATGTGAGAGAATCAGGATACATTTTAATTCTTTGCTGGCCACAGATTAACGATGAAGCCTCTTGATGTCTAAGTCTTTATTTTTTAGGTGGAGATGAAAATGCCTGTTAAATTTACATCAGAGTTGAAACAGTGATAAAGTGAGAAAAAGGCAAATATAGTTCTTTCTGATTCTGCAAGGCTGTCTGGCCCCACTTGGCTCTGATGTGGCATATTTTGCAAATAAGAATTTTGTTTCCAGAGCTTTGGGAAATTCTATGTGGGTAGATGTCGGCAGTTGTTGACATAGCATTAAGTTCTGTGACTACAGTGCCTTGCCTTCATGTGTTGTGTTTCCTACATCCTGGCACATGAAACAAGAGTATGCTAGAGGTGTGTGTGCATGTGGGCATCTGGGCAGCGGTGATGTATGACTCAGTGTCTCCCCAAACATAATCAAAGCTCAGAACAATAGTCCTCTAATAAAGACAGCTTACCTTGAAGAGACAATGAAGAAGAATAATACCTTAGAATATCGTGGATTTCATTCTTGTAAGAAGACCGTGCTCTAAGCCCACTCATGATTAGTTAAAGATGTTTCAAGTTCTTTATAAGTTCCCAAAATGCGTGGGTTAGAGTGAAGGTGAGGGCAGGGAGGAGATGTAAACACTGCTAATAAGAAAACACGATGGTCTCACTTGTTAGGTTAAAAATACCTGTGATTATATGGACGTGTGATTTAGCACAATGGGGTTTTAGACCTTTGAACAATACTGTGTTTTCTACATTCATTTTCTTGCTTCCACACTGTCAAAGGCAAAGTGGCTTCATGCTTGGTGTTTTTTTAATATGTCATTCACATGCTATGAAGTTTACCCTTTCCAAGTGTACAAGTCCATGAATGTCCGTATAGTCACATATTTGTACTACCTCATTTGTTTTTTGTAATCCCCAAAGAAACCCATTGGCGGTCATTCTCATTGCTCTGCCCCCTAGTCCTTGGCAACAACGAGTGTCCTTTTTTTATCTCTATAGATTTTCCTATTCTGAAAATTTTGTGGAAACGGATTTAAGATATGTGTCATTTTGTGTCTGGCTTTTTCACTTAATGTTTTCTAGGGTTCATTTAAGTTGTCACATATATCACTATGTCATTTCTTCTTATGACCAAATAATAATAGCCTATTTGAATGGATATACCACACTTTGTTTAGCTGTTCATCAGTTGATGGACATTTGGGTTGTTTCCACTTTTTCCTTTTATGAATAATGCTGCTGTGGAAACTTATGTATAAGTGTTTGTGTGAACATTTTTAAAATTAATAGACTTATTTTTTAATTAAAAAAATTATTTTTGAGAGAGAGAGAGCATGATCCGGGGAAGGGCAGAGAGGGAGACACAGAATCCAAAGAAGGCTCCAGGCTCTGAGCTGTTAGCACAGAACCCAACGTGGGGCTCAAACCCATGAACCATGAGATCATGAGCTGAGCTAAAGTCAGATGCTTAACCAACTGAGCCACCCAGATGCCCCTAGACTTTATTTTTTAGAGCAGTTTAAAGTTTACAGAAAGGTTGAGATAAAAGTACGGAGACTTCCTACATACTCCCATCCCCCACCAGTTACGGTTTTCCTTATTATTACCATTTTGCGTTGGTATGGTACGTCAGTTACAATTGATGAACCAGTATTGAGACATTATTATTATTAACTATACTTCATAATTTACATTAAGATTTATTCTTTTTGTTGTGTGTTCTGTAGGTTTTGCTAAGTGCATGTCACATATCCACTTTTACAGTATCCTACAAAATAATAGTTTACCTCCCTAAAAATCTCCTGTACTCTATCTCTTTCCCTCCCTCTCTTTCCCCTCTTCTTTCTCTCTCTCTCCTTCCTTTCCCTTAAATTCCTGGCCATCATTAATCTTTTTACATTTACTGGTGCTTTTTATTTCTTCATGTGGATTTAAGTTACCATGTAGTGTTCTTTCATTTCATCACAATGGACTCTCTTTAGTATTTATTGTAAAACAGGTCTCTCCATTTTTGTTTGCCTTGGGATCTCTTAATTCTCCTTAATCTTTGAAGGATAATTTGCTGGATGTAGATTTCGTGGTTCTCTAAACCTGCTAGCTTATTTCTTGGATACAGTCTTTGTTCCAGCACTTTGAATACATCATCTCACTATTTTATGGCCTCCATGATTTGATGAGAAATCAGTTATTAGTCTTATTGAGGATCTCTTGCATGCAGTGCGTTTTCTCTTAGTCTTTCAGGGTTCTTTTGTTGTCTTTGGACTTGATAGTTTTATCATGATATACTGAAAAGTTTTGTTTGTTCTGGGTGAGCTCTGAGCTAGGTCAAATGAAAGCAAACCCTGTGAGAGTGGCCTTCCGGGGAATAGGCAGACACATCAAATAATGACAGTTCTCTGGGAGTTGGGCTTTGGAGTGCATCCAACTTTGTTCTGTTACTTTTAGTGGCTGTTAAGATACTAGTTTTCACTGATTATAAGGCTGTTGCTTTTCAAAGCTGTCGCAAAGTTGGAAGAGGGGGATAGAAATAGGTCACGTTAAAATGCTGTAGTTTCTCTGCTTCTACTGACATTCTTGAGTTTATGTTCCTTAGATTGTTGCAAGGCTTTGGTTAATTTTCAGGGTTCTGAAAAAGGTGATTCCCTTGACAGATTTTTTTTTCCCGTGTTTTCACTGCTTTTATGGAAGAAAGGGTTTTCTGAAATCTTTACTTCTCCATTCCTACTTACTTTACCTCTGGTTGCTTTAAGGAAGCTATGCCTATCCTCTTGAAACTTTTTTTTTTCAGATGGGATATTATCTGAGCAAAGGAACAGGTACTATTCAGGATTATGTAATAGGTCAGTTTCCCAAGAACAGAGCCTGAGATGAGAATCTCTTTTACAAGCAATTTATTAAGGAAATAATCCCAGGAAAACCCAGAAAAGATTGGAATGAGCAGATCAGACAAGGGAAGGAAGCCTAAGAAGGAGTATAATTTTAGACCAAGTTCCAGCCTCAGCCCTATCCTTCAGAGAGTCTCTGAAACTTAAGTCATGTCTCATTGTTTATATCTCCTTGGGACAAGTGAGGTCATTGTTACGGGCTGAATTGTGTCACCCTTAAAATTTATATGTTGAAATCATAACCTTTACCTCAGAAAGTGACTGTGTTTGGGGATCGTGTCTTTAAAGAGGTAATTAAGTTAAAATGAGGTCATATGGGCAAGCCCTGGTTCAATGTGACTGGTGTCCTTATAAAATAGATTAGGACATAGGAACACACACAGGGGAAATTATATAAAGACTCAGGGAGGAGACAAGCCAAGGATGTCACCTTAGAAGAACCAATCCAATAGACACCTTGATTTTGGACTCCTAGCCTCCAGGATTGTGAGAAAATAACTGTCTGCTATTGAAAGCACTCAGTCTGATATTTTCTTATGATGGCCCTGGCAAACTAAGACAGTAGTTTTCATATTCCTATGTCTGTCAGTCATTTGCCAGGTATTACCTATGGAGGCTTCAGTTTCTTTGTCCCTATGTGCAAAGCAGTTTTATAGTCAGAGGGCAGTCCTTCTAAAGAAAGTTGCAAGAGTTGCCTTCAGAAACCAAAGTAAAGAGAAGCCAAGAGAAGGAATCACAGCACTGAGGAATGGCGTCTGAGCAGGGCATGGACAATGTTCACGACACAGCTTTGGTTACAACCAAGAGAAATCAATCCTTAGTATTTTAAGCAAAAAGTAAGTATAGTTAGTTAATTAGGTCATAGTTTTTAGGAAGCCAGATAAAGAGGGGTCAGGATCAAATAGCAATGACCAGTGCTTCAAATCACCAGTCAAAACTCGTTAAGTGGAAATACCATGGCAAGCACTTTAATACTGGGCATGGGGCACTAGCATAAAACTTTTCTTCACCTGCTGTCCCTAGAAACTGGGAGTTATTGGAGCCAGAAGGAATGTGCTGCCAGCTTCTAATTCAGTGTTTGGCTTTGATAGGCATGCTCTTAGTTACATTCAACTTTGAGAAGGCTGAAGGCTGTGAATGTGAGACTTTTATTCAGAAAGGTGACCTCTTATTTTAGACCAGGATTGACCAAGTGAGGAATTTCCCAAACCAGCAAGTTTATTCAAAGCTCCTGGGCATCCATGGGGTGTGATAAATATCCACTAGAGAAGGTTGTTTGAAGAAGCACAACTCTTGTTAAATCAGAATTCAAAGGAAGGATTCAAGAGACAATGTAGATGATTGTTGACGTATAATGATGGATTAAAACTGTTGACTAAGAACAACTAAGTTGTGAATGAAGGACGTCATCTACTGTGCTCTTTGCTCTTGCTGTAATGAGCCACTGCAGTTTCCTTAAGTGACCAAGCTCCTTTTCACCCATAGTTTTTGGGCATACTGTTTTATTTTTGTGAGAATTCTTTCTGGTTTGTGTTCTCCTCTCACCTTTCTCTGGATAAAACCTTCTAGCAATTCTTTGCATATGATCAAAGATAATTTCTATATTATGGGAAAGCAGATGTTTTTTTCATACATTTGTCACTGGCATTGGGCTGTTTTTTTGGTCCCTTATTTCTATAAATGTTCCCACCCTTTTGTCCCATATAGTGATCATATTGCTTTAGATTAGGAGAATTTAGAGAATAGAAGTATTTGTCTCCAAACGTTAGGAGATGCTGTGGGTTTTGTGATGCCGGTCAGCCTCAGGGTAGCAGACTATTCTCACATCTAGATATTTTCAACTAAGAACTCTTCCTAGATCAGCCCCTCTCCTTCCCTATCGCCATTGACAACAATCTCAAACCATGAAGCAAAGAAATTGTGAAAGGAATAGGAGAAAGGAGTCTCTGATCCAATATTCAATTCCAATTTAAAGGAATTCTGTCTTAAACATCTCATAAGATCACAAGACTTTCTACACACAGGAAGACATTTTAGGTGGATCTATTGCTTGTGACATTTTGGCATTAATAGAACCTCCCACGTCGATGGATATCACAGTTATATAAAACCCACCTATCAAGGGAAATCATGAAGGCAAAATAAAGTTCTATTTTGTAGTGGTCCTATTTAACCAACAAATCTGAAGGATGTTTGTTGGCTCTAATGGCACCTACACCTGGAGAAGATCTGGAAAGATATACCAACTGAAGGATATTTGGTTAGGTACCTTCATCATGTATACAAGGTCACACATTCCAGTTACAGTTGGGGTGTATAGCACATCCTGGCTAGTTAGAGTTCTTTCACTCAGTAGATGTCCAGTGGATCGAGTCAGTAATGTAAACATGAGCCCACTGAATAAGGAATCAGGCATCCAAGGGCATGTGCCCTGTAATTGGTTAATATTGCAATGGAGAAGGAGGTCCATGTATGTTGTAGCGGGAAAACATGGCGCTGATGTCTCAGCGTGATGCAGATTGATTCCTAGGGTAAGTGGGCAGTAAGAAACACAGCAGTGAGACACCCAGAGAAAGAGAAAATAAAGCCAGTTATTTAAGCCCCTGTTAGATATTTTATTTGCTATCAAAACCTTCACTACATGGCGTATGACATGTGAGCGTGATGCAGGACGGCCACAATTCTAAAAACATAGCTTTATGAGAGGTCATTGTAAAGAAAGCTGTTTTCTTTGTTATTCAGGATAGGTGAGGCGATGCTGTGGCAGCAAGCCCTAAAATGTCTGTGGTTTCACATAGTAAAATATGACCACTCTCCTCAGTGGTTCTTTCAAGTGGTGACTCAGTGACCTAGAATGTTTCCATATAGAGGTTATGTCCTGTGGAACAAAGAGCTCCCAATGTAACCCCTGAAGGCGACGAGAAGCTGGGGGAAATGAAGCTTCAAAATAATCTTTCTTTCTTCCGGCTACACATCATGGGCCAGAAGGCAGGGAGGTGGGCCCCACTGTAGTAATAGTGGCTAGCAGTGTGCCTGTGTGCTCGGGAAGCCAGCGCGGAGTCATGCTCGCTGCCACAGTTTTGAAGATAATGAGGGGAAAAATTCTGTATGGGCCTGTGGTGCAAATGTGAAAGGGCCTGGAGAGGGTTCACTGCCAAAATGAAGAAGGATCTTACTGGTGATGGGAGGCAGATGGTTCAACTTTAAAAATATATTAGCATTCGATGTTCTTAATAGAGTTATGAACTACTTGAACTAATAAACATCCCAGACCTCACGTAGAGAAGAATGCATGAAGGGAAAAAAAGAATACTTTGGGCAAACACTAGGAAAATTCCCTTATCAACAACTAAAGCCTTTTTGCTAGAGAATTTCCATTTACTGTGGTTACCAACTTTGAACTCTCTGAGCTGAGGTTTTAGCCTTGTATGGGGGTTCAACACACCTTCTAAGGTCATTTCCACTTCTGTCATTGACGCCATAGTTTTCTTTTTTGTTGTTGTTTTGTTTTTGTTTTTTGACATTTGGTAAATTTGATATAAGTAAGCTCTGGCATTGACAGAATTTTTATTTGGGAAGAAAATTGTTGAAGGTTCAAACAGACTGTTCTTCGATATCATGTGTCTCATTCATCAGCATCGGATTTTTAAAGATTCCATTTGCCATCTGTTATTTTCTTTACACCAGTGATCATATATACATATTTTTTCCTCTTATCGAACTACTAATTTGTGTTCTGGAGTGACTTATTCGAAAGATGAAATTCGCATTCTGAGGGATCTGCATACCCTGTGTGTAGTTTTTATTGCTTTTTCCTTTTTCTTGCAACACTGTTACTCTCTTGGACTTAGCGCTTGTTTGTAAAATAAAGGGGGGGGGTGTGTGGATTTTGCATAAGTATGAATCAAAGGGATCATTCCACGAAATGGGAAGGTGGATTTTTTTTTAAGAAAAAAATTTTTATGTTTATTTCTGAAACAGACAGCGAGTGGGGGAGGGGCAGAGAGAGAGGGAGACACAGAATCTGAAGCAGGCTCCAGCTCTGAGCTGTCAGCACAGAGCCCAACATTGGGCTTGAACCCACGAACCATGAGATCATGACCTGAGCTGACCTAAGTCAGACACTTAACTGACTGAGCCACGCAGGCTCAGGCAGGAAGGTAGATGTTTAAACTGAAGTAGTTAGTGGGTACGTGTGTGTTCTCTGTTTCTGTTGTCAGTTCTACAGACACTTGTGGCTTGGGGATCAGATTCCACATTTTATCATTTCTGTGACCCCTTTAAATAAGTAACTTGCTTCTCTGTGCATCAGTTTCCTCATCAGTAAAATGGGGTTACTGTAGTATCTATCCAGTGGTAGTCGAGGAAGCGCTCAGTAAGTTTTAACATAGTGATTCTAGTGCACAAAAGTTAGGTGTTATTATGAGGATAAAAATATTTGGTTAAATTATCGATTAATGGCATAATGACAGCAGTGTTAATCTTATCCTTTGTCAAACCCAATAAAAACATCTAAGTTTCTACAGAGAATATGTTAAATTCTTCCATTACAATATCAATCTTACCCCAGGCTTTCAGGGCTGAGGGGGAACTCTTCCTTCTCCTGGCTCTACCCAGAGGGAGCAGAAAGAACACTGATTTTCTTCTACCAAGTCTGGTTTATAAGGATATTTCAGCTTAATCAGTTTTGCATATGATCCTCCATTTCCTACTGTACCAGACACATAATAAGTATGTAATAACTATATCCTGAATAAGCTAGTACATTTATACCCACTTAGAAGGAACTTGCTTCTGCAATTATCTTCCCCTGGTATACAATCATATTACCCAAACACTCATTATGTAAATGTAGAAATTAGAAATTCAGCATTCTTGTAACCATAGCTCACCCATCTAGGAAGCAGACCAATCAACTTCCATGCCAAACACTCCAAGAGAAGCCTCGTTAAAGAAAATAAAAAAGGTTGAATGATTGACTTCAAGTGAGCAGAAGTAACCTACCTTCTAGTAGTTTCAGGCTCTCCTTGGCTTAATAGATGGCCATATTTTCACTGTTTCTTCATATCATCTTTCCTTAGTGCCTGTCTGTATCTAAATTTCTGGGTTTTTAAAATAAGGATATGGCCATATTGGATTAGAACCTACCTTAATGACTTCCTTTCAACTTGATTATGTGTGTGAAGACCCTATTTTCAAATAACTCACATTCTCAAGTGCTGGGGGTTAGGGTTTCAACATTATCTTTTGGGGGGAGCACTCACATTGAATAAACATGTAAGTTTTATGGATGCTTATTGGATTGGAAGTGGTTTAATCCATATGGTACATGTTTGAAAAGTATAAAAGAATTTAATACGTGCAGGGTGTTGTTATTACCATTATTGTTGTCAGAAGAGGCAGTCATTTATTTACAAGTGAACCTGAGGATTCAGTAGATTATTTACTACTTTAATTTACACCAAATGCACTCAGTAAATGGCACTCTATTCTTTAGGCTACTATTAAATCTTTGCCTCAGTTTTTCTGCTGAGGGAAAGTTTTGTAATTCTGTTTTCAATAAAGAAGAATCAGTCCTGAAAACAGTATTCACTTAGACTTAATGATATCTCAATGGAATGAGCTCATTTTGCCTTTGTTACGTTAGGCGTATGCCCACATGTTGTGCCCCAGTCCCCGCTGTGGTTCATTGTCTTGGTTTGCCCATCTTCATAAAGAGATGACCATTCTCTCATAAACTTCAGAAATCAGAAAAATGACCAAAATGAATATCTTAATCTTATTTCGTAATGAGAGTTACAAACAGAACCTTGAAAAGCCTCAGAAATTACAATTCTTGATTCTCATTCTGTAACATAGTGAGCACAAGTATTAGATCTGCAAAGCCTGGTTTTTCCCTAATCAAATCAAAGTCGGGGGAGGGGAGAAGTCTCCGAAGGGGAAGGAAATCCCCAGCATGGTTTACAGCTGGGGCTGCATCAGTGGGTGACTTATAACGTTAGAAGGACACTGAGGCTTTTAAAGCAAAACAAACAAACAAAACCACACACACACACAACCCCCCAGAAAACCCCAGTAAACACGGGAGTCTACTTTGGTGATCCCACTGGAGGCTGTATCCCAACAACCTGGTGGTCACATGGGGTGAGAGATTAACAGGTGATGATAAGGCTTAAGAACTCAGAAAACCCCATCAGAAAGCCCTTTAGATTCCTGGTTTGAACCAGGAATGAGACCACAGGACTGAGACCTTAGCTCAGATAACTCCTAAATGGCCGTCTGGCAGTTAATTTTCCCACCACCTCCCTACATCATCTCATTTGAACAGTATGTGGCACAAAGGCAATGGTCTTCGAGCAGTTCCATATTGGCCTTTCTTTCCAGTCTCCCGGATGCTAGAGCTGTTAACAAACTAGCAGCTGTGTAGAGTCAGGAAGTAGCAGTGCTGATGTAGGTTTTATATTAATAACATCCAAGAGCATATTGAAGCCATCTTTCCACCTGGCCGCTCTGCACTTGAGGGTCATTCCTACTCCTCTGCTCTCCAAGAATGAATGCAACTTGGCTCCCAGATCAGTAAAAAACCATCAATCCATTTTCTTTTACCAACACTCCGGTCAGAACCGGAAGTATGATGTTAACTGTATTGATTTGGTGCTGCTGCTTTTTAAAGTCAACTCTTTAGAACTGTATTTTAGAAAGTAATATGTGGGTGGTCCTTGAGTCTCTGTGCATGACCTTTTGCTGTGTATTCTCTCCACAAGAGCAGAGAGATTTTAATAGATAATAGGGAATTAAATAGAAACATCATCTAATAAGTATGATGTGTGCTGTCACTGTTAATGCAAACATAATGAACAATGACTGAATAATAATGGTGGCATACAGAGGCCTGCCATATGCTCATTCCGGATGATTGTTGCTGGATGCTTCCGTAAATATGGATGCCATGAGCTAGCCAACAGCACTCCAAATAATCAGATTTTCTGCTGCTCTCAGACTCTCATTGGGAGTTTAGCTTTTTCAGTTAGTTGAATCATAAAAATGAAATCAGATCCTAAAGGGTTTTCTAGATGTGTAGGCAGTGGGACAAGGAAGAGGGGGAGTAAGGATGCAGGAAGGGAGGACAACAGAGGGAAGAGAACAAAACCCTAATGTTATTTTTCCCTAGATCAGAAGAATCTGTTTTCCACTCCTTCTCTTTTCCCATCTGAAGATAAATTAGTTTCTGCTTTATAGAGAGCTGGCATGCTAACTGCACACAGTATATTTCAGTGGACATTTCTTTCTGTATAACACTCTAAAGTCTAATTGAAGTCCAAATTATAATGTATTCTGGTATGTAAGTAACGTCAGATTGATCCTTCAATAGTATTCTGTGAAATTGGTTGATGTAATTAGTGTGGATGAACTGATGGACTACAGAGTTTGTTTTATTTGCTCCAGAGGACTGGATGCATCACCTGGGAAAGGTAGGTAGACAGGGAAGTCCTGCTTTGAAGTCAAAAGGGCAACGGATTTGTTCCAGACTCTATAAGTTGAAGTGCCAACTTTATGACTTATTGTCTCGAGCAAGACGCTGAAGCTCTGGGAAACTTATTTTTTTTTTTTTTACTCATTGATACGGTGGGGATTGGCTGAGAATTATATGAGATTATGTCAGTTAAAATACTTTGTGAACTCTAAGATATTAGATAAACATTAAAAAAAACAGAAAAATTTCAATTCCAAACTTAAATAGATGCTGAAATTTCCATTCCTCTTGCAAACAAGATTTGCAAGGAAAGAAAAGAGAATGGTAGGAGATAGTCTTCGATTAATTTTTTTAATCATGAGAAGTTTGGGGAAAATATAACCTGTTTATTTCATATATCAGCTTGATATCTACTCCCTATGGACTGAAACTCTATATTTTAGCAGGTTTTGAGAAATGCGGTGCATGTGCGGCAACAGCACACGATCTGAGATAAATAAGATTTGAAACTAACCTGCTTAACAGAAAAGTAGCAGACTTTGTAATTTTTAATCATTGATTTAGATGGTGTTTTTAAAAATATGACTGAAATTCAAATGTGATGCACATACTGTATCTATAAAACAAAGTCTGTGTCACAGACTTACCAACTGTCATGCTTATTTCCTTTTGGGAGAAAAGACATCCTCAAAGCCTTTTGAGATTTGAAATCACTGGCTTAATCACTTCTACAATATGACTAAAAATTTCTGAGTCCCTTGAGGGTTTTGATACCTAATGATGAACTTCGTGGATACGGAATAGCTAGTTCCTTGCCTTTCTCTTCCTCAAACACTGCTGTGACCAGGGGCCATTAGAAATGCCTTCGGATACAAGTAAGACAACAGTGATATGGGGAAAATGATATTTAATTATCTCCCAAAGCACAAGAAGTTCAAAAGTAGCCAATTTGGTTGTGCAGGGGCTCCTGATTCATTGAGGACCCAGGCTCTTTCTGACTCCACTTAGCTGTTCTTAGTAAGTTGATGATGTCTTTTATTAGTCATGAAATATTTATCTGAGTTTTCTGAGCATTATATCTTTACAGTAGCAGCGTAGCTGAAGGAAGTTAGCAAGTGGCAATAAGATCTCACCTCACTGTGTGTGCTTTTATCAGACAGGAAAATCTTTACCAGATGCCATTCAATAAGCATTTCATTGCTCCTCATCGTCCCCGTGGCGGTCATTGCTGGTTTTTGCTTCAAGGAAAGAAGGAAGGAAGGAAGGAAAGTATCTGGCTTTTTTTAGTTTCGTTAGTAGAAGGCAAGTGAGAGAGAATGGTTGATGGATGGGTTGCTGACAAGGTCCGACACCATCCGACAAAGCAATAAAATTGGCTTGTTTCAGAGGTTTCTTATGTATTGTCCACATGTCAAACACCAGTGTGCATATGGATCGCTTGGAGATTTTCATGAAACAGCGGTTATAATACAGTAGGTCTGAGGTGGGGTCTGAGAATTTGCATCCCCAGAAGGCTCTCAGGCGATGTCAGTGCTGCCAGACGATGGACCACACTTTGAGAAGCAAGGTTTTATATTACACACGGTCTGTCACACCTTTTTCTTCTCCCTAATCTTATCCTTTAATTTATCTCTTGTGTCATTTTCTGTGTACAGTTCAGTTTGTGCTTTATTTCCTCTTTTCTCTCACTTGTCCCTATAGGCACTTTTAATGAGATAATGTATGTATGTAAAGTGTTGAGCACAAACAAATATTAGCTGCAACCCCTTTAACCTTCCCTTCTCTACCCCTGCTTATGTAATTGATGAAAGATTGCTCCCTTCTCCTTCCTGTTTTAAAATTCAGTTTCTGAAGGCACACTACAAATACCTAACTGATAAATGCAAATTTAGTAGCAGTGATCTCCTCATATCAAGAAAAGAGGATCTGTGTTGTGACTCAAAACGATATTGTAATGTAGAATGATTTGTTAGCCACCTAATATTAATGGGAAGGTGAAGAATGTGTTTAACAAATTGTCAAAGAATCCCCTATTTAGATGGACACCTCCTTGTCTAATTAAACTTCTTATTCCTTAATCATGGCATTCGCAGGATATAAAGCACTATTTCTCAGGCAATGCTATTGTTTTCCGGTTTCGCTTACTTTCAAGTGTGCAGTAGGTTTATTTACAACTGTGTTGTACTGTCAGTTTGTGTTAATTTCAGTTCATTGAAGGTTAAATAGACTGTTACGGATTCACCTGGAAATCATTTGTGCTCATGATTTTATTGGAAAATACATTTTGATGTCTAGTCCATCAGTTTACATATATGCTTGGCAATGAGCTCTCTCTTCACTAGTCAGAGAAAACTTATATCCCACACTGCACCATCCAAGCCAGGTTGCACTTGAATTATGACTAGTCCAAGTGAGGAACTGATTTTCCCATTTTATTTCATGTTCAATAATTTACATTTAAATCTAACCATTTGTGACTAGTGGCTGCCATCTTGGAGAGACATTCCTAGAGACTGAAAGGTTGTTGGTTTCGTTAGTCTGTTTCACGATTGTTCATGACTGATTCTGAAGGTCACCACTTCCTTCTCCTATACGAGCATTATCTAAGAGCCCACTTAATATTTTTTAGAAATAGAATTGTGTACTACAAAAGGACTAAAGTACTAATTTGAGATATATATATACATATATAGTAAAAAAAATACATGTTTTGGATGCCAGAGGACACAGATATTGATTAAAATTTTCTGACAGGAACAAAACAAAGGAATAAGAGATTGTAATAATTATTGGAACAGTAATTTTCCTTTTCAGGTTGAAGACACATTGACTTTAAAGTTTTATGTCCATGTCAGTGAAAATTATTCCCATGTTACTAATACAGTCATCATCTAATTATTCACGTCATGTCATGGATTATCGACATGACTTTTCATTGCTGTCATTAACTCACTCATTTATTATGCATACTACACCAATTTTCAAAAGGAATTGGAGATGATTCATTCATGTCATCAGTTTGCTTAATCAAGTATTTGTCTAGATATTTAGAAAACTTGAATATGGCTTCTTACACAGTAAAAATGTTCACCTGTCAAGAATCTCACAGTATTTATATGTTAATATCACACCTGTCCTCATCTTATTTTTCTTATCCATAGTTTCATGTGATCAGATTTTTATACTTACTTAAATCTTTCATCTTGTGGATAGCCTCAAAAGCTACCTGAGGCTCTTTTGTAATAAGGATGGATGAAAATTTATAAGTAAAAAGTTCAATATTTAGATAAATACTTATTGTAGTTTACTTGAAGGCCTAGAAATGTATATACTTATAATCATCTAGAATGAGTTTTGAAAATGCATCTCAAAATAATTTTATGTAATAATTTATTTTTGAGACTATATGTGTGTGAGATAGTATTATTCTAATCCCCGTTTTTTAAATTTTTTTTTAATGTTTTATTTATTTTTGATACAGAGAGAGACAGAGCATGAGAGGGGGAGGGGCAGAGAGAGAAGGAGACACAGAACCGGAAGCAGGCTCCAGGCTCTGAGCTAGCTGTCAGCACAGAGCCTGACGCGGGGCTCGAACCCACGAACGTGAGCTCTGACCTGAGCCGAAGTCGGAGGCTTAACCGACTGAGCCACCCAGGCACCCCTCTAATCCCCTTTTTAAATGAAGAAACTGAGGCACAAAGAAGTTAAGAAACTTGCTCACAGTGCACCGCTGGTCACTGGCATGGGGCAATACAACCTCAAGTCAATTATCCCTGGGCCTTGGCTCTTAACCACTGTACCACGAGAATCAGAATGTTTTTGTTTTATTTATTTTTTTTTCTTTCCTGGAGTGACACTGTTTTATGGCACTAGATAATTGTAAAAGGCCTTGTTACCACTGTTTCCCCTTTCTTGTATGTCATACTAGGCCTTGGGGCAGATGTTGTTCTGCCCTCCAGAATAGGCCACCTTGTACAGAATCCAGGCCCTTCATGGCCCCGTGTTTACACTGAGTTAGAATTTTCATTAATTGATAACCTTTAAAGGACAGCATCTCTTTGAGCTAATGCAACCAGAAAATTAATTTCACATGCCTGCAGCCCTGTGTCACCGAGGCCATAGAGTCCTAACAAAGGTTAGCAAATGCAAACGGTGACTCTCAGCATGAATTTTCGTGCACAGCAAACATGTAAAAATTTAGAGACCCAGTGAAGCACATACTGTTTATTTTTGTTTTAATGTGTATTCTCCTATAAACAAACCAGGTGCCCAGGAGCATCTGCCTTATTTTATTGTGGTCCATTTTTTACTTGACACTTCAATATTGCCTGTGGTATCATTGTCTAATACACTTCATTATCTTAAAGTGTATTATTTCCTGGGCTTGACAGCACACTTGGCATGGTATGGCATATAAGAGGAGAAGGCTGCATTCTGAGTGCTCTGTTTTCCTCCGTCAGCTCCGCTTGGGGACGCCCAGAGCAGCCCCCGGGCGGGCGGGCACAGGCAGGGTCCAGGGATGGAATGTAACGGGGCCTACCTGTGCCTTGTCGCTGTAACCTCTCTCTTTGAACATCTCGGAAGTCTCCTGAAAGAGAGCTCCCCCTCCCGCTCGTGATGAGTTCTGCAGTGCGGGGGTAGTCCTCAACACAGCAGGCTCCGGCTCTGTTCCGACTGCTTTTGTTCACAGCCGAACTCCTTCACATCTGTCTTCCTTTTACTTGTACGTGAAGGTACGTGTGCTAGAATTGGCTTGCATCCACTCGGAAGAGCTAAGTTTGCAGAGCTCTTTCAAGTTCATATTTAGTGATGCCATGTTGGAGGCTTCAAGCCGGGCATGGTTGGAATGCGTGCACAATGGAGGCTGGCAGATTCTACAAATGGTGAGTTCTTCCGTCTCCTCCCTTTCCCTTCCCTCGCCTCCCCACCCCTCCCCTCGAAGCTGGGCTGACCAGCACTCTACAGGACATAAAACACATTACACTGACTTGCAGATGGCACACTCTTAAATATACAACTTTTTGACTTTAACTTCTTTGCATAGCACTACGCAGGTCATAATGAGTATGACTGCACACATGTGCCCTCATATCCCTTCCTGTCAAACCCATTCCCACATGAAGTAATCACTGTTTTGACTTTTATATATACATATACATATGTATATGTAGACATATATGTATATATATATGGAATCATCAATGCATCCCGTTTGAATCTGACTTATTATTGTTCAAAAATATGTCCAAGGGAGTTACACGTGTTTCTGTGTGTACCCATGCTTTACCTATTTTTGGTTTTGGCATAGAGTTGTACTTCCTATTATGTTATATGGTCATCTGTAGCTCCATGTGGCCACTGAGTAATTGAAATATGTCTAGTGCTATTGCAAAAATGAATTTTTACTTGAGTTGTGCTTGACCTGTAAAATCCATTTTAGATCCTGAAGATCTATGAAATTTAAAATATGTAATAAAAAAAGTCTCGTGGCTTGTGGTCCTTGGTGGTCCTTGACTTGTAGGGTGCATCACTATTTTATTTTCCATGTTTAGAATCTTGTTTGTTTCCTTTTCACAGATCCTGGTTCTCCAGTGATATTTTTGACCTTAGCATTGATTTTCATGACAGTTAATTATTTTACCATCAGATCTGTGTCTTCCGGTATTCATATCTTTTTCTGTGTCTGTGTGCTTTTCTCCTGGTCTCATTATTTTAATAGTCGGTAATGGTTTGTTGAATATTTAGCACATGTTTGAAATACTGTGGAGGCTCACAATGATATTACCCTTTTACTCAGATGATACTTTGATGTGGGTACAAGGACATCACCTCCGCCAGGGGCTGAGCAGGCTCAAGGCTGGGCTGTGGTTTTTATATGACTCGGTCTACCTTTGCTTCAAACCCTCCTATCTTTGAGCTCTTCTGGTATTCTTCCACCGAGAACCTGGGTACTTAGGGTCTTTTTCCTTCAGTAATTTGTGAAGTCCATTTTTATCATTTTAGCATTTATCTATTAGTCACTCCTCTGTGGTTTTCAGGCCTTTTCTTCCTTTCTACTTGGCTTCTTGGCATTTTTGTCCAGCACAACTTAAGGGTCAGTAAATGCCTCCAGGGATAACCTTGTGCTGAGAGTCGGGATCACTTCTCCTTAGACGCCGGACTTCTCAACCTCTTCTAGTTTGGCAGCTCCAAATGTCATTTTGTCTTGGCAGCACCATGAGATTGTCAGAAGCTCTGCCGGCTTCTCTGCCATTTAGTGGCTGACGTCTGCCAGCCGTACCAGAACTGCAGACGACCCAGAGGGAGAAGCATTGTATAAAAAGTTGGGTTCAGCTCAATGATCTTTCTTTCCATTATCTTGGCCTCTGCCGTCTTGGCTTTCCTTGACACATTCTATTACCAACAGACAGATGTTTTTGTTTGTTATCTGCCTTTCCTAGTGATCACTGGGAGCCTTGTTCTTCATTCTACTTCATCAAAAGCAGAAGTTGCAAATTAGCATTGTAAGCAGAACTCAGAGAGATTGTTTTATTAAAATTTAATTTCAATCACAAACATCATATTCTGTTCTTTTTTTCACTGAAACCCCTAAATTATTTGCTTTGAAATATAAATAGGAAACTGTCCTCTCTCCTAGGCTATCAGCCCAACAATAACTATTAAAAGAGTACACTGTAATGTATAATGGAAACTGATTCCCAATGCAAGCATTCTTGAAAACTAAAGTTGTTCTAGGTAAGTCATGTTTGGCTTGACTCTGATTCCTTCTCTCATATACAGACTTCACTTTCTACCTGGGCCCCCTAACCTGGACTAGGTGTTAAAGTCCTGAACCTGATTCATTCTAACTATTCCCTCTAATCTCTGATTGGCCCTAACTCCTGGCCAATGAACTCAACTTCATTGTCTAATGGTATTCTATCCTCCTCATTGTCTCTACTTTTGCCATGCTGACCAGCCAGGTTAGGATATCATCTTTAATTTATCACAGGATTCTCCCCCTATTACTCCGCTAAGTGGTCTAGTTTAGTCTGACTTTGACCAGAACTGTCTCATTCTGCCGTAGCCCAGTTTGTCATAATCCAGTAAGTGTTTGAGAGCTGCATTTCATAGTTTGGTGCAGGTGACATCCAAGTTTCAAAGTGCGTGCTAAGTCAGATCCATTGGAGGTGGCTACTTGGTTCCTGAAAGAGAGCTGTGATAGCTCATGGCCATGTGTGACTCAAATAGGAAAGGGCCTGCACATATTACACTCATGATAATTTTGGATAAGAGATGTTCCTCTTAGATCTCATCTAAGGGAAGGAGGAAGAAAAATGTTGTGTTGCTTATCTATTATGTGCTACATGTTTCTATATATTTTACCCCACTGCTTCCTGGTAATGGAATATCCAAGGATGTTTGATATCTCATCAGCAGAAAACATAATTAGCAAATATTCTTCTTGGATTGGACCTGAAAACAGTTTAATAGCAAATGAATATTTATATTATTATAGCTGATTTACATAAATGCCTACTGATTTTCATAGTCATGTATAAATGCTTTATATAACCAAATGTCAAATTTATTAAGTTATAATTTACTTTGAGTGTACGCACAGATATTAGGTATTCAGGTTGGTTAATTTTTCACAAATGAATACACCCATGTGACCTATCTCTGTCAAGATAGAAAACATGTTATCCCAGATTGTTTCCTTGTGCCCTTTGAGTCAAGTACCCTGCCAAAAAACAAACACTGATCTCATTTCTATCAAAATAAGTTTTTGTCAATTCTAGAACTTTATAGACATGTCATTGTATAGTATATACTTCCTGTCAGAATATTGTTGTTAGTTTTAATTCTTTATTATTACTAAGTAGTATTCTACAATATGAATATACTATTAATTGCCTGTTCACTCATTCATGACTCTCCTGCATTTTACTACATTCTGAACTGAACATTGTATATAAACATAGAAAAGTAGAAACTAAAGAAAGTACTGAAGCCCAGAATAGCCCCATGTCTCCCTTCTCTCAGACTGTGGTGTGTGGACACGTGGGGGTGAATGATGGGGTGAGTCAGTTTAGTCATCAGTTGAGTTAGTCATCGGTTGTGGCTAGAGGTGGGGGTCTGGGCATCAACTCAACTGTCTGGGCTTTGTTATTCACCATAGGTTTGTTTCAGTGCTGTTCTGTCAGAATATAGTAGATCATGTGTACGTACACTTTGTGTGTGTGTACGTTGTGTGACCAATTGTGCCTTCCCCCCGAATCCTTAGTAAGAATATGGCGAAAACTGGGTATAGTTGCGGAGTTTTCTCCAGTGCTTTCATACTTGAGCAGACCCCAGTGCATCTTCACCCCAAGTGATTCTCTTGTTAGCCTCTTCCAGCAGCAGCAGACAGCCACTGCTCGTTATTTATGGAGGGCCCAGTGTCCGTGTGGTGTGCCTTTAAGTTCTCCTACACATGCCCTCATATTTAAACGGTCCTAGTAGATATATGTGTGCAAAGGGGCTCTCAGCTCTGCCTTTTCTTTTTCAGCAGTGGACAACTGTGGCACTCAGTTGTCAGGCCCAATTTGCCTGGAACATTTCCCTCACTTCTCTTGGGCCCCTCAGACTTCACTATTGTTCTCTCAGTTCTCCTGCCCTGCCCCCAGCCTCTGTCACGAACACTCAGAAAGACCTGTGTGAAAGAATTGGCAGGGCTGTCAAGTCTCCTCTTTCCTCTGAGGCTTCCATGTGAAACAGTCATGCCAGTTGACGCTTGGCCTTAAAATTTGCAGAAAGCTTAGTAGTTTCTTCTTAAGTACATTTAAGATGGTGCCTTCTTTCTTCTACTCAACTATGGAAGAAAGCAAATGGGATTCCTTTCTCTTCAGGGAAAGGCTAGTCATAGTTTGGACTTAGTTCAGTAGGGATTTTTGTTTTATTAAAAGTTATCATTGTGTGATTTCAGTTCTCTTACAGGCTTTGGAGAAAACCCAGTGTTTTTGTGTATTGTCTGGCGCCTTGTTTCTTTGGAATGGGGGGAAATTTATCCTGTGACTTCCTATTCTCATAAGATGTGGAAGTCCATAATTGCTTATAATTTAAGTCCATGGCTGATTTTTAATATTTGTATCCTGGAAGGTCAGAGTGGTGAACATAGGAAGTGAATTGAAGCTGGCATTATCATCTGTATTGGGTGATGAGGTGGAATCAGTTGGGAAGGGTAGGAATAGACCAGAATCTGGACTCCTTTGACTATGTCCTCTTTCTCATCTTTACCACTTACGCTCTGTATAGCCAATTATAGGACATAGCTCACCTGAAATCTGTCACTTTGAAGCTCTAGTGGGGTGTTGCTGTACAGGCTAAAACTGTGAAGTGGGTGACACAGAGGAGAAGTAGGAATAAAGCTCTTTGATTGAAAAACCTGCCATATTCTTGAGGACATGAGATGGAGAATCCCTTCATAGTACCAGCTCTGGGTATCATTTTGGCTTGTGTTCATGGAGGCCTCTTCCCATACGCCCTCTGCCTCATCACTGTGGCATTTAGTTGGAACAACTTGAAAAAGACTGGATGAGTTAGAGCCTCATTGGAACTTAAGCATGGAGTTCTAAGATCGTCCATGCTGGCTGTTGAAATCATTAAATTTTGTTATTATTTTTATAAAGACATCAATTCAGTGGTCATGAAAGGAACTTTGTGTTTTCATTGAAAATTGATTCCAATAATTTGTTCATACAAAATAATACATCTCCTTGACACCAGAATATAAATACTGATATGAATTTTATATACTTTCAATTTTTTCACATAAATTTAGAAGCACATCAAAATGTAATTCTAAATCACAAATGTCTTGAAATACTCTTCTACTGAGCTTCCTGCTGTTTGTTGGACTAGTGACATAATACACACACTATAAAGTTATCTTTGCCTTTAGGCTTGATTTAAGCAAGCCTGGGTTACATTAACTGAGGAATTTAGTTAGGTACAACAGTAGCTCTTAGGTAGGGTAAAACACACTGATTAGGATTCAGATGGCTGATAAATTCTATTTAGTATATCAAAAGTGATATTATGAGCCAGCCAGACGTTTGTCCGGGGAAGTCCCCGTTGCCATGTTGAGGCCACTGGTTGAAGATCTCATGGTTTTTTTCTGTAAGATGTAGCCTGAAGTAACATTCAGAAGAGCAAGTTAGGAATAATCCTTCCAGAAGTAAAAATGGGTTATGTGGTAGGAAGGTTTTGAAGGGTGACTTGGATAGTAGATACTACAGCTTGCATTCTTCACGCACACACACTCAGGTTGTGCTGATGGATGGGAGATGGAGGCATAAGTGAGTGGTTCTAGGGTTTGGGGTGCAATCTCTTTCCCTTATCCCTGTGTGTGTCTCTGCATTCATTCTTACCTATGAATGGGAGGTTGGACATTAGAGGAATCCAGTAGATGGATCATAAAAGACATGTGATAGAACTGAATTTTAGAGGTGTCTTATGGGAAGGGAAAAAAATTTAGTACAAATGAACTATAAAATTACCCAGCCCATACCCCAAATAATTAAATCCTAAATTGATCAGCTGTCATCTTGTATCATTTTTTGGTGACCTCATAAAATGTAGCAACTCAGAGAAAGGAGAGGACAAGAGATCATTTATTATTTTTAAAAAATTATGTTTTACTGATGGATTTAAATATTAAACTGTAGCTATTTCCAGCCAACAAAATAATTCCCATCTTTTCCTATCAACACTCCATAAATTAATGAACTCTGCTTTTTAGTGGATGTACCAAAAGTTCTATATATGATACAAATAAAACTAATGGAATTTCCAAGTGTACACTATTGGTAGAGTCATATTTGCCCTTATTTTCTAGTTACTCTTGGTAGGTTGCTGTTACAAATGAACCAGATAGAACTAGACTTTATTTGTTTTTTAAGGCTAAGTGAGACTCACTCATGGAACTTTTAAAAAATGCCCACACCAGGCTTCACAACAAAATCCTCTCCAGGAGATTCCAAAGTGCCGCCCAAGGTGGGAACAATTGCCCTCTCTTGAATCTGTGTGTCCTTGGCGCTGAGTGGTGCTCAAAGTGTGGTCCCCAACCAGCAGCATTAGCATCATCTGGGAAATGGTTAGAAGAGCAAGTTAACATAAATAAGCTATACATATTCAAAGTATAAAATCTGATATATTTGGCATATCTATGGCCCCAAGGAATTATCACAGTCAAAACAATGGACATGTCCATCACCCTCAAACGTTTCCTTGCACCCCTTTGTAAACTCAGCCTCTCTTCATCTTCATCCCCAGGCACCCACGGCTCTGTTTTCTGCCACATACGTTATTTTTTATTTTCTAGAACTTCTACAATATATGGAACCATATATTGTACTTTTACAACATTAATAGAGTCTTTGGGAAGTTTTAGGTTTTAGAAAAGAGTGAGTAAGAAGTACAGTTTCATTTACCCACCCAGTCCTCACCCTGCACCACCCACTTTCCTCTATTTTTGCCATCTTCCATTTGTGTGGCACATTTGTTACCATTAATGAACCAAAATTGAGATATTATTAATGGAAGCTCATAATTTACATTAGGGCTTACCCTTTGTGCTGTATGTTATATGGATTTTGAGAAATGCATGGTGACATGTACCTACCATCACACAGTGTCCTACAGAATAATGGTTTTACTGCCCTAAAAATCCTCAGTGCTCCACCTTCCTGCCTCCCTCCCTTCCCCTGAACAACCACTGATATTTTTACTGGCTCCGTGGATTTGCCTTTCCAAGAATGTCATATAGTTGGAATTACACAGTCTGTACCCTCTTCAGATTGGCTTTTTTCACTTAGTAATAGACATTTACAGTTCTTTCACTTAGCAGTATACATTTAAGACTCCTCCATGTTTTTTTCATGGCTTGCTAGCTCACTTCCTTTTATGACTGTGTATAGACGTACCGCACAGTGTTATTATTCATTTCCCTATTTTAGGTCATCTTGATCGCTTCCACATTTTATCGACTATGAATAAAGTTGCTATGAACATTCATGTGCAGGTGTTTGTGTGGACATATGTTTTAAGCTCCTCTGAGTAAATACCATGGAGCCTGATTGCTAAATCATATAGTAAAAGTTTGTTTAGTTTTGTAAAGAGCTGTCTTCCAAAGTAGCTGTGCCATTTTGCCTTCCCACCAGCATTGAATGAAACTTCCTCTTGGTCTACATCCTCTCCTGTATTTGGTATTGTTAAGTGTTTTGGATGTGTATGGTGGTATCTCATTGTCATTTTAGTTTGTGATTCCCCAGTAGCATATGACACTGAGCATCTTTTCATTTGCTTATTTTCCATCTATATCTTCTCTGGTGAGTTGTTTGTTTACATCTTTTCCCATTTTTAAAATTGATTTTTTTTTCTTGTTGAATCTTAAGGTTTTGGATACAAACTCTTTATCTGAAATGCATTTTGCAAAGATTTATTCTTGGCTGGTGATTTGGCTTTTTATTCTCTTACTATAGTATTTTTGGCTGGTTTCTTTCACTTAGCAGAGTTATTATGAAACTCAACCATGCAGTTGTATGTATCAAGAGTTCATTCATTTTTATTGTAGAGTAGTATATCTATTGTTTAAGTAAGTAAATACCATAATTTACCTATGAATGTCCTTGTTAATGGACATTGGGTTGTTTCCAGTTTTTGACTGTTACAGATAAGGTGCATAATTTTCATGTACAAGTTCCATATGCTTTTATTTTTCTTATGTAAAGACCTAGAAGCAGAATAGCTATATAATATGGTAGGTATGCGTTTAATTTTTTAAAAAAGAAACTGCCAACTGATTTCCTGTGGTAGTTGTACCATTTTATGTTCTTACCAGTTTGTGAAATGGTCCCATTTTCCCACATCTTTACCCATAGCCGGTATGATAAGTTCTGTTCTGATAGGTCTACGACGCTCTGCAGTCTTGAGGACCATTACAAGATAATTATGAAATCAAGTGGTGAAGTTCGACTTTGTCGTCTTTTTCAGTGTTTAGTGGAAGAGTAGAAATTGACACAAAAAAGAGAAAAACGATTCTGATTTTTGCCTTCTGTTTATTTTGAGCGGCAGTATTTAATTTGCTCCCCAGAGATTCCCAGAGTCCTCTTGTCCACAGGATCCATACTCTCTTCCTGGTAACACCAGATGCTTTTTATGTTTTTCACTTTGATTCTCTTGCAAGTGTGCCCTGGAGCTCTCTGAGGTTGTAGAAGGTGTGATGGCATTGCTCTGGCAGCTGGTAGAATGTCTGCTTGTGCATACTTGTGTTTTAAAAAATCCTGAGTTTTAATTTTGAATACGGCAAATATTGACACATGTAATCCACATACGCACTAGCTCTGTGGGAATCCTCAGTGATTTTTAAAAATGTAAAATGCTTCTGAGACTTAAGATCTAGACAGAAGGGAATGAAAGAGAAATGATGTGATAAAATGTGGGGAAAAAGTATCGGGATGCAGGGGAAGCAAATACTTTAACATGTATGAAATGGAATGCCTTCGAAGTTCAAAGTTTACTATTTATTCTCCTTCAACTGGGAAGAGGAGAGAATATAAACACATCTCCACATGCTGTTATTGGCCCTGGAGACCTGGCCTTTATTCTGATGTTGGCAGATTCTGATTCCTGAAGTGCTAGGTTTGCTGTCTCATTGCTTTATCCCTGGGTCATATTTAACCCACAGCCTCTTTCCACTGTGCCTGGTCAAATGGAGCATTTTTCAGAGTTTATGTGAAGCTTGCTTCCAGTGTGAAAATATCACTGCAGGGGCAGAGAGCAGCTATGGTTTAACGCTGAAGCCGCCTCCCTGTCTGAGAGCTTCTGGAGCCGCTGGGATCCTGCCACGTCGGGAGAACTTAGGTGTTGATTTAAAAAAAGAAAAGAAAAGAAAAGAAAGAGCACTCGAGACTGTTGGAGAGGATGCAGTGGTTTCCACTTCTCTGTGTCTTTTGGAGATACCCATTAGGTTTTCATTGGTAGTTTAACATGAAGGAGAGTTCTAGAATCAATAATCAGAATAATTCACCTTTTGTTTAGTATCTTTTCTTTAACTTTTTTTTTTTAACATTTTATTTATTTTTGCAAGACATAGAGAGAGAGACAGAGCATGAGTAGGAGAAGGGCAGAAAGAGAAGGAGACACAGAATCTGAAACAGGCTCCAGGCTCTGAGCTTGTCAGTAGAGAGCCCGATGTTGGGGGGGGCGGGGCTTGAACTTGGGAACAGTGAGATCATGACCTGAGCTGAAGTCGGATGCTTAACGGACTGAGCCACCCAGGCTCCTCTGTTTAGTATCTTGTGCAGTTAGTCATCTGGTTAGTGGATGGTACCTTAAATTCCTACATCACTACCTTTGGGCTCGAACACATTACTCGGGTACATTTGTCATAAAAGACTGAGATTCACAAAGCTATGGAAGGCAGAAAAGGACTTCAAAATTCTGCTAAACACAAATCATGGTAATGAATTCTTCATTAAATAATGCTACCTTAGTGCTTTATTTTGTACATACCACCCCAGTTTTTTCTGTTATTTATAAAATTACTCTTTTATGTTAAAAAATCTCCATAGAGCACAAGCATAAAATATGCAATGTTTAGGTAAATTAAATTAAGTCACATTCTTCTGAGACCATAATTAATGGTTTCTTATGATTTTTGCAGACCTCTAACTTGCTTTTATTTCAGCAGCTGCAGTATCCATTCTTCTTCATATTTATAAATAAAATATATTCTTTTCTCCTAAGGTTAATTTTAGGCATTCAAATTAAAACAACTTAATGAGGTTTTAAAAAGTTCTTTCAAAATAAATTAGCCATACATAAAAATATAATTTGCTGTTGTATATTTTTCTATGTGTTTGTTTTGGGTTTTGCCCAATGATTATATTATTAAGCCTCATTATTTTAGAATGAAAATATATCCCTCAGTTCTGAGGGTAATTTTAAGCATTGAAATTCAAGTGCATTCCTGGACTTTGCCCAAGTGTTCTTCAAATTACATTAACGAAATACTTAAAAATCTACCAATTATTTCAATGTATCATAACATAATTAATGATTCAGTAGTAAACAAGTCTAAAGAAGAGATGCTGGTAACATAAGAGAATATTTAAGATTCTGAGAGGTACGATTCAAGGTGGAAATGTTGGTAGGCACTTTTCATCCCTATTTCCTCTAAGATATATTAAAATGACTATTACAGAATAGCCTGCTGGGCCATGCCGTTAACCTATGCTGAGTGTTCATTAGTTGTCACCAGCAAAAGCATGGCATTCTTATTATAAATGCAAGGTCACTGTTTATGCAGTGGATATTTTTGAGCTGCCTCTATGTACATGATTATGTTATTAAGGTAGTTATTTTTTCGTGTTCTGTGTATAGATCACAAGTCCCATGGTACAGTTGTAGTTCTACAGGAATTTTGGTCCTATGGAGATGTCTTAAAATTTATACTCTCAAGCAAATGACTTTTTAAATGTTAATATGTGGGGTGCCTGGGTGGCTCAGTTGGTTAAGCATCCGGCTTTAGCTCGGGTCATGATCTCTTGGTTCATGGGTTCAAGACCCGCATCGGGTTCTATGCTGACAGCTCTGAGCCTGGAGCCTGCTCAGATTCTGTGTCTCCCTCTCTCTCTGACCTGCCCCCCTCCCCCCGGCTCATACTGTCTCTCTTTGTCTCTCAAAAAGAAAAAAAAATTAAAAAAAAAATGTCAATATGTGTGTAGATAACTTTCCTATATGAGATCATATGACTGGCATTTGGGAGTTGAAAGCATATCTAATTCAGACAAAATGCAAATCTGCTAGTTGGCACATTCTTATCTTTTACCAAATAAAATTGCCGAATTTAAACAATTTGACATTAACATTTCTCGATTTTTCTTCAACTGACAAAAACTTTAAACAGAAGGCAATATCAATATGTAACAAAGCATAAAAATGTGTTGTGGTTGCCCTATAGAATAGACTGATTTTCGGGAAAAACAATTGAGGGATATAACGCAGAGTAAAAACTGGACTGACATGTAAGATACGTGGAACTTCAGAATTGAGGGCCGTGAGATCCACTCTGCGTAGGTCTCCTTGTGTCTAATTTCATCTTTCTCTTGTAGCCAATGGCCGTTCACTTCTCCGGTGAATTCCATAGGTTGCTTGTTGTGAGAACGTGTGACTTTTAGAAAGCATTTGTGGGAGGCGAGGGTGGTGACAAGGTGCAGGCATCTCCTTCCTGTGAGCCCCTCTGAAGATCTGTCCCTCCAGCCACATCTGCCACGCTTTCATCACAAAGCCCCGGGCTAGTTTTGCTTTGCTTAGCTTGGTCATTGCAAAGCAGCAATTCCCAAAGAAACTTAGATTGAGATCTTCTTTAGGTATTTTGTCACCTGAATGAAGGACAGTAATGGATTATTGGGCCTGAGGGGAGGGGGCTGGGATGGGGAGCCTCTCCCCTTTCACACGAGAATGGAGAGCGCGGTACCCAGGATGCTGAGTGAAACTCACCAGCAAAACACACCCGAGCCTTCAGGGTCCCAGCCGTTTTTGTCTCCTTTCTCTTCAAGAACTAATTACAGTGTAGGAAGTAGAAAAGGTTCACTACCGGGTGCCGGGGTGACCCAGGCAGTTAAGCTTCAGACTTGATTTTGGCTCAGGTCACAATCTCACAGGTGGTGAGACAGCCCCACATCAGACTCTGCGCTGATGTTATGGAGCCTGCTTGAAATTCTCTCTGCCCCTCCCTCCTCCCATGCATGTGCGCTCCCTTTCTCTCGCTCAGAATAAACAAACATTAAAACAAGGAAAGGTTCACTAAATATTTGTAGAATGGATTTTGAATAGGAGTTTGAAATCCTTTAATGTATACAGAAAAGGAAGTCACTGGTGAAGTTGTATACTTTACTGTTAGTTAAAAATTTACAGGCCGTACACTTTAGATTCTGATCATGAACAGGTCACACCTGCCCAGTTCAGAGCCCCTGGAAGAGAATCGAGTACCTCAGGAGGAGGCCATAACAGGATGGTAACCAAGAGAGAGGGTCCAAGGGCACGTCAGGTGAGAGGAGCAGACCATGTGTTAGAACCAAAGGAAGGAATTGCAAGAATGAAACAAAAGCTGTTTTATGTTTGGTTGCCTTGATTTTCCTCCAGTTTCCTTCCTGAGGTTTTCAACTGGGTTCTGAAGCCTGGAGGTTTTACGGAGAGCTAAGAACCAATGCTGTGTGCATGTGTAGCAGGAAGCCAGACTGCCTCCAGACGCCCTAGTAGCGGCTGCCAGTGCACCTTTCTCCCTAAGTCTGAGTCACGTGGCCCCATGTTAGTGGCTTTCAATTGGCCATAGCTGGACTATTCATGCCGGAAATCACCAAAAGCTTTGAATCTGAGCTACCCCTCCACCGGACGACCAGTTGTTAGTCACATACCAGTACACCGCTATGTAAAGTTTTAGGTCCCCATCAATAAAAGATTACGTCTAACAACAGAAACTGGCGAAAGGGCTTTGGTACACAAATTACCTATTTTCTCCTTTATTATTACAGTTTTGCAAGTATGTTAATACATCTGTAGTCAGTTTGTTCACATTCAATTAGCAACCCTACGAGACAATAAAACGAGAATTTCTAGGAGCTTCTCAACTCCAGGTGAATGTTGGAGAAGGACTCCTGCTACCTACTCAGCAGTAAGATATTTACATGTAGTGTCCTTTACTGACTCCATGTGAGTTATTGTTTAGCTCGGTGCTTCTCAAGCTTTCATGTGGGAACAGATCGTCTAGGAATCGTGTTAACTGCAGATTGTGATTCTGTATATATGCAGTGGGCCTGGTATTCTGCATTTCTAACAAGCTCTTAGGTGATTGTGCTGGTCTATGGAACATATTTTGACTCGCAAAGTGCTGGCTATTGTGGCAATTAGATACAAATAAATAAGCAGAAACAAGTGTATTTTCTACAGGTCTTGTTTTTAAGAAAGCAAACTCTGAATGGGAGGGAAATTGCTTGAACACTACATTGAGGATCTTTGAATTTGGGCTGTTGCACACTTTTTTTTTTTTTTTTTTGGCAGATGTTTGTTGACTTCACACAATACAGTAAAAGACTAAATGAGCTGGAAACATTAGAGATCCCAATTATACAACTCACTGACTACCCATAAGCCTGAACAATGAAAAGCATTCTGCGTGCTTTACTCATTTAACTTCATTTAAACCCTTCTTGGCATCCAAGTTGCATTAATGTGATAACTCTTGTGTAGCAATTAACAAACTGTGGCAATTGTGAACATTTCTGGAGTTTGTCATACTGAATGGGAGTAAGCTCCGGGCCTCTAATTCTTACCTCATTTTCTAGGGCTGATCTGGCTTTAAAGACAATTTATATATTTTCTCCATTTTCCTTTGACACAGGAACCCAACATTGAACAAGAGAATTGTGGTTGTATCTTTCCACCAGACGTTTTGTTTTGGAAGTCATTTCTATTGAATGACTTTCAAGCAGTTTTTTTTCTTTCCTTTTTTGCTCTCTTCGTTAGGAAACTCATTGAATCTTCAAGAAGATAATCACATTATGCTCACATAAATGCACATCCAACACTTCTGCACAAGTCACAAAAGCTAAATGTTCTCTATTGCCCTGAGCCTTGTAAGCTCAAGCATATTGAAGAACCAATGGTGAGCATGTTCTGCACAATACCGTGCCCGGTATTAACAATACTGGATATTGTGTCCATTCCAGTTCCTCGCAATTAACTGTGTGACTGGAAGAAGGCTTGAGAAGAGAAAAAAGCTTCGTTTCCAAGCTTGGGGGGTAGAGAGTGTATTACCCAGAGGAGTAGCAGATGGTCTTTCCGCACTGAAATGCAGCATTGTCCTCATAACAACCCAACTGGTATTTGGAAGTCTGAATTAAAGGAGCTAACTTACCACCTTCAGGCATTGGAAAATTCCCATAGAGTTATTATTTCCTATCTTTAAGAAGGCACGGAATTGGCTTTTCCCCTTTATACAAGTGCATATTACAGTGCTCTGCACAAATGAAGCCTGTCCTGTTGTAGAGAACCAGGTGTAGGGACATTCTGATTTTCTGACTGAATGCATTAAGTGGGTCTAGTTCATGGATACCAGAATAATTTCCCATAGAGTAACTTGACTTTACATTGCAAATGGGTTGGCTCTGGTAGATTCTCAGATCAAGTATCTTTTTGTGATAGCCAAATAAGAATCTTAATTCCAAGCTCTGTGATCTGTTTATTCTTTCATGACTGAACTTTTCCTTCTTCCTATCTTACCATTTTTCATTATAATATATTAAAGCCATTTAGCATGCTGTTATTTTTTTAACATTATTCTTCGTAGGATAAATTCTTAGCCTGCATTTATAATCAGAAGGTTCTGAGCCAAATGTACTTTCTAAAACATACATTGGAGAACCACAAAAATCTTCTTAGGAAAAGATAGATAAGAAGGAAGGAAGGAAGAAATAAGGAAGAAGGAAAGAAATAGAGAGAAAGAAGGAAGGAAGGAGGGAGAGATGGAAGGAAGTGAGAAGAAAGAATGAAGGAAAAGAAGAGAAAAAGGGAGGGAAAAAGCAAATGATGAAGGAAAAAGAAAGGAAGGAAAGAAGAAAGTAAGGGAAAATGGAAATAATGGAAATGTATATTGTATTACATATAAAGTGAAATTAATTTTTAAAGATTTCAGATGAAGCCTGGATTCTCAAATCCTATCATTCGTTGACATTGTCACTTCATTGATAACCTCCCAGGGATGAACTTCATCATTATGATTTAGTCAGTGACCCGTCCCATTTATCAGGCACCATTGCTGGTTATATATTAAGAATGCTCAATTATCACATGCTTACACTTCAAGTTCAGCCTGGTTGGAAAAAAAACAGTGTGTAATGGTAGTAGAAACACAGGGGAAATCAGTCGATTGCAGGGAACTCTCTAAGGATTGTCCAGCTCTGCACCAAATTGTCATTCACAGAGCTTGGGCATCATTGTCCACAATCACGAAGAGTTCTCGTGGTTAGCTCCCGCTCCACAAACTTCTTTTGTATTAACTTTGTGCCTCAAGAATCAACATTGCTACAGTAATGGGGAAAAATAAATCATTGCTCTTAATATAAACACAAATGAAAGTAAGCAAACTTTGCTTTAGCATTCAAGAATGTTTCATAGGGGACTTAATAGTTGGTAGATAATCCACAACAAGAGTACTAAGTACAGGTTGAGCATTGACTCTTGGGAACCTGTCTAGTTTGTGGTTTGTGTTTTAAGTGCTCAGTGGCTTTTCCTGCATCCTAGGTTACCAGGTAATCTAGCAAGAAGAATGTGATCAGCAGTGTAGACGCCTGTTTCTGGCACTGTTCATCCACTCACCATGGAGAAGGCTGATTTTGTGCACATATTGGGTCCTTGTAGCCCATTTTTTTGTGCTTGTCATGATCTAACACCTGTCACCTGGCCACCAAGATAAGACTTTCTTTGCTTTCTTAGTCATTTTTATTTTATATTTCCCTATAAGTGAGGCAGTAGTGGCAGGATTCCCTCATCATTAAGCTTACATAAAGAAGAGACCTTTTTTTGGCAGATCTTTCCATTAAGGTAGAAATCTCAATTTCCTCAATTTCCTGGTGACATTTTTGGGTGGGTGGTGGGGGTCATCTCTATTACAAGACTCTAATCAAGTCATAATTATCTCTTCAAAACACAAGATTTCTCTTACGAGTTTTTCCTGCCCTAGTGCTAAACAAAGGGTCAATTTTTATCATTACTCATATCTTTAAAAGAAGACAGATGAGGGGAAATGGCCTTAGTTTCTTTAACAGCAACCACAGCAACAAAGTGTCAACCTTGAGTTCTCAGTTCTGATTGAAAAGTAGTTTTCCATTATCTTGAATACTTAGGGTTGGCTCTGACGAAAGGAACAGGTTGCTGCTACCCACACCAAATCACCCAGGTTTGTTCTTACAGCAGAAAGTCCCTTCAACTAACAAAATAATAAAAAAAGAAATCTTTTATTTCAGAATAGGTTTAGATATACAGAAAGGTTGTAACGCTTTTCTATGTTTTTCTATAGTCCTGAGACTGAATATCTAGTCTTTTTAACAAAGTACACCTCATAATGGCAATATATTACATAAGTTTAGTAGAGGCTTTCCTTTTAATTATTTGTTATGATAAATGCTTGTACACACATGAAAGGCTCTAGTGCATTAGGCTGCAGTGAGCCCAGTTGGATCCTCTAGTTATCACATAAAAAGCATTGTTAACAGAATGGCCTCCAGATATTAAAAAGGTTTATTTTTTTTATTGATTTCATCTAGGAAATTATGAGAATACCTATTTTGAAATAATCTTTTAGTAAGAAGTGTTTGATAATTTTCAGCTTTTATCATATCGTTATGAAATAGTGGCCATTTAAAAAATAATATTTTCAAAACTCTTCCCTTGATAGAATATGATTAGTAGATTAGTTTTTACAATGTAAAAAGCAAACCTGACTTCTCATCTGGATAATATGGCTCCTGGTCATCCTGAAATATTACTGTGAACTCTGGAAATCATGCAAGAGGCAGCCAAAGAAGTCTGAAAAGTAGAAAGAAGCCAAACTGATTAGAAACTCTAGGGTTAGAAGATGAATACAGCAGCAGGAAGCAAGACATCTTTTTGCTGTTCACACACCAGTAGAAGACAACCCAGGCTTTATGTCTCCTCAGCCCCAACCTGGCAATATAAGGTGGTTCAGTTGTCGCATTCCTATTCTGGGTTGCAAAGGAGACCTAATGACAACACTAGGCAAAGCACAGGGTCTACTGGGAGTCCTGTGACAAGAATAATTAGGAGAAAGTATTTTGTTTTCCCTCTGTGCCTGAGACTTCCTTCCCTACTTGGAGGCACAGGACAGCTGGTTGGTTTTAATAGAACAGATTCTGCCATGACAAATGCTCCACCCAGGAATCTTCTCCATGTGCTGGAAAATGCCTTCCCCAACCTAGAGACACAGGGCAGCCACATAGCATTGATGGAGGGTACCTATTACAGCAAGTTCCTGTCTTGGG
This sequence comes from Suricata suricatta, assembly GCF_006229205.1. Lineage (NCBI taxonomy): Eukaryota > Metazoa > Chordata > Mammalia > Carnivora > Herpestidae > Suricata > Suricata suricatta. The sequence continues at coordinate 141,461,097 of NC_043704.1, forward strand.
AATCATTTTCAGTCCTGTCTGGGCTGGAAAATTCCTCCCCATGCCCAGAGACTTTGAATGGCCCGTTGACACTGATAGGGGTCCCACCGTGGATGCCTAGCCTGGGATGGGCTCTGTACTTTCATTCACTACCTACAGGATGTCTGGTGTGAGGAAACACCTTCTGGCCCCTCAGGATGCATCATCAGGGATCTCTGAGAGCCCCAGAAGTATCCAATCAGACTGAAAGTGAATCACAAAGCCTCAGAAAATAGTACCATCATTAGATTCACAGTCTACAAAAATGGGCCAGGACCTGTGTGGTAAGCCTAGACAGAGTGACTGCCTACTAATATTAAAGATTTAAATAATATTTAGAGTCTACTTTATAGCCAAAATATTCAGGATATAATAGAAACAATCTGGCCTATAGTGATTTCAACATGAATGAAAAAAGACAGTCAACTCCTGCCAATACCAATATGAATCAGATGTTGGAATTATCTAACAAGGATTTTGAAAGCAGCCATCACAAAAGTGCTTCAACCAGGAATTACAAGTGTTCTTGAAACAAATGATAGAATAACAGAATAAAATAGAAAAATTCCAACTAGAAATAGAAATGGTAAAAAAAAAAAAAAAGGAAAATAAAGAGCTGAAAAAGAGATTAAAAACTCAAAATATAGGCTCACTAGCAGAGTGGAGATGATGAATGAGTGAGTGACCTTGAGGGCAAATCAATAAAATTGAAAAAAAAATGAACAGAGACTCAGGAAACTGTGGAATAATTAAAAAGAGTCAACCTTTATGTGGATGTCTCAGAACAAGAGGAAAAAGAGGGTACTGTGGAAAGAATATTTGAAGAAGTGGTGGCTGAAAACTTCCCAAATTTGACAAGACATAAGCACTGTAGATTTAAGGAGTTGTACACACCTAGTAGGATAGGTGAACCCAGAGAAATTTATGCCAAGACACAGGATTATTAAGCTTTTAAATACAAAGAAAAGTCTTGAGAGCAGTGAGAGAAACAGCATATTACCTACAGGGAAACACCAATTCAGAGAACAGCTGTGTTCTCATTTGAAGCCACAGAGACCGGAAGGACACAGCCCAATATTTTCAAGTGCTGAATGGAATGAACTGTCAACTGCAATTTCTATAGCCATTGAAACTATCCTTCAGGAAGAAATAGACATAGAGACATTCTAAGATGAAGGAAAATTAAGAGGATTTTTGACTAGCTGACCTACCCTTCAAAAATGACCACAGGGAGGCTTTTCAAAAAAAAAGGTCATGATAAACAAAGAAATCTTGGAGCACTGGGAAGGCAGGATAATGAAAAGAGCAGGAATATAGGTCAATATAATAGATTGTTCTTTTCCTCGTGAATTTTCTAAGTCACATTTGATTATTGAAGTAATCAATACTGTACTCACCTATAGTGAGGTACTGTAATTACCACCTGTGATTAAAGGCAATGTGATATTTAAAAGTGAGAAGGATAAGGGGACCTAAATGGAAATATGATTTCCAGTAGTAAAATGCTGACACTAGTAGATTGTGGTATTTTACATGTATCTGTATATGTCGATATATTTATTCTGGAGAAACCATTAAGAAACTATACAAAGTGATACATCCAACAACACAATGAATGAATAAATGCTCAAGAGAGCTGTAGAGAGGCAAGCTGAGTGCAAAAACCCCTCCAAACTCAATCGTTGCATACTGTATGACTCCATGTATATAACATCCTTGAAATGATAAAATGATAGAGATGGAGAACAGATGAATAGTTCCAGAGGTTATGGTTTAGAGTATCAGTGTGGAGAGAGGAGAATGCCCTTATAAAAAGGGCAACACAAGAGATTATTATGGTGGTAGAACAGACATCTCTCTGTATTATTTATTATAAGTGAATTTACAATTACCTCAAAGTTTTAAGCTGAATTGAGACACACACACACACACACACACACACACACACAGCACCTAACACTTGAGAAAACGCTTTATGTAGTATTTAATTCTCAAAACAATACATCAATAGTTTTCAAAAAAATTTCAGTCATTAGAAAAATAACTTTTAATGCACACCATATACATTAAGATGCCATTTGTTATTTTTAGATAATTTTATACATTGTTGTGGATAGAGACATAAGTAGTTAAAGTATCGAGATCTATGTATCAGTAAGCGATGCACCCGTTGTGGTATAATGCCTACTTTAAGGAAAGAGGGGGATTATTGACATAGATTGGCAGGGTTAAAGCCTTAGTTATATGTGGGTCCTTTTATTTCTTACTTACAAAACTATAAAGCTGAAACAAAAAAATAACATTGCTTGTTAGCTCTCATGCATGCTGTATTTTATACATTTTTCCAGAAATATTTCAAAATTTGAAAATGCTTTCAAGGGACACAAATGAATACATTTGATAAATTATGGTGTTACTGTAATCTTGGTTAGACAATGTGCATAATTGAACCATTTGGGTTTTTAGAAGTGACTGTAGTTTAAAAACAAATTTTGTTTTATTTCGGCTACATGGAATAATTGTAATGAAAAAGCATTTCAACTAAAACTACATGAAACACCTTGGGGGCATAACATTTTTTTTCTATATTATAATGGGATTAGATTAGTTAGAACAAAATTAATTCTAAAGAAATGTGACACTACGGAACTTGAATCAATCCCTCATTTAGCGTGCACATTCAGCTCTTAAGCAGGATTTGAGGCAAATTATAAACTGAACAAAACAATCTACAAAGTAGTACAATTTAGGATAAAAAAGCAAGTAAATGTGTAATGGAAACAAAGAGATTAAGTACAAGAAGCACCCCAAATCTGAAAAAAGTAATTACTTTTATTGAGTACTGTATTTGAACCTAAGTCTCTAGATGGCTAAGCTAAAAATCTATTGTGTAGTTTTTGTTGCCAAATGAGATTGGATTACTGCATTGTCGGTACAATTTATCCTCAAAATTTAACTCATTTGGGGTTCCAAGTATACAAAGCCATAGTTCTAGCTCCAAACACCTCCCTCCTTTTGTTCCTCTCCTAAATCACACTTCCCCTGCTCTCAGGTGCCCCTTGCCAATCTGATAGGAAAGTCAGTCTCGGCCATCTTGGGGGTTCCCTCCCAGGCTCTACAAGACTTTACAAGTCTTCTGGCCTCTTGGGTGCTGCACAAGATGAAAAGGGACCAAGTGTTTTCTCAGTGGTGTTCACCAGATTCATCACAGAAGTCCTGTCCCTCAGAGCGTAGAAGTCCCTGTCATCTGTCTCCTGAGCTGCGCTGTTCCCGAGCCCAGAGATCCATCTCACACTACCCTCTCGACAGCCTGCAGCTCAGAGTCTGCAAGCCATTGTCACCCTCTGTTCTCAGAGCAAGAAGACACTTGTCCCACTTTGTCCAGACTCCTGTCCCCGAGCTGAGCCGCCTCGCCTGCACCATTCACTGCATCTCCCCCCATTGCCCCCTGCTCTGCAGGTGTAGCCCTGCACACGGGCCTTGGTCAGTCTAACTTTGCTGGAGTGAGAAGAGAGAAAGAAAAGATTCTAGCAATTTTTTCTTCCTTAGTATGATTACAAAACTAATCTCCCAAACCAAAGTTGAGGAGAGTAAAGAAACATTTACATTATATGGAAGCTGTCTGAAATCCTTCAGCCTACTAACACAGCTGGCTACAGTTCTATAAAAAAGAAGACCGTTTTGCAGTGATCTGTGGACAAACACATTACAAACTTCTACATGGAGCCTAAAATGAAAGATTTTTTAGGGCAGTGGACTGGAGTGAGTTTTTAAACTCATGGTGTTAAAAACTGTAAAAACAAATCTTTCTCTCTAAACATGTAGGAAGACAGGCAGGAGAAAGCCATCCTCATTAATAAGAGACTGAGAGACTAAACTAATTTTAATTCTGAAGTGGATATATGAGAGTACTTTATAAGAAAAATGAGGATGTTTAGTATTGACAGAACGTGATAAAGCACAAGCTGAGAGACGGATGAGGAAGCAGAGGCAGAAGATTATAACCCTGATTTTCAACTTGAGGTGGGGGGAAATAATCTATTGTAATAAGAATTTCTTGCACTGAAAGCATTGATATGACTATAAAAAGTATGTTTTTAATATGTATTTATTTGGTGGGAGTGAGGGGAGAGAGAGAGAGAGAGAGAGAGAGAGAAAGAGAAAGAGAAAGAGAAAGAGAAAGAGAAAGAAAGAGAAAATGAATCCCAAGTAGGCTTCATGTTCAGTGCAATCCCCAGTGCAGGGCTCGATCTCATGATGGTGACATCATAACCTGAGCCAAAATCAAGTCTGATACTTAACCAGCTGAACCACCAGGTGCCCACAAAGCAAAGGTGTTTCTAAGAAGGATTCTTTTGAATGGAACTGGAGACTTCTAGGAAAGTTGTACTTTTGCCTTGGTAGAAATGTATTCTTTTGTTTCATAAGGCAGTTATGATAAGCCTCATCCAATGAGGATAACTCCATACTAACCAAATGGTTTCACCAAACTGATGTTTTGTAGGTCCATATCTAGATAAGCAAAATAAACAAAAACATTTAAACAGAATCGTTTGGTGATTGGATTTGTCTACAAAGAGGAAAAAAAATTAGCGCATCTGGTTGTTGTCAATCACAGAGGTCAGTGTTGATGGACCCTTTCTGCAAATGTAGTATATGTTTCAGGCTTTGCAGGCCAGAAAGTCCCTGTCACAACTACTATGCCGTTATGGCACTAAAGCAGCCTAGAAAATTCCATAAACAGAAAGGTGTGACTGTTTTCCAGTCAAACGATTGGCAAAAAGGAGCAACTGCTGGATTGGGCCCAGGGACCATAGTTTGCCCATGTCTGGCCTCAGCGGTCCGGGAGCCTGGGAGATAGGCTGATGGTTATTGCTCCAGAAGCAGTTTACCAGGAAGCTCTGAAAAAGACATAGGTTCAGAAGCTCCAGAAATAGACGTTGTTGGTTGAACTGACATTTGTGAAAAAAAAGAAACTTGCTGATCTGTTGGCCTCTATGCCTCTAAGCAGGTACAGTTCTCCCAGATCACAAAGGCGTTATTGAGCCCTGTACTATTAAAGTAGTATAGTGCCGGGGTGCTTGGTGGCTCTGTCTGGTGAGCCTCTGACTCTTGACTTTGGCTCACATCATGGTTCTAGGATTGTAGGATTGAGCCCCACACTGGGCTCCTCACTGAGTGTAGAACCTGCTTAAGATTCTTTTCTCTCTCTCCCTCTGGCCCTCTCCCCTGCTTGCGTGCTCACTCTAAGTAAATAAGTAAATAAATAAATAGGTGAAGTGCTTAATGTGGTGTACTTTTCCTGCCGTGTATAAGATATGCATTTTTTTAGTTAATTCCACATTAAAAATAACACCTCGTTCCTTGTCATTTTTAGTTCTCAAAGACAAATATATTTTATTCATTTTTCCTCTTCAATAAAAAAAGTCTTTTAAATTCACTAAAAGACACAATGAAAACTGAATTAGAAAAGAGGGAAAATAAATAGTCTTAAAGGTAGAACTAAATCAAGAAGTAGAATGCAGAACTGCCTAAGGGTCAAAATTTAAAATCATGAAAAATGTATATGTATGCATTCACATTTATTTAAGTGGTTTATTAAAACCCTACTGTGTGCTAGATTATGTAATAGTGACCATAGAGGGCTTACAGGAGGGAAAATTAAGTCAGGATTCTTCCCTTTGAAAGAGGACATAGGCAAAATTGCATTGTTTATAGTTGAAACTGAGCAATGTAAAAGCAGCATTTTCAAGAGTTAGTTTCTCTTCATATAAATGCTGTGCATTCAGCTGGTGGCCTAGGGGAGTTTAGCCTAAAATAATTTAGCCAAGCCTCATTTTTCAGGAAAGAGTCGAGCATCTTTTCTAATTCTAGTGAAACCTGTTGATGGCTATTGCACTAAGTTCCCAAAATTCTCCTCTTCATTCTTCTGCCCTCATCATCTTTAGTAGCCAACACCATTCAGCTACAGTTCGCCATGGACTCAATCTTGTTCACTCTGTATTTTTATTATATTATTTTCACCAAAACAAATAGAAGTGGGAATCAAGACCTAAGGAAATTTGTTGGTCTTCTGTAGCTTACTAAGTGTTTTCAGTGGGGGAAAGTGAAATAGTCCATTGATTCTATTCAACTTAAATTATAGAGTGCTTGGCAAACTGAACAGTATGCAGATCCCAACTCTATCCATTTTTTACTTTTACATTTTGGTCAGGAGTCAGAGAATGGGTATCATGGAAAGATTATAGCCACGTGTCTTGGGTTCATCATGTATGCCTTTAAAGAAATAAAAACTTCAGGGGCACCTGGGTTGATCAGTCGGTTAAGCATCCGACTTCAGCTCAGGTCATGATCTCACAGTCTGTGGGTTTGAGTCCTGTGTCAGGCTCTGTGCTGACAGCTCAGAGCCTGGAGCCTGCTTTAGATTCTGTATCTCCCCTTCTCTCTGTCCCTCTCCTGCTCATGCTCTGTCTCTCTGTGTTTCTCAATAAAAAACAAATGTTAAAAAAAATTAAAAAAAAACTTCAGTCATAAGTTACCTGCTTTTTTCATCATCACAGAATGTGTCAAATTGACATCCTCATCCCTTTCCTCAGGTGAGGACCAGAGATGGGATGGTAGTTAGGGGAGGGGTGAGAGTGAGTGATGGCATATGTTATGGGTTGAATTGTGTCCTGTAAACAGATATGTTGAAGGTCTAGTCCCCAGGACTTCAGAATATGACCTTATTTGGAAATAGGGCCTTTATAGAGGTGATCAATATAAAATGAGGTCATTAGGGTGGGACCTAATCCAATTTGACTGGTGCTTTTATAAAAAGGGGCAGTTTGGACACAGAGACAGATCTTCACAGAGGGAAGACTATGTGAAGAGACACAGGGTGAATGCTGTGTGAAGATGAAAACGGTGATCAGGTTGATGGTGAATCTACAAGCCAAGGAATGCCAGTGATTGACAGCAAACCTACAAGTGAGGGGGTAGCATGGAACAGATTCTTCCACCCCTCGTGAGGAACACTAATCCTTGCCCAACACCTTGATCTGAGACTTCTAACCTGCAGAGCTGAGTGACAATAAATTTCTGTGGTTTAAGCTACCCAATTTTATTGGTACTTTGTTATGGCAGCCTTAAGGAAACTAATGCAACACAGGAGAATGAGAGCGCAAAGATAACGTGTGAGCTGAGGGTATTTGTTGTTTTATATAATTCACTTTATTTTAAAAGATAATGATTTTACATTTGACTGGGCCACTGAGTATGTTTCTACATTTGAAGGGATCACTTATTATGTTGGAGATTTTGAGAGAGAGAGAGAGCATTGAAATGTGGGGCTTGAACCCATGAACTGTGAGATCATGACCTGAGCCAAAGTCAAGAGCTGGATGCTTAAAGGCCTGAGCCACCCAGGTGCCCCAGGAGCGACTCTTATTTTAGGCTAACACCTGTCCATTTTGGCCCAAACAGAGATGAACACTGTCCCATCTGGCACTTGGTCATTGATCACTGCAGACCACTCACTGCCCTATATTCTTTCTTATTCCAACAAGACCTGTGCAATCCAGATTTCTGCCAGTAACTTTCTCTCTCCTCCAGGTTGTAATGAAGAACGGGTACTTTTTAGCCCACTACTGATTAGGCCTATCGAAAATCCTTTACCACCTCTTTAATACATGAAGATGTAAGAATATCATTTAACTGCCAAGGGGACAAACCTTGTTCATGTGGGAACTCAGGGACAGTGTTTCATGCTGTTGTCTAGACTCATTCTCTCTTAGGGATGAGACGTTATGTTTAAGGTGAGACTCTCTAGTCTTACTGCTTTCTTGGTTTCTGCTTGGTTTTTAAACCCTTAAGAGTTTTCTGGATTCTTTATACTACCTTCCTGTTCTTGGAATGTGAGTGCTTGACTAAGCCAATGGGGAGGTTTGCAGGTTTTGTGAAGGGGCTCTACTTAAGGGCACACTGACTGGCATCTCGCTCTGTAGCCTTCTCATTGACTCACTTCCTTGGCTCACTTGAGGGACTGTTGGCCATATGGTGACTGAATAATTTTGATCTTAAATGGTCATCGGCCCAAACTAATGCATACTTGTCCTGATCAAGGCTATTAAAGTGCACAAGAAAATAATTTGGCTTTTATTATTCTTGGCATTGTGCTGTGCATCCTCCGAGACACGAGCACAGAACATTATAGCAATTATCTGTATACAGGGCAAGTTACTGGTTAACAGTAATGTGAGCAATGAGATATTAATACTTTAAGCTTTAGTGAAAGGTTGTCGGAACAATTTGTACCTATCATCCTGCTCAGGACAACCAAAGTGTTAGATGAAAATATATTTCAAAATTTTAAAAAACATCAAAGAACTAAGAATACACTAAGGATATTCTAGACCACATCTTGGAGAGGACAAGAACCCAGATGGATTAGCTTAGCACATAAATCTGCTCTGTCCTATGGCTATTTTTTAATCTAAAAATGACCTGTCAAAGTAAACTACATTGGCAGGCTAGGAGGGCCCATAAGTAAATGGCTGTGGACCATTAAAGATAGGGACACCTGTGAAACCATTTCCACTTCAAGCAGAGACCCCAAAGGCTGTATCCTAGGATATGTCTAGACTTTGGAAATAAGCTATGGCCCAGATTAACATTATCTAGGTGATCTAGAAAATCTGTTGATTAAACCCATCCCAGACTAGTGGAACTCAACACTTTGCCAAAGCAAAACAAAATAGAACCCGTTTGGAGGGATTTGTCATCATCTCAGGCCTTAAATTATTCCTATGAATAATTTTAAAAATAAAATGTCTAAGACACAGTCAAAGGTAATGAGACACTCAAAGGAATAAGACACCATGAATAATAACCAGCAGAAACTGCAGAGAATGGAAAGCTTCACAAAGACTTTAGGTATTTGAGACTGTCAGGCTCAGACTGCTTACGATGCTCAAAGAACAAAAGCCAAAGTTATAAATAAAACAGGAAATTGGAACTGTAGAAAATAAAATAGGAGGTTTGAATAGGTACCAAATGAAAATTTGAGATCTGAGCAGCACAATAACTGAAATAATTCAGTGTGTACCTTACGTTAGATTAGACATAGAAAAGTAGTGAATGAAAAAAATGGATCAGGAAAAGTTAAACAGCTTTTGAAGCATAGAAAGACAAAATGATGGAATATATGGACAAGAACATTAAGAGAATCACCAGATATGTCATACATTTATTTGAAGTCCCAGAGAAATAAGTGATGCATATGCAGTTCCAAAATAAATATTTTTGACAAAAAATTAAGTATAGACAAATTTATAATCATAGTGGGGGATTTTAATTACTTTTAGAAATCAACAAAGATTTAAGTCACAGTTATCAACTTTTACCTAATGAATATAAAAAGAATATTGTATACAACAAGTGCAGAGTAATTATTCTCTGCATAGAGGGAACTTTTATGAGAATTGACCATAATGGATCAAAAAACAATTCTCATCAAACTACAACGTTCGGAGAATATTCATTTTTCGAAAAATATTTCTTTATTTTTGGGAGGGTGCAAGTGGATGAAGGACAGAGAGAGGAGGAACAGAAGACCCGAACTAGACTGAGCTGACAGGCTGACATCAGTGAGCCTGATGTGGGTGTTTAACTCATGAACTGTGAGCTCATGACCTGACCTGGAGTTGGACCATCTGTGCCACCCAGGTGCCCTCAGAGAATAGTTTTTAACGATAATGGCATTTTGCTTGAAATCAATTGTATAAAGAATTATAGGAGAAATCATATGTGTTTTAAAATTAAAAAAAATCTTATTTGTATTATGACTTTTACATCTTAAAAAAATTTTTCCGTTTTTTCCCCCAGAATTTTTAATTGCCTTTGTTTTTCTCCTTTTTATATTGATAAAAAAATGATGTCCATTTAACTTACCCTTAAATTAATCTGGAGTTTCAATCATGTTTTACATTCTTGAAGTCCTCTTTCCTCCCTAGAGAATTACTTCAAAAATACTGTGCCCTCCTATTTCATGCAGGACTGGATGTTCTCTTTTCCTCTTGCATGGCTGTCAGCCTGAGAATTTCCTTGATTGTCCTACTGGGTTGGACCCTTTATTTGGAATTTTTTTAATAGACATTTTTAAGGTTTCCTTATTAACCTTGAAACTTCAACTTAGTGGGAATTTTTCCAAGTCAAAGACATTTTTTTTGTTCTTCGCTTAGTGATTCTTCTGCGTTGAAAACTGAAAATTCATTTTCTTCTATACTTCAAAGAATTTTTCTCTATTTCTGTGATAACTTCATCTTGTTCATGTTTTTTTATTCTTACTTAAATAACTTCCTAATAGTTTAGTATCAGGCTCCTGATTACTTCTCCATGTCTCATGTAGGAGCAGACTCACTGTATTTGAATTGGATATATCTTTCTTATACTTTAACCAATAGGTGGTTGTTTGCTTATCTGTAGATTGAAAATAATAGAATCTACCTTTTAGGGCAGCCTGGGTGGCTTGGTTGGTTGAGCGTGTGACTTCAGCTCAGGTCATGATCTCACGGTTGGTGGGTTCGAGCCCCATGTCTGGCTCTGTGCTGACAGCCAGCTCAGAGCCTGGAACCTCTCTTCAGATTCTTTGTCTCGCTTTCTCTCTGTCCCTCCCCGGCTTGCTCGCTCTGTCTCTGTCCCTGTCTGTCTGTCTCTCTCTCTCTCTCTCAAGTAAAACATCAAAAAAATTTAGAATTTACCTTTTAGTAATGTGTAGAGGGTTAAGAGACTTAATATACCTAACATGTTTGCAGTAATGCCGGGCCTTATTTCTCCTCTTTTAATTATTTTCTTGTGTAGCTATTTGATGTTACATTCTGCCATTCTACTGAATTTTTAAATTGTTGTTTTTAATCTTGGAGAACTCTTTCATTGTTCCTGATCTTTGTGTGTGGGTGTGGGTGTGTTTTTTTTTAAGATGTATAATGTCTTCTCAGATTTTGAGGAGTATCCTGAATCTCTTATTTTTATTTATTTATTCAGAGAGAGAGAGAGAGAGAGAGAGAGAGAGAGAGAGAGAGAGAGAGAGACAAAGTGAGCATGAATGGGAGAGAGGCAGAAAGAGGGGAACAGAATCCCAAGCAGGCTCCACACTGGTGGCACAGATCCTGATGTGAGACTCAAACTCATGACCTATGAGATCATGACCTGAGTCAAAATCGAGTCAGACCCTTTAATGACTGAGCTACCCAGGTGTCCCAATCCTTTTTTTTTAAGTTAATTTTAATTTCTTGTAATAGTTGTTTACTTTGGGGTCAGTTTGTTCTTATTTTTTCTGCGTCTGATGATCCCCACTTACTTTCTTTTTTTTTTTAATGTTTATTTATTTTGAGAGAGAGGCATTTTAAGTGGGGAAAGGACAGAGAGAGGAGACACAGAATTGGAAGCAGGCTCCAGGCTCCGAGCTGTCTGCACAAATCCCTCTGCAGGGCTGAAACTCACAAACTGCTTATCACAGTGTTAAGTGTTATGGATTTAGTTCACTGTAGAATAATTTCATCTGCTTCACAACGGGCACCTTCCATGTGTGGACAGTCTGATTGAGTTGACGCACAGGGAACATAAGAGGTCAGACTTGAATTCAGGATAAACCTGGTCCACATGCCAGAAGAGGGCTTTATGTAAGGTATCAATAGCCACTGATAGAAATCACACACTTTCTTTAGGGAAAAGAAAATAAAGTTTGCATTGTTCTCCTTAAGGATTAGAGCTGAGTTGCCTACTTTTATGTGTACTGAGGATTAAAGATGGAGTAACTGGCACTGTTAGTCCATAGTGAGGTCTTTAAAAAGTGTCTTATCTTTATTTTCACATTTCTTTAAATCTTTAAGCTAGAAGCTCTGGATTTTTCATCAGCAGAGCAGCTAATGCCATGACCTCCAAAGTGGTTTTAGTTGTAGGGGTTGGCCAACTGCAGCCATGGACCAGCTGCCTGTTTTGGTGAAGTTTTATTGGAACACGCCACATCCATCCTTTTAGATATGGTCAGTGGTGTTTTGTGCTAAAGAGCAGAATTGAGTATTTATGACAAAAAGGGTATGGACCTTTAAGCTGAAATATTTACTCTCTGACCCTTTATAGAAAAGGATTACCAGCTGGTCCCTACTTTACTGCCTCCTGTATTCTGTGATTTTCTAAAGTTTGTTAACATCTCTTGCCTGATGAGGATTCTCATTCTCATTTCTTAAATAAGTTTGTTTTGTCTTATGTATTTATACTATTTATATGTATTTCATGAGGGACATGAGGCATATGTAGGTCTTCATTCTTCTATCTTGACCTAGAGGCCTACTTTTTCATTTTAAAATCATTGAGTTCACATTGAGTATATATTACTTTTAATCATTTCTACCTTCTAATTCTATAACCTTTAGTTGAATCATACCTTGTTTTTCTTTTGTTCTTTGTCATTCTTCAAAGTTATTGGTCTTATTTTTTCTCTCTTGTGAATGCCCCACTTTCTTTCCATCATTCTCTCCTTTACAGCCATGACTTTCTTTGATTATAGATTAATTAATTAATTTCTGGGTTGCTTATATATGTTGTTTATAGATACTGGCTATTCGAAGCATTTTAGCACTTTTCATAAATGTTTATTTTGAGAGAGAGAGAGCATGCGCAGCAGGGGAGAGCCAGGGAGGGGGAGAGGGAATCTCAAGCAGGTTCCACACTCAGGACAGGGGGCTTGACATGGGGCCCGATGCGAGGCTTGATCCCATGACCCTAGAATCATGACCTGAGCTGAAATCAAGACTGGAACACTCAACCAGCTGAGCCACCTGGAATCTGAGCCCTTAGAATCTGAGCACTTTTGCTCTAAAATTAGGAGAAAAGAAATTCAGTCTACTTGTACTTTTATATCTGCCTTTACCTTCCGGAGGACATGGAGGTTTCATCAAGTAACTTGCTGTTTGTCAGATAAATCATTCAGTCCTTATAAATCATCATATAGCTAGCAGTTTAGGAAATAACTTCCTATTGGAGCAAAGGCAAATTTGTCAAGTTTTATTTTTCTACCCAAGTAGTTTTGTATGTATGAGAGTCACGTATCAGTTAAATTTGTTCTTATTGGTAATGGAAAAAAAAAATCTCTGGTGGAGCAGTCATTGAATGTAATTTCAGGATTGGTGGTAGATTTCGGTGTGACTTCTTTGTCTTTCATTACTGTGTCTGGATCATTAGGAACCTTTGTGCTCCCTACCTTCATATGGATAGGGTAAAGATAAATGACGCGGGTGTATTTAACATGCTTCTAGCATGGCGAAAGGATTCCCTCTGTTATTAAAGACCTGTTTTAAGAGGAAGCATTTGTTCCCTGTTTCATTCAACTTGATTATATGAATGAGAGTGGGGCCTCTTTTCTCATTACTGTTCTTCAGGTCTGTTTGGGACTCACAGCAGTTCCAGAGTTTGCAGAGATTCAGAACACCTGAATTTGCTGGTGCTTGTACCACAGCTTTGAGAATAAAACTGTTGCAATTCAGGTGACAGACTGTGAAGAGTCTATGTTAACTTGGGATGCATAAAAACCAGAAATAAGCTTGATATTCTATTAGCAATCTCTGAAATTTAATCTGACTTAAAAATTTTTTTTATGTTTCTTATTTGTTTTTTAAGAGAGAGAGAGACAGCCTGAGCAGGGGAGGGTCAGAGAGAGAGGGAGACACAGAATCTGAAGCAGGCTCCAGGCTCTGAGCTGTCAGCACAGTTCCCAGCATGGGGCTCGAACCCATAAACCGTGAGATCATGACCTGAGCCGAAGCCGGACGCTTAGCTGACAGCCACCCAGGCGCCCCTAATCTGACTTTTATATAAAATGAATCATTTATTGTAATACATACACACCCATACATTTTTATCAGACGCCATCAGTTCCTAAGAGATTGGAATGAGAATGAATGAGAACTGAAGAAACTGGCTGACCAGTCCTTGTGTTAATAATTTAGGTTTGAAGTTTTGGCGGTGATTGAAGTCCACACTGTCCCACTGCACCTCCTGTAAGATGTGCTCAATGAGATAGTTTTCAATCTGAATTTGAATAACTGTAACTTCCTTTTCACTCGGAAGGATTTTTGTGTGAGTCTGTCCACATGCTGTATATGTAGGCAAATATAATTAACTCTAGTGCCGAGAAACTGGAGGTACCAAAAAGTTTTAATCATTTGGTCACCATGTAGATATTTACATAATTTAATCACACAAACTAATTAAATGTCAGGCCATTTGTAATACAGAAATCAAGCTATGACCATAGGTCATCAGATGTAGTAATTAGATATGCATGTATAATTGAGTTAGAATCATACTGAGAAAAAAAGCGACATCATGACAGGTCATTTCTTTGTTTCTAATTACTTTTTTATAGTTTTGAGTTGATTTATTGGCACCATTAGGAGCTGCACAAATGTGTAAGTGTGTGTGTATGTATCTCTGTGTGTGAGTGTTTTTTAATTGGGTTTATTATATGTCAAGTCACAGTTTTCAAATGGATCTTTTTGGTGTTTGTGGGAGAGTTAGTTAAGAAATTAATGAGAAGGGTAAACAAATAGCATAGTTTAACCCTGTGCTGGGCATGCTGCTTTTTGATTCTGCTACAGCTTAACTAAGCCAGGGAATGTAATTTTCAGATTTGAACAAAAGATAAGAAAGCTTCTCAGCAAAGAGTAATGCGAATTTTTTCCCTTTGTTTCATTAATTTTACTTTTATTTTTTAGTAGCCTTTGTTAAAAATACATTTGCATCAAATCCTTTTTGAGTCAAGAATAGACGTAAGCATAACATTAATCGCTAAGCTAATCTATTTGTTTTGTAAGATCAGCAAAAACATCACAACGCTTTATTAATATTAATCTTTGTTCTGAGCAAATATAGGATGTAACTAGTGGCAGGTTAGTTTTTAGAACCCCTATAAAATACAAGGAGATGCAATTCTTTTTATTTTAAAATCACAGCACTTCTTTTCAACTGACTGAAAGATTTGCTTTGGTTGAATTTAGAGAATTTTGCTTTGGCTTGTTGTTGTTTAATAATGTGTGTGAATGAAAACAGCCACAGGTAATGGAGCTCTCAAGAAAACAGCTGACTTCAATAAGCGGTTGGATTTTGTAACAGTAGGAGACCGTTATTAAAGTGGTTTTGAGGGGCAAGGATGGCGCCTTCATTTTAAGCTCTCTACATTAAGTAAGAGAGAGCCTACCTTATCATGGGAGATGGATTTGATTGGCAGGCATTTTATAACCAAACCTATATTATAGCAGCATGAATCATAAAGATTTTCTAAGCGATTTATTAGACAGATGATTTTTTTAAGCCCAAAAGAAAAGTCAGAGATGGTAATAGGTTTTGAAAGCAAATATCTGCTTTGAATTAATGATTAAAGACCATGGAAATATATAACATATCAGTAAATTTAGTTCCATAAAAACAAAGCAAGCATCACACCTCAGAAGTTCAAATAAAATAGCATCCAAGAATAGCGAGGAAAATTAAGGAATTGTGAATACTAAAGTGTAATGAGTTAATAATCCTAACAAATATTAAAACACACTTTAAAACTGTAATATTTAAAATAATTTATACTCCTGTGTGGATAAATGATGTAGGGTTATGGATGGGATAAAACAATTTCTAGGAATGAATCCAAATATATCTGGGAATTTAGTACACATTAAGGTTGCATTTTAGATCACTGGGAAACAAAGTTTTAAATCAATTCTTTTGGTAAAATTTATTAGACATCTAGAGAAAGACTGAAGCTGGACGCCTATTTAAAACCATAAGCTAAAATAATTTGGGGATCAGCATCTTAGGTATAAATTAAACTGTAAAATTCTAGAATAAAAAAATTGTCACTGTATATGAGGTCTTTCTAAGAAAGAAGTCATAGAAGCCATAAGACAAAATAGTAGATTTACTAGGATTAAGTGTATACATATATATTTATACATGAAATTTATATTAATATCTTGTAATGGTCAGTTAGATTCCTTATCTGTACATTCCTATAAACTTCAAAATAGGCATGATGAAATTCGATCTCCCTTTCTTCAGCCCTGCCATCAGTTTTGCGACTACCCCTGACTTATTTGAGGGCATATAAAGAATGGGGTAGGTACAACTCTACACTTTACCCCCAAATAAGTCTCGCTTTGAGATCCCTATTGAATTAGTTCATTTGCTGATTCCAGAAAGAATTGGGCTCTGGATTTGGTGACCAATACCTGTTCTTCTGCAGGTAGTTTTTATTTTTTTCTGGAAGAGATTTGCATGGGGTCCCTCTTCAGGTTCAGATTTGAAGGACAGCCCCATGTAACTCTTGGGGGCAAAACAAGAATATTTTTTAAACATTTTTTAAAAAAGTTTATTTTTGAGAGAGATAGAGACAGTGTGCATAGGGGCAGGCAGGGCAGAGAGAGAGAGAAAGAGAAAGAAAGAGAATTCCAAGCAGGCTCTGCACTGTCAGCATGGAGCCAGGCTTATGTGGGGCTCCAACCCAGGAAACCATGAGATCTTGACCTGAGCTGAAACAAGAGACAGGCACTTCACTGACTGAGCCATCCAGGTGCCCCAAGAGAGACTATTATTATTATTATTATTATTATTATTATTATTATCATTATTTGTAAATCAAAAAGCAGTCTTTACAGATCCTAAAGGCTACTGGGACACCTGGGTGGCTGTCAGTTAAGCGTCCGACTTTTGCTCAGGTAGTGATCTCAGGGTTCCTGAGTTTGAGCCCTGCATCGGGCTCTGTGCTGACAGCTCAGAGCCTGGAACCTGCTTCAGATTCTGTGTCTCCCTCTCTCCCTGCTTCTCCTTCACTTGTGCTCTGTCTCTGTCTCTCAAAAATAAATAAATGTTAAAAAAAAAAAAGTTAGGGGCGCCTGGGTGGCTCAGTTAGATAAGCATCCAGCTTCAGCTCAGGTCATGATCTCACCATTCTTGGGTTTGAGACCCGCACTGGGCTCTGTGCTGACAGCTAGCTCAGAGCCTGGAGCCTGCTTCAGATTCTGTGTCTCCCTCTTTCTCTGACCTTCCCCTCCTCACACTGTTTCTTTCTGTCTCTCAAAAATAAATAAAAAACATAAAAAATTTAAAAAAAAATTTAAAGGATCCTAAAGGCTACCAACTGGTCAGTAAACAAAGATAACCACTAGCCATGGCCAAAATAGTATATACAGAGATGCAAAGTAGGCATCTCTGTTAAGGAAGATCTTGAGAAAATTGCCGTTCTGCCTTCCTGAATCCTTGAACAGAGACAGATCTAGACTTTGTGGGGACTGAAGCTTGTGCCATTTGGGCCCTCATTCAGAAAGAAAAAATTTAAATGACCTATGCATGTTAAGTTAAAAGAGTGAATATCCTTCCAAGTGAGGGACCCAAAAGTTGGAACTTTGTTACCTTTTTGCTAAGTTTCCCTCTGCTCCTGTGCTAATTATTAGCTGATTTACTGTGTGGCATTCATCTGATGCGTCTGATACATGGCCTAATCTCGTTATTTTACTCTCTGTGCCTAGAACTTAAATTCGGGGAGAGCATTTTTCAAAATTCATTCCTTTTTACTATGCTTCTCCTTGTCTATCTCGTGCCCCTTGGTACTTATCCTGAACCGAATATCTGGTGCTTAGAGTGGGAGCTCAATAGCTATTTATGGAATGACTTTTTGAATAAATAGTGGATGAATAACCACTTCCTCTGAAATGGACATTTCTCCTTTGAGTTAGGTAAATAAGATGTATGAGGCTAAATGTTTCTATAGACCTTTTAAACCTAATTGACCATATGGATAGTTTTGACTCAAGCGGCCTGGATGGCATCAATTCAAGAGTTTATCAATGTAAGAAATCATTTTCCCAAATGGGACACTTCTTGATACAATCGACATCTGAAGATCTCCTGGAGACCCATTAAATGGATTCAACAAAATAACCCCAAACCCAAAAACCCGGTCTTCCTCCACAGTCCCGCTAAATGCCAGGTTTATACAATCACCTTTATCTCCCCTTACTTTCACAGTGATGGTGACTGTTATTATTGATGAATTTTCATGGGATCCTTTCATCTTAGATGTAAATGTAGATGTGGGTGCACGTCGCCTGCTTTCTTCGTCTGTCCTTGCCTTCTTCCTTATTAAAAAATTACCCATGTGGAAAATTAAAACGCAAGCAAAACTAACTCTAGAATCACAACTCACAGGCACCGCAATGATTCATAATTTTTACAGCGACTCACAGGGTACTCCCTGTGGACTGCAGTCCACGATGGGCTATTGGTGAAGTAGGAGCTCCAGTTTAATCCTTCCCCACCACTCAAGAAGTAAGGGAAATGACGCCGGAACAGCCTTGGATTAATCTTAATTCTTTTTTCAAGGAAATTATTAACCAATGTTGGTCTTCCTCTCCCCCTTGCGCCCCCACCCCGGTAGCACAACAAATTGCTCTCAATGCTGGGATGCATTCTTTAATGAAATCAGGAAGATACAAACTTGGAATTATACTTATTTGCCATGAACATGTTGGCAATTACTGTCTTTTTATTATTATTGCCCCACTAAATTCTATTAGCATTAAAGGCAGCAGAAATGAAGGGAACCATAATTAATATGAAAATATTGCAAAGGAGGATAGTGACCTTATGTTGGCATACATTCAGTTGTACAAATGACCACAAGAAACATTATCAGCAAGTTTCAAAAGGTAATGTTAAGGACCCCAGCTTCTGCTACCCGTTTAGAAATAGTCGCTAAATTGATACTCTAAAACTGTTTCATCCAATTAAACCCAGTTCCAGCCCCAAGACCTCTCTCGTTATATTTCTAATTAGACACAAAGTGACTGAATGTTCTTTATTGACCATGTGAGGAATAAAAATTGGCTGTTGTATTCCTATCAGTTTCTGCTATTTGGTTGTAAATATGGTTATGCATGGCCTGAGATCAAAGAGAGATCTACGTAAAATTTGAGTAAAGAAAAATTAGTCATTGGAGGCAGATCTAAAATGCAGTCAGCATGAGGTTCGTGTACTGATGAGACCATGAGTTAGAAGGGCATTCAGAGCATGGACTGTGAGGCTGGGCAGCCTGAGCATGAGTCCGGGCTCCACCGGTCACTCACCATGTGACACTGGGTATGTCTCCCACTCTGCATCTCCCTCCGCCTCCCTTTCCCTATTGTAAGTTGACAGCAAGATTGGATTCATCACAAAGATTATCTCACAGACTTCTCATGAGGATTAAATGAGTGAATGACTCTCAAGTGCTGAGATAATGCCTGATATGTAGATAATTGATATATATCGGATGAAATAAAGGAAAGGTGCATTTGGGGCTATTTCTGAGGCAGCATGGGGTTCCCATTTGTGAACTCTCTTTCAGACTTCTAGGAAAAGTGCCAATCTGAATAATAGGAAAGAGAGAGAAATGTAATGTTATCATCAGAATAAGGGGTGTGAGCTGAGCTTCAGGTCCAGCAGATTCTGGGTGCCAAGCCTACGATACTGTCGCTGTGGTAACCACCAAGATACATCGATTACCTAATATGCCAGTGTGAGCAGGCTCTTGGAGTCTTCTGTAGTTAGCGTCATAGACAGTGACACAAATTTCTAAATATTCAGAGATGTGGTGTCCTTGAAAGTGTCTTCTATTAATCTGCGTTTTAAAATATGTAAATAGACTGTAGATATTGCCCTGCTACTTATTCTTCAACTCCACTGAACTCCAGTGTCTTTCAAAACTGGCTAGATAATAAAGCAGAAATGCCTCAGTGAGTTCACTTGTGCCCGAAGGAAGCAGGTCTTAAAAGTCACACTTAAGCAGAGAGGGGGGAATAATAAAAAGGAGGTCCTTGATGGCAAGGACCTTGTCTATTTTTCCCGTGGGCTTTCTCTGTGCTTAGAACATTCTTTGGCACATACATATACTTTCAATATACTTTATTTTTTTAAATTTGAATGAATGTATGAGGAAAGGGTGGTAAATATTTCAATCAGAAGACCATATTGTATATTTCCAGATACACACAGACAAAAATCTGGTCCTCAAAATTTTGCAGCTATAAAAATCTAGCTATACAAACTCAGGCATTTCACTAAGTCTCTTATCAGTTTGAGGAGAATGTATATACTTACTGTGTTAAATCTTCCCATCCATTAACATCATGTGACTTTCCAATTATTTATGGTTTTAAAATTCCTTCCATCAGCATTGAATAGTTTTTCACATACATGCCTTGTCCATATTTTGTTAGAATTCGAAGGACTTTTTGAGGGATTATAAATGATCATGTATTTTTAAGTCTAATGTCTGTGTATTCATTGCTAGCGTATGAAGATACAATTGATTTATGTATATCTATACTTTTTTAAAGTTTATTTTTTGAGAGAGAGAGGTGAGGGAGTGGAAGAGAGAGAGGGAGAGAGAGAATCCCAGGTGGGCTCTGCGCCCACCTGAGTGCAGAGCCTGACGTGAGCCTTGATCTCATGAACCTTGCAATCATGACTTGAGCTGAAATCAAGTCTGACATAACTGACTAAGTCAGCCTGGTGCCCCAAGTGTATGTTTATCTTATATCTTGAGATTTTGCTGAATCCACTCATTAGTTCTAGAAATTTTTGTAGATTCCTTGGGATTTTCTATGTAAACAATCACATTGTGAAAATAAAGATATTTGGTTTTTTGTTTTGTTTTTTAGTTTCTGATCTCTATGCTTTTTATTTCCTTTTCTTGCCTTCTTGCACTGGCTAGAACTTCCAGTTCTATGTTGAATAAGAATGGTGAAAGTGGATATGCTTGCTTTATTTTTTGTTTTCATTGATAATACATTAGTCAAGGACAGAATGTGAACTTTTCAGTATAGAATTGCCCATCCCTTACCCAGCCTTAACTGAAATAAAAATCTAGATGTAAAATATAAATAAATGGAAACATTTGTCAGGTATATGGATAGCTGCAAATAATTCCAAGGGTTATCAAGAGCCAATTGTGGTTTCCTGGAAGAGGATGAATTGATGATCAAGTGAAATAAGCTATTGCTTTGAAATTATGCTTTTTTGATAGGAGATCCCCATAGGCAGTTTCCTCCTAAATACCATACAGAAGCCTGGAGATATTGTTGGGGAGGAGTTTTTAAATTATTAACTTATGTTCCTTAATAGGTATAGGGTTATCCAAATGATCTATTTTATCTTTAGTAAGTTGTGGTAGTTTGTGTTTTCTGAGGAATGATTTCATACCACCTAAGGTCTAAAATGTATGTGTGTGGGGTTGTTTGTAGTCTCTTATTATCCTTTCTGTAGGATCTGTGGTAATATCTCCATTTCATTCCTGATGTTAGTAATTTGTGTCTCATCTCTCTTCTTCTTCCCAGTCTTGCTAGATAGAGATTTATCAGTTTTATGTTATAATTTCAAATAACTAACTTTCTGTTTCATTGACTTTTCTCTGTCATTTTGTTTTGTTTTTAATTTCTGTGATTTCTGCTCTTAACTTTCCGATTTTTTCCCTCTTTGTTTTGGCTTTATTTTGCTTTTTTTTTTTTAGAATCTTGAAATGGGAGCCTAGATTACTGATTTATGTCACCTCCTTTTTTCCAGTGTGTGAATTTAGTGCTATGGATTTCTTTTTTACTATATTTCAATTATATCCCACTAATATTGTTATTGTATTTTCATTTTCATTACTTTCATTTTTTAAAAAATTTCTCTTGAAGTTTCTTTGACTCATGTGTTCTTTAGAAGTGTGCTGTTTAGCTTCCAAGTATTTGGAGATTTTCCTGTTATCTTCCTGTTATTGATTTTTAACTTAACTCATTTTGGGGTTAGAATACACTTTGTATTATTTCAGTTCTTTTAAATTTGATAGGTTTATTTTATATCCCTGGATATAGTCTATCTTGGTATATGTTTCATGGAAACTTGAAAAGCTTCTCCATAACTGTGATTAGATCCTGTTACTAATACTGTTTTCCAGTTTTTCTATATTCTTGCTGATTCTCCATCTCTGAAAGAGTAGTATTGAAACTCCATATATTTAGATCTATTTTTTCAGTTATATCACTTTTTGCTTCACATATTATGTACCTCTGCTGTGTACATTTTGAGTTGCTTCATCTTCCTGATGGATTGACCCTTTTATAATTATTCAGTGTCATTCTGTATCTCTCATTTTCATTGCTCTGAAGTCTAATTCATCTGATGCTAAATAGCCACTCTGCTTCCTTTTGATTAATTTTTGCATAGTGTATCTTTTTTTTCTTCTTTTACTTTGAAGCTTTCTATACTATTATATTTAAAATGATCTTTTTATAGACAGCATATAACTGGGTCATGTTTTTGATCTACTCTGCCTATCTCTGTATTTTAATTAGTATATATAGACCATTTACATTAAATGTAAGTATAGATATGATAGAGCTTAAATCTACCTTTTGGGTTTTTTTGGTCTTCTATTCTTTTTTTAAATTTCTGTTTCTTTCTCCTGCCTCCTTGTGGGCTATGTGAAAAATTTTTGGAATAAAATTTTGATTTATCTGGAGTGATTTTGAGTGCATTGTCTTATCAGTGATTACTCTGTGTATTACATTATATACATAACTCATCTCTTGGTATAAATCACCAGCTTGAGTGAATTATAGAAACCTTACCTACCTCCCTTTATTGCCCTCATCCTCTCCCATTTATCATATAATTTTCCTAAGTATTTTCTCTATATATATAGCGCCACATCAGAGTGTGATAATTTTTGCTTCAACCATCAAACATAATTTACAAAACTCAAGAAATATGCATTTTATTTACTCATAGTTTTACGGTTCCTATTCTTTTATTCTTTTTCATGTCCCAAGACTCCATCTTCTATTCTTCCTTTATTCCCTGTTTAGAAACTTCTGTTAACCATTCTTAGGTTAGGTCTGCTGATGAACTTACTTTGTTTGAGAATGTCTTGATTTTCTGTGCATTCCTGAGGGATATTTTCACTGACTTTTGAATTATGGGTTGGCAGATCTTTTCTTTAAACACTTAAAAAACATTGTGCTACTTCCTTTGATCCTCCATGGTCACTGATGAGAAATCGACTGTCATTCTAGGTGTTTTTTTGTTCTATCAAGAAGGTGCCATTTCTCTCTTGTTTCTTTCAAGATTTCTTGGTTTTGATTTTTCAGAATTTTGGCTATGGTTTGTCTGGGCCTCGATTTATCTTTGCTCACTTCTGAAATCCACGTGTTTGTGTTTTTTATAAAATGCCAAATTTGGGAGGGGTCTTAGGTTTTTTTTTGGACTGCTTTTTTAAGTTTCCATGACTTTTCTCCTTTCAGGACTCTAATGGTGTGAATGTTAGGTCTTCTTTTTTCTTTTTTATAATACCACAGTTTCCTGAGGCCCTATTCATTTTGTTTTACCATCTATTTTCTCTCTGTTATTCGAGTTGGATAGTTTCTATTGCTCTGTCTTTGAATTCACTGATTTTTCCACTGTCTCCTCCCATTCTGTTGTTGAGCCTACTTCTATTCAGATTTTCATTTCAGTTATTGCATGTTTCATTTCCAATATTTCAATTTTTTTTAATATTCTCTATTTCTTAGGTGGGATTTTAAAGAATTGTTTCAAGTGTGTTCAGAATTGCTCATAGACTCATTTCTATGTTAACGGCTTTAAAATCTTTGTCAGATGGGGCACTGGGGTGGCTCAGTCGATTAAGTGTCTGTCTGGCTTTGGCTCATGTCATGGACTCATGGTTTGTGGGTTTGAACCCTGATACAGGCTCTGTGCTGACAGCCTGGAGCCTGCTTTGGATTCTGTGTCTCTCCGTCTCTCTTTGCCTCTTCCTTCACTCATGTGCTCTCTCTTGCTTACTCTCTCTCTCTCTCTCTCTCTCAAATAAATTAACATTAAAAAATTAAAAAAATAAACTTTGTCAAATAATTTTAACATTCCTATCATCTTGGTGTCTACTGATTGGGTTTTCATTGAAGGTGAAGTTTGAAAGATTCTTATTATGACAAGTGATTTATTTTGCATAGTTTGTTATGAGACTCAGGATCTGATTCGTACCTTTTGTTTTAGCTGATTTCCTCTAGCACTCCTCCAATTGGAGAAGATGTGCATGGCTTCATTCCTTCCAGGTGGGGCTAGAAATCTGGGTTCCCCACTCAGCCTCTGTTTATTCCCCTACCAGAGGCCCCTCACGACTGCTGGGTGAGACAGGAGTTCTAACATCTCATCCACCCGGCTTCTGCTGATACCGCCCTGCAGGTGAGGGTCGGGGCTGACTTGTTACTGCTTCTCTTGTAGCTTCCACGGACATCACAGCAAAAACGGGTGGCCTTTACCTCTGGGTGGCAGTGAAAGTCCTAATTCCAGTTGGCCTCCAGTGACACTGTCCCATCAGGGAGCTGTGACACCTTATTACTACTGATGGGACTAAAGCCCATAAACCATTTCGTCTCCACTGATATGACACACGTGTGGCCTCGTTGCCACCTGGCTAGAACGGAAGTCTCAGCTTCCTACTCAGTCCTCTCTGATACCACCCTGGTGGCACCACATGCCTCAACACAACCTGGAGAGGGTAGAACTGTTGGTCCCCTGCTCAGCCTCTGCTGCTGAGTTTAGTGGTAGGTCCATACTTTGTCCCTGTTTGGCATAAGTGGTTATTGTCTAAAAGCCTTCGTCCTACTGGGCTGTCCCTTTCTTGTTGTGCGTGTGTGTGTGTGTGTGTGTGTGTGTGTGTGTGTGTGTGTTTAGTAAAACGAGCAGGCTTTGGGTTTTTGTTTTGTTTTTCCTGTACTTATTGGTGTTTCTGAGTCACTAAGTCTGGGGCATATGAAGCAGAAGGTAAGTAAGTCTGGAGAAGTTTCCATTGTGCCACGCTGGAGGTTCTGAAGTTCCTGGCTGGTTTGCCTTTTCTCCTCTGCTTTTCAAAATCTCCTTATGTTTATTTTATATGTAATACGAAGGTCTTCTGGTTGCACTTAGGAAGACTAGGAAACAGTATGTCTGCTGCGGCTTACTAGAATGAGAAGTCTGCATTATTCATTTTTTCCCCACAACATCTAGAACAGATATTTTTTTTCTACTTGATTACTATAACTCCTTTTCTTCTCTCTTCACAGACATTGAAGATGGTTATGATTTATGTGAAGTTTGTTGTTGTTGTTGTTGTTTATCATGCTGGATTCTGACTGTTGCAATAAAGTATAAGAAGAGGCTTTTGATATGTTTCCAAGTGTCTCCTGCCATTTAAATTAAGTGCCTTACAATATTGATATGCTTCAATTAGTATGCTAAGCCCATAAGTTGTTATTCAATACAGAAAAGATGTAGAGGGGAAATACTGGGATAATTGAGAGAAAAAATAAAGCAGCATGAAACCTAAATATTGGTATTGGTTCAAATATTCTATTATCATGCTTGATGAACAAGCTTATACTTTTGGACTAAATCTATAATACTCATATCAGTGCTTGGGAATTTTTGCCTTGAAATGAACTGTAAACGTTTTGAAAATGAGAGCTCACTTTTTCATATTATGGTATTTCATTTTCTTTTATCCAACAATTGAAATAACATAATAGAGAATGATGCTACTCAACGTATGATCCATAGACCACACCATCGACATCCCTGGGCACTTGTTAGAAATGCAAAATCTTGGGTCCTATCCTAGACTTAAGTCACTATTACTGGGTGTGGGGTTCAAGAGTCTGCGTTTTTAACCATTCCCAGAGTTCACAGATGATTATTTTCCACACCGTTGGCAAAGCAGAGAGGAAGTCTTCTGGCTCTAGAACCCAATTGCCCATTCCAGCTCTACCGTTTCTTAGCCATGTACTACCTTTCACTGTTGTCTTTGTTTCCTTAATAGGATAACAATGGGTTATGTCTCAGAGGAATGTTTTAAAAATCAAACAAATAATTGAACAGATAAAAGGTATATGCAGTAGTGCTTAATGCCTTCTTAACGATTGATATTAGATATTCTAATTAAAATGTATATTACGAGCATAATAGCTAAAAGAGAGACCTTCAACTGATTTTTTTTTCATTTGTGTTTTTCCTCTTACTAGAATTTATCTGGTTCGGAAATAGTTGATTTACCTGTATTTAAGTCATTTGCTGTGACAGTTATCTTTTTAAAAAAATTTTTTTTACATTTTATTTTTGAGAGACATAGACAGAGCATGAACAGGGGAGGATCAGAGAGAGAAAGAAACACAGAATCCAAAGACAGGCTCCAGGCTCTGAGCTAGCTGTCAACATAGACTGACATGGGACCCGAACCCACAAACCCTGAGATCATGACCTGAGCTGAAGTCGGACACTTAACTGACTGAGCCACCCAGGTGCCCCTCATTTTTTAATCATGCAAATATGAGCCTATTGCATATTATGTTTACGTTCCCTAGGAGAGGTTTGGTACAGGGAATACATGAAGATATACATGTGTACATACACACACTCATACATATCAGTTAATTTACACCGTATCTGTGGGGGATAATTCCTGGTACCCAAGCACATTGGAGCACTGGGATTGTTTCACAAATGCTCCCTTGTTCCTATGCCTCCTAGAGCCTATCTTTTCTCTATATATCCCTGCCAGTTTAACAATTTTAGGATAACACACTGAATTCATCACTTTTCCTCACTACCTTTTTGCCCTCCAGAGCGTCATCTGCTTCCTTCTAGCTTCCCGAAGCCCACTTTCTACTATTTTGCTGTAATAATGTTCTCTCTGACCCAGTCCCATATGGAAGCTTCAGAGCTTGACATATGTATTCCGATGTCACCCTCATCTCATGTCCTACAACATGGACTTGTTGGAAAGACAGGTTTGGCCCCTAGTCTGCACTTGGATCTTGATAATTACTCTTGTATGAAAATATCCTATGTCACCATCAGGTTGAACCATTATTTTTAGGGCTGGGACATGAGTATGTTCTTTATCTTTTTACATACCCAGCCTTTGATTGTTCCATGTCTCCCATGAAAAAACTTTAAAAGAATGGAAATTTTGTTAACACTTTTCATTTTATAAATTATTCTTATGAATCCTCTACTAATATCATTGATTGGGCTCGTGCTTTATGTGAGGCCCCTGACTTATTTAATTTCCATAACCTCATATGGTAGGTACTGTTATCATCCCTTTCTCCAGAGGGTGCAACTGATATCAATAGCTTCCTAGGGTCACACTGAACATATGAGTGGCTTATAACTCAGGTAACCTGACTTCAAGAGCCCTCTTTCACAGCCGTTCTGTTCTATGACCTACTAAAATTACCATAGAGGATACAACAATTAAGAGAGGGTAAGTAAACATGGCCTGTGGTAGCTACAGAGGTCCTCTGGCTTCAAAATCTGTATTTTTTTCTGTTATACCATAGGACCACTGAGAAGTAAATGTTTGGTAATGGAAATAGATTTGGGAGGGCTTTTCCATGGACTGTATTTTTTTCTACCTGTGACTTCTCATCAGAAGATGCAGATTGCTTGTTCCATATGTTAGAGGCAGGAGAGACAGGAGACAGAGAGAGAGAGAGAGGAAAAGGGAGAGGGAAAGGGAGAAGAAGAGAGAGAGAGAGAAGGGGAGGGAGGGAGAAAGGCAGAGATGGATGAATGGAGGCAGGAAGACGGCACATTTCACTAAGCAATAGGGTATCTGATTTCCTGTGTGCCATCCATGTTTTGTTTGTTTTACTAATTGAAATATAAATGCCCTTATCGTCACCATTCAATTGTCAATGAAAATCCACCTGAAGAAATTTTAGAACAGCCTTCCTCCCCTTATTTATGCAGAGAAATAAGAAGAGGAAAAAAAAATCAATAACAGCAAAAGGCCATACCCGTGGTTACGGTAGTTACAACCACTAAATCTAGCTTCAGATTCTATTAAAGTAACATGACCAAAATTAGGAGGAAAAGTCTGTACATATCCAGGGAGTAACAGAACATTAGCAATAAACAACCTGGCTTATAAAGGACAAATTGGGCTAGGCAGGTTTGGTCACACTTTTCCAATTGAATCACTGAGTTAGTGAGTGAAGAGAAAGAAGTCAGTATACTGTATTTGGCCCATGAGTGAGGAACACATAGCTGTATCTTTCTTAAAGGCCAACCCAAGGAGGAAGCCGTTGAGGAAAATCAGCTATGGAAATTATTGATTTGTTATTTGGACAGCGAGGGGGAGCCAGAAAGCAAGGAATCAGGACTGTGTGTAATTGGACTGGTGCAAGGCGGTAAGGTGTTACTCAACAGCGGATCCTTGTCAGTGCATTTGTTAGAGTTCTAGCTCTGTCCCAGTGTTTGCTGAAAACTCAAAGGCAAGTATTGTAAACCACTGTTACCTTGGACGTACTAAATTACTAAGTGGTCTTAAGGTCTGGCTGTCATCAATTCTAGGTGCCTATTACCTATATACCTGCACTGCTGTGTCACGGTGGCTGTCGTGTTTTGTCCCCTTGATTTGTGCCCTTCTGGATTCCAGAACCACTTTCTCAATTGCAGGAAGCTTGTTGGAGCCAAGGGGTGGTCTCACATTCTGATTTCCCCCTAACTAAGGACATTTCCATTGTCCTTTCTTATTCCTAAGGAACTGTGTCGTGTCCCAGCGTGTCGAACTGTGGACCTCTATGCAAGCATATTGGCACTTTTGCGTCTTCCTTTACACCCTTCTACGTGGGAGACCTGAGAGCCCACTGGCTCCCTAGTCAACACATTCCCATTCAAGGGAATTGACTTCCCCCCCCATTTCTTATCAGCCACTTTCCCACAAGTCAGAATGCTATACTTTAGCATTTTCTTTTGCTCAAAAACTTTTGTTGTATGTCAAAAAGAAGGAAAAAAAAAAGAGTTGTGACTGTGAATAGAGCCAAGAATTCTACACCATTTTCTAGAGCAGGTTATTTCAGTATCAGATCCATCTTGGAATCAATACATTCTGCTGTTGATTAACTATGTGTTTGTCCAAAATGCCTTTAGCATTATAAACTTTTCTTTGTATTTTTCTTTCTATTCAGAATTAGCAATGGATCTTTTTTATATATGTGCAAACAGATCTTATGCCTGGTGAAGAAGATTTGGCTAAGGAAAATAAATTTAAATTATTACTTGTTCTCCATTGCTAGAACCTATCTTTCTCTCTCTGCATCCGACCCTACCTTTCCAACCCTGAGATGTAGTTCTTTATTTTCACATTGGTCTTTGGACTCTATTTTGAATGTTGGCTGTCTTTCTCTATAATCTGGTTAGTTCAAGAACTGAGGCCACATCCAGGCCATATTTCTTTCCCTGTTGCAGTAACAAATCTCCTTGTTCACAGATATGGATATGAAAAGTAATTTCCTGTGATGTTATTAATAAGTGGAGAAAATGAGATCTTTGTTTTTCTACTTTCAAACAGTCTTTCATAAAAGCTAACTGGATAAGAGAAGGAAGTCACAAAAGAACCTATATTTGTTGATTTGATTATCAACTGTGTACCAGGAATTGTACTAAGTGCATTACTGGTCAGTTTTCTTCTTTCATTTAATCTTTTTAACAAAGCTACAAGATACTTCCATGTTGTAGGTGGGAAAATCAGGTGTTAGAGAATTCAAGTTACTAGCCTAAGATCACAGAGAAAATGACAAATAGAGCACAGTTAAAAATAAAGGCCACCAGTTCTCTAGTGGAGAGGCAGGCTCTTGGCCAGTATTATAGAACTGGTCCAGACAACACCTCTGCATTCTAGCTCATAGTCCTTATTTTATAGGCATCTTTTTGCCATTATCTTTCATTTCAATGTCTCCTCAACCTGCCTATGACACTTATTGATAGCTTTATAACTTTTATTTAATGGAACATACATACAGAGAAATGTACAAATTCATATATAACTTGATATATCTTCACAAAGTGGACATACCCGTATTAGGTCCCACCCAGATCTAGATCTAGAACAGGGTCGGCACCGGAAGCCCCCCATAGCTCCCTCATGCCCCTTTCCTGGAAGTAACACCAAGGGGAGTCACTACCTGACTTCTAACAACATAGATCCGCTTTACTTGTGTTTGATATTTAACTAAATAGAGTTGGAGAGAGTAATTCTTTTGTGTCTGGCTTTTGTTTAGCGTTTTGTTCATGAAATTCGTGCATGTTTTCCTATTAAGTATCAGCCCATTAGTTTTTATTACCGGATGGTATTCCGTGGTATGCCGTGTTTCTGTTTTTACTTTTGACAGACATTTGTTCATTTTTTAGGTTAAGGCTGCTCTTAGTATTTTTGAACAAGCCCCTTAGTATGCATATCTCTGCGTGTCCGTTGACTGTACATCTAGGACCAGAGGTGCTGGGGTATGTGGACGTGTATCCTTAGTGTGTACTTGACAGCGCTTGGTATTGTCACTCTTTGTAATTTTAGCAACTTAGTTTATGTTTTTAGGTACATCATTGTGGTTGTATTTTTCTTTTTTCTGATGACCCTGAGATTAATCACCTATTCAAATGTTCAGTTAGTTGATACTTTTTTTTCCCTAAATGTTTATTTACTTTTGAGAGAGACGGAGTGTGAGTGGGGGAGGGTCAGAGACAACGAGAGACACAGAATCCATCACAGGCTGTAGGCGCCGAGGTGTTGGCACAGAGCCCAGCGCAGGGCTTGGATCCACAAACCGAGAGATCGTGACCTGAGCTGAAGTCAGAAGCCTAACCTACCGACTGAGCCACCCAGGTGCCCCTAACCGATACTCTTGCTCTCATGCCTATCACATGGCTAGGAGCTCTGAACTGTCCTTCAAATATAAGCTTTGCTAATAGCCTTTTTTTTTTTTACTTTTTTTTTTTTTTTAATGTTTTATTTAGTTTGGATACAGACAGAGACAGAGCATGAGAGGGGGAGGGGCAGAGAGAGAAGGAGACACAGAACCGGAAGCAGGCTCCAGGCTCTGAGCTAGCTGTCAGCACAGAGCCCGACGCGGGGCTCAAACCCACGAATGTGAGATCTGACCTGAGCCGAAGTCGGAGGCTCAACCAACTGAGCCACCCAGGCGCCCCGCTAATAGCCTTTTGAACCAAAGCACCACAGGTGTGTGAAAGAACTCCTCGCATTTAGACCTCCTATGGCCTTTGTCCTAGGCAGTCACGTAACCCCACCAGAGTCTATGTCAGAGGCAATTTGGCAATTACGTTCTGAAAATCAGCCCATTCCCCATTTTACAATCCCATCAGGGCTCTTCCTTTTCTACTTTGTAAATAAGGTGTTGAATGTGCAGGAAGTATTTCTTGAGCAGACAAGTCAGACTTAACTGTGCTCTGTGATGTCCCGGGACCATTCTCCTCTCTTATTCCCACTTTGATTTCTGGCCCTTAGCAGTTGCTCTGGATTGCTCTGCCTCCAGACTACCTGTGAACACACACAGGATTCGGCACCCGTCTACACGGAAATGAGGGGGAATTAACATGAAGGGTCTGGTCCCTTAGTGAATGTGTTTTGAGAGGGATCACAGTAGTTTTTAAAAGACCTCCTCAGTAGAAGCTGGGCTCCAATCTTCACTTCTTTGCAGCCATTAACTTTTAACCCCTCCTACGTTGACAAAAGAAAAAAAAGCAAAAGGGCACCTTTCTTGCCCAAATACATCAACTTAGGGGGAAAAAATTAGTCCTGGTTTATGTTCAGTAATTTAACATCAAGCAAAATCATTGCTTATGAGATCTAAATTATACCCTTGCTATTATGGGAGGAAACTGATTTAAAAAAGAAAGAAAGAAAGAAATTTCCACCTTTCTGCATACAAATACTTCTATGGTATGATGACAGATCAGATGTGGAAGCTATTGTGTTTTACTTTGATAAACATAAAAGCATACTTAGATTATAGTATTAAGGATGTCAAACTTAAAAGCAGGTTTTGCCATCAACATTTACTGAAATGGTCTTTATCAGTTTAATTCTTTGAGTCTCTGCTACTAGCCAGTGAGAAATACTTTTTTTTTTTTGCCACATATTATTGCTCACTGAACTCTCTTGCATTAAATTTGTTTTTAAATCTCAGTACAAAAACTAAACCAATGGACTAAATGAAAGTGCAAAAGAGGATCCTCAGAAGTGCAGATAGTAAGTGAGAGGTTGTACTTTTGGTGTCTAGCATGGTAACTGAGGATTTCTTTTTGCTCCCAGTGCCTAATGCAATACAATGTGGGTCCCACCGACTTTGCTGATGTTTTAGGGACAAGAAGTGTACACCAGATTACGTTAACAGGTTGCAAGAGTTGATTTTTTAAATGTTTATTTATTTTTGAGAAAGAAAGACAGAGTGTGAGTGGGAGCGGGGCAGAGAGAGAGGGAGACACAGAATCTGCAGCAGCCTCCAGGCTCTGAGCTGTCAGCACAGAGGCCGACCTGGGGTTTGAACTCACAAACTGCAGCATCATGACCTGAGCTGAAGTTGGATGCTTAACTGACTTAGCCACCCAGGTGCTCCACAAGAGCTGACTTTTAAAAATTAAAAATATTAATTGGTTATTTAAGAAATGATTGGCTACTTCCCTTTAAAAATAAACACAACTTAAACATTTCTTTAAATTGAAACCTGTTCATATGGTTGACATATCTTTATTGTTCCATATAATAGAATGATAATTAAGTTAATAGTAGATGCTATTTTAGTCTTGGATGAAGACATTTGGACATTGGTTAACCAACTCATTACTAAAGGTTTTGTATTCTTACCAAATATAGACCTAGGTCCTGGAATTCAGAGAAGGACCATTTCTAGAAAATGTGTATACCAAAATAATGACCTTGGGGATCTAACATTCTACATCTTTGTTCTTTAACTTCCTATTCATGTGAATGTAAGATTTCCAGTACTTTTCAAATCCAGTGAATAACTCATATCCAAGGTCCCATCCTCTGATCACAAGTCAATTCCTGTTGACAAATACTAAGTACTGAGCACAGAAACATGGAAAAAAATGCTGTAGTTCAAAAAGAGGGAATATACAACCCTGTCTCAAATTGCATGAAACCTGATACTCTGTTGGCTGTTTTCAATCACATATTTGTGGTGAGTCCCAGAAAACTAATGGGATGTGCACTTTCTGCAATGTCTAACTTTTTACGTGATTCCCTGAATTCGCTCACCATTTCCACTGTAACAAACATTCTGTAAGTAAAATATTCTGTGAGTAAAAGAAGTACTTAAAAATCCCAGCCCTATGATTAACTATGTTTGTGAATTTGAGTTCCTCTTAGATATGGAGAAGCAGAAAAAATAAAGATAATAAATCATGGAGGCATTCTGGTTCTCGAATCCAGTGGTCTTCAAAGCCATTGGTACGTCTTCCTTCCTGGGATTATTGAACCCTTCCCCGGAAGCTCTGAGCGATAATTCTCTTCTTTTATATAGGAAGTTGAGTTCCTGGTGCTTGTGGAGACTCATGAGTTATGCTCATTGATTAAAGTAAATATTCATATTTGCCTGTGTCCCTGATTTCCCTTCACCTTTTGGTTATTTTTCTTTGTATTTCAGAACTGTATATCATTTGTCACATAAGAGAAAAGATTGATGAGCTGAATTTCAAAATGTCTTTAGCATTCTTATATAACATGGTTTCCAAAAATGTTTAAACATGAGATTGCCCTCATGTAGTCTCATTATTCACCATCCAAAAATAATAATAAAAAACCTTAGAATCTTGGAATTTATAAGGGTGACTATGAGAAGTTGATTATAAAGGTGCAAGGAGCCACACTACTCACTATTTGGGGAGATGAATTTCAAAAGACACATTTTCTCACTGTATGTGTGGTAAAGATTATGAATATACCTAGTATTGCAAATGTAACTCATCATCATCATCATCGTCCTGACTAAGGGGTATGTTGGGGACTTGACAGTCATCTCTCAGATTCTGAGGATTAGACTTTTCAGTGTGATTACTCTCAGATTGTTTTTAGAAATCATCCCATAAGATCTTTGCTTCACATTGTCTTTTTTATCCTTTCTGAAAGGGTTCACATCACATAAAAATTGTTTAAAAAGAGTTAGAAATGGGAGCCAGAAAACAGAAAAACTAGCAAAGGGGGCTTGCTCATCAACCCAGAGCCTAAATCACTGGACAACACTTGTTCCACATCATGACTTTCAGGGGCCCCTTCATCTATGAAACCATGTTAAACATTATATTTTAGGACTTTTTGGGGGAAAAGACAGGCATACTAATACTGTATGATACATTTTTTTGTGTGTTGTGCCTTGAGTATTCATGTTTTTCTGCTAACAGAAAGAAAGCAGAATCTTTTTTGTAGGTCTCTAAAATGCACTATGGACTCTTAGTGCTGTGCCTGCTCTGCCCTGGGTAGCGAGGCTCCCACTCACTCTCAGTCATTAGAATATATTTAGATTAGATTCTCACAAATTAGGCACCATCTTAGATGATGGAGGGTCAAGCTCTGGGGGATAGAAATCTAGGGCAGGTATGTTTCTTTTCTTTTTTAAAGTAGTTTATTGTCAAATTAGTTTCCATACAACACCCAGTGCTCTTCCCCACAAGTGCCCTCCTCCAACACCACCACCTCTTTTCCCCCCTCCCCCTTCCCCTTCAACCCTCAGTTCATTTTCAGCATTCAATAGTCTCTCAGGTTTTGCATCCCACTCTCTCCCCAACTCTCTTTCCCTCTTCCCCTCTCCCTGGTCCTCCATTAGGTTTCTCCTGTTTTCCTGTTAGATCTATGAGTGCAAACATATGGTATCTGTCCTTCTCTGCCTGACTTATTTCTCTTAGCATGACACCCTCAAGGTCCATCCACTTTCCTACAAATGGCCATATGTCATTCCCTCTCATTGCCATGTAGTACTCCATTGTGTATATATACCACATCTTCTTGATCCACTCATCAGGTGATGGGCATTTAGGCTTTTTCCATGTTTTGGCTATTGTTGACATTGCTGCTATGAACATTGGGGTACATGTGCTCCTATGCATCAGCATTTCTGTATCTCTTGGGTAAATCCCAAGCAGTGCTATTGCTGGGTCATAAGGGAGTACTATGAATACTTTTTTGAGGAACCTCCACACTGTTTTCCAGAGCGGCTGCACCAGTTTACATTCCCACCAACAGTGTAGGAGGGTGCCCGTCTCTCCACACCCTCGCCAGCATCTATAGTCTCTTGATTTGTTCATTTTAGCCACTCTGACCAGTGTGAGTTGGTATCTCAGTGTGGTTTTGATTTGTGTTTCCCTGATGATGAGTGACGTTGAGCATTGTTTCATGTGCCGATAGGCCATCTGGATGTCCTCTTTGGAGAAGTGTCTGTTTATGTCATCTGCCCATTTCTTCACTTGATTATTTGTTTTGTGGGTGTGGATTTTGGTGAGCTCCTTGTAGATTTTGGATACTAGCCCTTTACGTGATATGTCATTTGCAACCAAATTTTTCCATTCTGTCAGTTGGCCTATTAGTTTCCTTGATTGTTTCCTTTGCAGTGCAGAACCTTTTTATCCTGATGAGGTCCCAAGAGTTCAGTTTTGCTTTGATTTCCCTTGCCTTTGGGGATGTGTCAAGTAAGAAATTGCTGCAGTGGAGGTCAAGGAGGCTGTTTCCTACTTTCTCCTCAAGGGTTTTAATGGTTTCCTGCCTTCAGCCATTTTGAGTTGATTTTTGGGTATGGTGTAAGAAAGTGGTCTAGTTTCATTCTTCTGCATGTTGCTGTCCAGTTCTCCCAGCACCACCTGCTAAAGAGGCAGTCTTTTTCCCATAGGATACTCTTTCCTGCTTTGTCAAAAATTAATTGGCCGTACATTTGTGGCCCCAGTTCTGGGTTCTCTATTCTATTCCATTGGTCTATGTGTCTGTTTTTGTGCCAATACCATACTGTCTTGATGATGATGGCTTTGTAGTAGAGGCTACAGTCTGGGATTGTGATGCCTCCCATTTTGGTTTTCTTCTTTAATATTACTTTGGCTATTTGGGATCTTTTGTGGTTCCATACGAATTTCAGGATCATTTGTTCTAGCTTTGAGAAGAATGCTGGTACAATTTTGATGGGGATTGCATTGCATGTGTAGATTGCTTTGGGTAGTAATGACATTTTCAACAATGTTTATTCTTCCGATCCATGAACAGGGAATGTTTTTCCATTTCTTGGTGTCTTCTTCAATCTCTTTCCTAAGTTTTCTATAGTTTTCATCATATAGGTCTTTTACATCCTTGGTTAGGTTTACTCCTAGGTATTTGATGGTTTTTCGTGCAATCATGAATGGGTTTAGTTTCTTGGTTTCTCTTTTGGCTGCTTCATTTTTGGTGTATAAGAACGCAACATATTTCTGTACATTGATTTTGTACCCTGCAACTTTACTGAATTCATGGATCAGTTCTAGAAGGCTTCTGGTGGAGTTGATTGGGTTTTCCATGTAGAGTATCATGTCCTCTGTGAAAAGTGAAAGTTTGACTTCTTCTTTGCCAATTCTGATGCCTTTTATTTCCTTTTGTTGTCTGATTGCTGATGCAAGGACTTCCAGCACTATGTTAAACAGCAGTGGTGAGAGTGGACACCCCTGTCGTGTTCCTGATCTCAGGAGGAAAGCTGTCAGTTTTTCCCCATTGAGGGTAATATTGGCTGTGGGCTTTTCGTAAACTGCTTTTATAATGTTTAGGTAAGTTCCTTCTATTCCAACTTTCTCAAGGGTTTTTATTAAGAAAGGGTGCTATATTTTGTCAAATGCTTTTTCTGCATCTATCGATAGGATCATATGGTTTTTATCCTTTC
>NC_043704.1:141497996-141538643 GCF_006229205.1 Suricata suricatta
TGATCATGATGGATAATTCTTTTTATATGCTGTTGAATTTGATTTGCTGGTATCTTGTTGAGTATTTTTGCATCTGTATTCAGTAAGGATATTGGTCTGTAGTTCTCTTTTGTTGCTGGGACTCTGTCTGGTTTGGGTATCAAGGTGATGCTGACTTCGTAGAATGAGTTTGGAAGTTTTCCTTCTATTTCTATTTTTTGGAATAGTTTGAGAAGAATGTGTATGAGCTCTGCTTTAAATGTCTAGTAAAATTCCTCTGGGAAGCCATGTGGCCCTGGGCTCTTATTTGTTGGGAGATTTTTGATAATAGATTTGATTTCTTCACTGGTTATCGGTCTATTCGTGCTTTCTATGTCTTCTCGTTTGAATTTTGGCAGTGCATATATGTTTAGGAATTTGTCCATTTCTTCTAGGTTGTCCAGTTTGTTGGCATATAATTTTTCATAGTAATCTCTGATGATTGCTTGTATTTCTAAGTATTGGTTGTGATCCTTTTTCATTCATGATTTTGTCTATCTGGGTGCTCTCTTTTTTCTTTCTGAGGAGCCTGGCTAGAAGTTTATCAATTTTGTTTATTTTTTCAAAGAACCAACTCTTGGTTGCATTGATATGCTCGACTGTTCTTTCGGATTCTATATTGCTTATTTCTGCCCTGAGCTTTATTATTTCTTTTCTTCTGCTGGGTTTGGGGTGCTATTGCTGCTTCCCTTCTAGTTCCAGTAGGTGCTCTGTTAGATTTTGAATTTTTCACTTTTTCTAGTTTGTTGAAATTGGCCTGAATTGCAATATACATTCCTCTTAGGACTGCCTTTGCTGCGTCCCAGAGATTTTAGATTGTTGTATTTTCGTTTTCATTTGTTTCCATATACTTTTTAATTACTTCTCTAATTGCCTGATTAGCCCAATCATTCTTTAGTAGGATGGTTTTTAACCTCCACATTTTGGATGTTTTCCAGACTTTTTCTTGTGGTTCATTTCATGTTTCATAGTTTTGTGATCTCAAAGTGTGCATGGTATGATCTCTATGTGTTTATACTTATGGAGGGCTGCTTTATGCCCCAGTATGTAGTCTATCTTGGAGACTGTGCCATGTGCACTTGAAAAAGAAGGTGAATTTCCGAACTTCAGGATGCAGAGTTCTAAGTATATCTATCAATGCCATCTGTTCCAATGTGTTGTGCAGGTCCATTGTTTCTTTAGTGATTTTCTGTCTGGTTGATCTATCCATTGCTGTCAGTGGAGTATGAAAGTCAACTGCAATTAGCACATTCTTATCAATAAGATTGTTTCTGTCTGTGATTAATTGTTTTATGTATTTGGGGGCTCCCAATTTTGGTGCATAGATATTTATAATTGTTAGCTCTTCCTGATGCAGAGATCCTGTAATTATTATATAATGTCCTTCTTCATCTCTTGTTACTGCCTTTAATTTAAAGTTCAATTTGTCTGATAAGTATGGCAACTCCGGCTTTCTTTTGGCTTCCAGCCACATGATCGATATTTCTCCATCCCTTTACATTCAACCTGAAGGTGTCTTTAGCTCGAAATTGAGTCTCTTATAGACATTCTGCTACCCTGTGTCATTTGGTTGGAGCATTCAGTCCATTTACATTCAGTGTTATTATTGAAAAATGTGGTTTTAGAATCATTATGTTCTCCATAGAATTCATGTTTATAGTGATGTCTCTGGCACCTTGTAATCTTTGCAACATTTCCCTCATAGAGTCCTAGGATTTCTTGTAGGGCTGGTTTGGTGGTCATGACTTCTCTCAATTTTTGTTTATTTGGGAATACTTTTATCTCTCCTATTTTGAATGACAGGCATGCTGGATAAAGGATTCTTGGCTGCATGTTTTTTTCTGTTCTCACATCGAAGATTTCCTGCCATTCCTTCCTGGCCTACCAAGTTTCATTAGATAGGTCTGTATGCACTCTGATAGGTTTCCCTTTGTACCCGAGGGCCTTTTTCTCCCTAGGTGCTTTCAGAATTCTCTCTTTATCTTTATATTTTGCCAGTTTCACTATTATATGTCGTGGCAAAGGTCGATTCAGATTACGTCTTAAGGGGGTTCTTTGTGCCACTTGAATTTGAATGTCTATTTCTTTTCCCAGATTTGGGAAATTCTCAGTTATAATTTGGTCTGGTATCCCTTCAGGACCTTTCTCTTTGTCTTCCTCCTCAGGAATTCCTATGATAGGGATGTTGTTCCGTTTGATTGTATCACTCAGGTCTCGAAATCTCCTTTCCTGCTCCTGGATCAGTCTCTCTCTTTTTTTCATCTTCCTCTTTTGCTATAACTGTATCTTCTAATTCACCTGTTCTTCTCTCTGCCTCGTCAATCCTTGAGGTAGCTGCCTCCATTTTGTTATTCACCTCATTTATAGCCCTTTTTAACTCATCACGACTATTTTCAAAGTGCCTAGTCATTGTCTCAGTTGCTTCTTTGAAACTTTTTCATCCCCAGCAATTAAATTTGTGACAAGTTTTTAAAATTCTTGATCTGGTATGTTGTCTAGATCTGCCTTGAGCAGTTTTGTGGCTGTGACTTCTTCCTGGAGCTTCTTCAGGGGAGAGGTCCTTCGTTTTGTCAT
Organism: Suricata suricatta; assembly: GCF_006229205.1. NCBI lineage: Eukaryota > Metazoa > Chordata > Mammalia > Carnivora > Herpestidae > Suricata > Suricata suricatta. The sequence goes on from NC_043704.1 coordinate 141,500,589, forward strand.
TTTTGCTAGTTTTCTGTCTCTTGTCAGCTTTAAAAAGCTCGTTGTGCACTGTGCACCTGTTAATATTGCTCTGTTAAAGGAGGCTTATTGACTGTCCCAGGGCCTGTCATTTCAGAAAATATTATTTTAATGGTGTCTCTCAGTTTCTCTGTCGTGCCTTTCAATATTTTATTTCCCTACTTAGCAATATTTGGGTCTCGCTGACATTCTTGGTGTAGCCCTAAGGAGGAATACAGCCAGAGAAACAGAGAGGGAACAGAAGCACACAAATGCACAGACAAATCAAACACAATAAAAGGGGGAAAGGAGAGAAAGAAAATGGAGAGGAAAGAGACTAAAAGAAAAAAAATAATTAAGGGGTCGGAGACAACAAAGGACAGTGGACAGTCTAAAAGTGTATGACCAGCTGAGGGGTGAGATAAGGATGAGATACAGGGGAATATATCTGGATTGCAGGAAAGGGGGAAAAAAAACGAGGGAGAGAGGAGCAAAGAAAATAAGGAGTAAAAATTTAAAAAATTTTAAGTAAAAAAGATAATAATAATAAAAAGTAATTAGAAAAAAAAAAGGAAAAGGAAGAAAGAAAAAAAGAAAAAAATAGACGGTGCGGCTCCCCCTTGCTGATATTCGTGCTTTGGTGTGGTAGGTCTTGGAGACTGCTGTCACAGGCTCTGCATTGGTGGCTGGAGACAGTAAAATGGCAGCAGGGCATGCTCCACTGGAACTCGGCACTGTAGACCACTGTAATGAGTTTGATCTTCTTGTGCTGCAGTTGAGCCAAGTTGCATTTTCCAGGCCTGCCTTGGTTCAAAATCCTAGTCCATGCACCTTTATGCTACCACAGATGAGATGTACTTGCTTTGGTGGCTGTCTTCTTAGGGAGAGGGACCAGTTTCTTTTGGCTCAGGCCGGGATTTTGGCTGCTGCTTCCTGAGGCGAGGTGTGCTGCCTGAGGCGAAATGCGCAGCAGGAAGTGAAGTACATGCCCTCACTGACACCGCTGTGGATTCCCAGTCCCCGGTCGATCGTGATCGCGTTGGGGGAGGGATGAGTTTCTCTTGGGACCTTCTGGGATTGTGTTGCTGCTGCCTGAGGCGCTGGGCGCTGCCGGAAATAAGCTGCGAGCTCCTGAAGGCGGAGCGTGAGCCCTGGACTCCACCGCCGCCAACTCCCTGCTGGGATCACGTAGGGGTGGGAGCTATTTTTTCCCTGTTGGCACCCAGGATTCGGGATTCGCGCAGTCAATACTGAGGCAAGATGCGCCGTAGAAATGAGATGAATGCTCCCACTCCCAAAACCGAGGTCAAGGTGAGTGCCCCTGGTGCCGCTGCCACCAGGGCTGCCAATTCCCCGCCGGGATGGTGCAGGGCTGGAAGCTGTTCCTTCCCTTGTGCCACCCGAGTTTGGGATTTGTGCTGCCCAGCAGTTATATATGAAGTGAGAGTTTCTCTCTCCCAGCGCAGTTAAACGTTCTTTATCTCTTCCCCAGAGACAGTACTATAAGTCTCTTCCCTTTGTGTCTCGGGCTCTGCATGCTTTCCCTGTGTTGGGCTGGTGCTCCCACCTCCCCTGCCCGTCTCGGGCTGGCAGTTTTCCAGTATGTCCAGTTCGCACTCACTCACTCAGGCATCTTTGAGGTTGTCTTCTTTCTGGAGTCCGTATTTTCTCCTTCTGCCCTTGCAGTTGGGAGTAATGTCCTTCTCAGTTTGATAGATGGGGCAGGCGAAGTTTACAGAGCTCCCTTCCTCTCCACCATCTAGGCTCCGGTATGTTTCAATACAAAGAGAAAGACGATCGAATATGAGAGAGGACTTCAGTCTGGGTTCTGGAGATGTGGATCTGGAGAAATGATTAAAAGTGGGGCATGTGGGAGGGTGAGCAGAATAATGAAGCACAAAATCAAAATCCTGCTCCCAGAGATCTCCGAGGTTATCAGCAGAACCATAGATGTTTGAAATGGCTCCAGTCTTAACAGCCCTTTTGGAAGAAATTACCTTTATTTGTATAAACTAGATTTGTGATAAGTGTCTAACCATTTGCTTTTTGCCTTATCTGAATGGAGGAAAATTATACTCTATGCATTTGCAGTAGTGAAAGAAAATGACTTTTTTTGCCTCTCTGCATTTTTCCCAGCATACCTTTTAACTAACTTCAGACACTTTATACTTGCAAGTCTTTTAATTGAAGGAACGTCAGAGCCTCCTGTGTCATTGGAGATTTGGAATCTCTGTGCTCGCTTCATCTGTGAAAAGTTAAACGTCAGCCCTTGTTGAACATTCTTACCTTCATTTCTGCTGAAAATCATGCCAAACGTTAGCGGGAGCTGGGCCTGGGGGTGGGGGTGTTTTAATTCAGCTTGTATCATGTTTACTAAAATGCCTTTGAGGACTCTGAAAATTGAGCTTTGACAGATACATGGGTCAACCTACTAGAGGTGAATACAGACTTGTCTTCTTACAGAATAATGGCTGTTTATTCTGAACTCTAAAATAAAAATACAATCTCCTTTATTGCAAAGCAACCCACTTTGCCTTAAAATGGAAAAAATAATGATTTTATTGGTTTTCTTTCAGTATTTTGGATCATCATTGACACAATGATAAAATTTCATGTAATAGTCACATATGTGGGAGAAATTATGTGGTATCACTGTGGGTATAGATGGAGATGGTTTGGATAAATTAGACTCTCACCTTATGTCATTCCTTAGGCAAGGGGACAAGGGAATCAAACGGGGTGGCCGATTGTGATGTTGCTAACACGTCCACTGCGAGCTGATTTGAACAGTAGTAGCATGGTGCGTAGTGACTCTACTAACTCTGTAATTTCTTTGCGTTTCAGCAGGTTATATTTATACAGCAGCAAAAGGACCATGTAAAATCCAGTTGGTCATCCAGAGGACGTTAAGACATTATAGGATTAATACCTATGTAGTGACAATGTGCAGTGTTCCCCAAACTTCAAAAACAAAGCTTCCGCTACCTTAAGTGGACTGCTATCTCCAAGGGAGTTTGTCCTTTGGGGAGAGAGGGAGAGAGACATTGTAAAGTTCACGATAGTTTCATCTGACCGAGTCAGTTGATCATGCATAGAAGCTTCCAGTCTTTGGACAGTCCTTAGTACTTTCATAAGAAAAAAAAGAAAGTTTTTTCTTGCAAACTTTTTGACTCCTTTTCTCTTCTGATATGAAGGCTTGTTGGCATGGTCTTCACCTCACTAATCTAAATTATAGAGATTCTTTCCTGCATATTGTCTTTACTGGCATAAAAGCATATAGAAACTTTGATTTTATTAAGTGCACACTTCATGCTTTCCAAAGAAACCCTAAGTGATTTATGCACTAACAGAATGCAAACTTCTGATGCCGTTGTAGGGACTTGTGAAGGATTTACGACTTTCCTGCATTTCTCTCTACTGGCTTAGACATACTTCAGGATTTTATCATTGCTTTTGACAAAATACCTTGAGTTGAAGGTTGGAGTAGAAAGTGCTCCAAATGCCAAATACTAGATAAGATCCGAGGCTGTGCAGATTGCTAGAGTCCCAATTTAGCCACCCTTCTAAAATTAAAAAGCAAATCTGCAAAGCCTTATGTTATTTTTATATATTGTGTGTGCAAATAAAATAGAATGTTGGGCCATTTTTCATAGTATTTAGCTAAATCACATTTGTTTTCACCAAATGAAGAATAAATTCTTCATTTACTGTATCATTTTACTTTTCTCTCCATGACTCTTTTTTTCTAAGCAAACAGATTTTGCAATCAGATGCCTACTAGCTGGGTGTTCATAAGCTGTGATGGATTACTTTTAATAGGTGCTATTTTCCTACTTCATTAACTGCTCTTTATCTGGTGGTGTTTCTTTGGGCAAGTTAGAAAAGGAACAATGGCTTAGCCATTTACCCAAATAGGCAGTGACACTAAATGTGTTTTTAAAAAGTTGATTATGTACTCACAAAGATGTGTTTATTTTGGGAATATGTATGAGTAAGAGCATGAGTATGTATGTGTGTGTGCACGCACTTTTTCAACTTAAAACTCTCTCTGCTGGCTGACTGCCATCTCCATGCCAGTCTCCATGGCAACTTTCTTAAGGATAAAGTAACAGAAATGTGAGGAGGCCTCCTGCCCACAAACGAAGCTGCCACAGGCCTGCCAGAGACCGGACTAGACAGAATCCCAGAACACTGCACATTCCATGAGAATTATATAGGTTACTGCAGCTGGCCCCGTTTAAAGGTGCAGCGCCTCCAGTCCCGGGAGGGGAGTTGAAGAATGTCTTCCCACATATTGGAATGTAGATGCACAGCCCACATGTCTCGACATTATTTTTCCCTTCCCGTCAGCATTGAATAACTTAAGTATTTTATCCCCAGCACTGAGTTTTCAGCGATATTTGGGATGTTGCTTCACAGAGACCATTGCCTGATACGGCGTGTTGAAAACCCCACCAGGATACGATTGATGTACCTTTAAATCACTTGCAGAACATGTCGACTAAGTATCATGCTTTCATATTCTGTCCCATCCTGCTTTCATGAAAAGAATATGACTGTTTGCTTGTTAATGAACTATAATGGATCTGTGTGAGTTTCCCCAAGAAATTAATCACCATGGCTTGTTAAGTGACAGTGCTGCGGACTGAATGTTCGTGTCCTCCCCAAATTCACAAATTGAAATCCCAACCGCCCCACGTGATGGTGTTAGTAGGTGGGGCCTTTGGAAAGTGTTTCCGTTGTGAAGGTGGAAACTTAGTGAATGGGATTAGTGCTCTTAGGAATGGGGCCCCAAGAGCTCCCTACCGCCTTCCTCCATGTAAGGAGACAGTGAGAAGGTGCTGGCTATGAACCCGAAAGAGGACCCTCATTAGAGAACATGACCATTTTGGCACCTTGGTCTTGAACTGGCTTCTAGAACTGTGAGAAATAAGCTGCTTTTGCTTATAAGCAACAGTGTGTGTGTTTGGTGTTCTGGTCGAGCAGCCCAGGAGGGCTGAGACAGACACGTGTGTAGTGTGTGTACATCATCGATTCTCATCCAGGGACAGTTTGTTGCCCCTTGAGACGCTTGGCAATATCTGGAAACATTTTTGGTTTGAAATGGGGGCCATACTACTGGCATCTAGTGGGAACAGTTGGGAATACTTGTAAATATTCTACAATGCACGGAAGTGCTCCCAGAATGTCAGTAGCGCCAAAGTTGAGAAAACTTTGTGAATATACCTAGATGTAAAGAGTGTACATTCTATGTTGTAGGCATATGTACATGTAGACGTGCACACTGATTTTAAAACAAAAATTTTAATGGATAGCATGCTCAGGAATAAACCAGGCACTTTTCTACCAAGGTTGTTCTTGCTCTGTCTGCTCATAGCAAGAACTAGAATTCTCAAAACAATTGTCATTCTTGGGCTGGCTGTTCAGATTTATCTGTGTAATTTGTTTGGCACTCCTGTAACTGCAATTGTTTTTTAAGACCACCTAAGATTACCTGAGCACACCAGACCTACCCTAGGGAGTGAAAACGATGCATAGTTTACTTCATCTCTGAGAATGATTTCTATGCAATGAACTATAAATAACATGCATAGTGTTTTGACATTAACTATTAATTCTTTCCCATTAGGAATTAGTGAAATGCTTACTAAGTTTGGCTAAGGGAAATATTTATGATGTCTGTAGCATCCAGATTGCTCATTTCATCACCAAGGTTCTGCTAATGCTCTCTGGAGTGCTCACCTTTCTGTATCCCGTACTGTTCAGTTTCCCTTCTGTAAGGTTTTTCCCAACCAATTGTGGAAAACTCTGAGTTCTACTTGTGCAAACGCAAAGCTCACTTTCAAGCCAAACCAAGGAAGTTTTGGTGTATAACCAGCGTTACATTAAGAGTTACCTGAACTGGTAAAGCACTACAGACATTTGATTACTAGTTTGCAGTGATTTAGATAAAAAATATTGAGGGGCGCCTGGGTGGCTCAGTCAGTTAAGCATCCGGCTTCAGCTCAGGTCATGATCTCATGGTTCATGGGTTTGAGCCCCGCATCGGGCTCTGTGCTGACAGCTCAGAGCCTGGAGCCTGCTTCAGATTCTGTGTCTCCCTCTCCCTCTCTAACCCACCCCTCATTGCACAGTCTCTCTCTCTCTCAAAAATAAATAAAAAGCATTAAAATTTTAAAAAATATTGAAAGTAAACTTTTAGAAACTTTTATAGCAATTTGATAATGTGCATTTCATCAAATAGTTGGCTGTTGTTGAATCTGCATATCGTGTCAGAGGGGCTGACTAACTAGTGGGGGTGAACTAGTCAGTGGGATTGCGTGATTTCACATGGTGAGATCACATATTGGTCATTGACAAAATGGAAATAAAAAAACCTGCTGATAATATAAGAAATGACATCAGGTTCATTGTTTTTTAATTGGTAAGTGACTTCTTATTTTATCCATGCATTGGTTAGTTCTGCTTCTATTCGGGCATGTCTGGTGAGGCTGTCCTCGTGTTTTATTGTGATGTCAAGGTTAGTTTATTACTCTTCACAGGCAGAATAGTGTTTGGATGTAGTGCAACCTACAAAGGGTCTTCTCTTGGAGAGAAATGAACATTATGTGTATCAGTAAGGTTGTACCATGTTCTGCTGCTGTAATCAACAGCCCCCAATTCCCAGAGGCTTCACTCAGCAAAGGTTTATTTCTGGCTCCTAGTCCCTGCCTGTCTGGTAGCAGGGGCTTCTCATTGCAGTCACACAAGAACCAGGCTGATGGAACACCACCATGTTTAACATCACTGACCGCTGTCCATAGACGGAGGGAGTCTTTGGTCGCTCCTCCATCCAAATAGAGCACTATGCCTCAGACGTGACTCACGTGTCACTTCTCTCACCTCCGTGCCCAGAACTAGTCCCTGGACCCCATCCAACCACAAGAGAAAAGGGGCACACCTCCACATGTGCCTGGAAAGCAGGGATCCAGAAAGATTTGGTGAACCCCATTAAAGGGTACGCCACTGGAAAATGCCTACACATTACCGTTAAGCATATACCTTTGCTTTCAATACTTGGGGTTCTTCCTAATGTGTCACTTCCTTCCACTTTTACTTAGCATAGGAGGCAGGATAGGGAAGCAAAAATACTTTTATTTTGATTTCAGATAGAATCCTAATCCTATAGCTCAGTTGTGGTGTAACCACACATAAATCATTCAGCTGCTTTGAAATGACACAACAATGCCCACCTCATGGGTTGTTATGAAGATTAAATTGGTAGCTTTTATTAAAATGTCTTTCATATTGCTTATTAAATGCTGGCCAAAGATAACATTTACTAGTACTGGGTTGTAATAGTTTGAGAAAATCTTGTTTCCATCTATAAAGTTCTAAATAAAATTGGAATCAATTTAGGTAGCACTCAACTATCAAACTAGGGGAGATCTTTTAAGCATCTTTACAAGCTCTTGATCTCGCCAATACATCCTGAATTATTCCTTATGAAATCATGGGAAGGTAGGAGCTAATCAAGTTTTGCCTTTGGGTAGAAATGTTTTGAGTGTTTCACAAATTTACCTGGTAAAGCATTTTGTGGTATCACTGGGTCTTTATTATTTTTCTACTTTAGTGCATAATATAACTTTTGGAAAATTAAACAGTGATGTGATGGATCTTATTTTATTATTTAAAAATTTTGGGGGGGTGGTGCCACCTGGGTGGCTCAGTTGGTTAAGCATCTAGCTTTGGCTCAGGTCATGCTCTCATGGCTCGAACCCACATTGGGCTCTGTGCTGACAGCTAGCTCAGAGCCTGGAACCTGCTTCAGTTTCTGTGTCTCCCTCTCTCTCTGGCCCTCCCTGCTCCCTCTGTCTCTCTCTGTCTCTCAAAAATAAATTAAAAACATAAAAAATATTTTAAATAAAAAAATTTAATGTTTGTTTATTTTTGAGAGACAGAGCATTGTGTAGGGGAGAGGCAGACACAGAAGGAGACACAGAATCCAAAGCAGGTTCCAGGCTCTGAGCTGTCAGCACAGAGCTGGACATGGGGCTCGAACTCACAGACTGCAACATCATGACTTGAGCCAAAGTCGGATGCTTAATCGACTGAGCCAACCAGGTGCCCCCTGATGAATCTTATTTTAAATCCCTGTCCAATTTCATCTGACTTTCAGGCTAATTACAGAAATGTTTTCTGTTTAAGGGTTGATTATATAGGTCACTTCTTTTTAAAAAAAATTTTTAGGTTTTTGTTTTAATTCCATCTAGTTAACGTATATTATGTTACTTTCAAGTGTACAATATAGTGAGCCAACAATTCTGTCCATTACCCGGTGCTCTTCATAAGTGCACTCCTTAATCCCCATGACCTGTCACCCTTCCCCTGCCTACCTCCTCACTGGTATAGGTAATTCTTTTCTAAAGGAAGATTATTAAAAGAATTGAACTAAACCTAATAACGATAACTGATATGCCAGAAGCTTATTTCTGCAAATAGCAGATGCTATTGATAATTAGAGCCATCCTGCATTTGTGACCAGGAAAAAGCCATCCCAGCAATAGTAAAACATGTGTCGGTGACTCATTTCCATTGTAGGGGTGACAGTCAAGCTCTAGTCCTCTTCTCTGGCCTGGCCACCAGTGGATAGTTTGATCACACGACTGAATCACTCTTGCTCTTTCTCTTTCAGCCTCCTCTCCTCCCTCCCTCTTGAGACTCTGGACCATGCTGTTAGTTGAATGATTAAAAAAAAAAAAAAACGGTTGTCTTGCAGGCATATACTATTGTTTTTGTCATAAACATTGTGATGTGTTGATGCATTGACACAAAATATTTCCTATTTGTTTATTTACTTACTTACTTCCTTACCCCTTACTGTAACCTATCTTGAGAGGGCTTTGCAGCTCCACCCTGTAAGGGGTGGAGTCTATACCCCTTTATCTGGGCTGGCTAGGAGACTTGCTCTGGCCAGCAGAAGCAGTGGTATGTCAGTTCAGAGTCTTGACCTCAAGAGGCTTTGCATGCTTCTGTTTTATCTTCTGGAACCTTGTCACTGCTCTGGGATCAAAGTAGACTAGCCTGCTGGGGGATGAGATTCCCGTGCAGAAAAGAGCCACCTCATCCAGCCAAGGCCATTGTAGATGAGCCAGAATTCCACAGCCCTTCTCCCTGCCCAGATTCCTGAGGGAGCCCATCAGAACCACCCAGATAACCCTTGGACTTAGAACAGATAGTACAGGGTGGTGTAGAAGTCACCAAGTTTTAGGGCAGTTTGTCGATGCTACAGTTGCGTGTGCACCTTAGATATGTTTAAACTCACCACGTCTCTGTGAAGAAACGGGGCACTGGTGTGTATGAGTCTCAAGGAAATGTGTCCACTGAATCCCGTGTCTCAGAGGCTCTGCTCCCCCAGGGAAACATATTCTTTGTTCATCTGGACTTTTCATCTTGACCCTTGTCTTTTCTCTGGATGGTGTAACACATCCACACAGATCCAGTGCCTTCAAACAGCCCAGACTTACCGTCTGATAGTCCTGAAGTTCCGAAGTTCTAAAATCGCACCGTTCTGACATCCTGACTGGATTTCCAAAATCATCGAGCCCTGTGGTTTTGGTTTGCTTTGTTGCTGAAGAGCTCTTTCCTCGGTATTTTTCTTCCCTCTTACATTTTACTGTACACAGCAAACACCAATCAGACCATACCTTCATGCACCTTTGCATGGACATTTCTGCAGCTAAATTATCACTTAGAAATTTCCCTTAGAAGTTCTACTTTGCATTTGCAGGACACATTTCAGCAGAACTTTCTGCCACCATAGGACATGAAGCTTCTCTCCTCCAGCTTCTAATAACCTATTTCTCATTTCTTTCAGAGCCCTTGCCAGCCACACCTTTAAATCCACACTTCTGCCAACAGTCTGTTTATGATGATTTAAATATTCTTTAAGACAACAGAGGTTTTCTCCACTGTGCTGTCCTCTTTCATGTGAGTCCTTACTAGCAGAGTCATTTATGTCCACAGTTCTACCTACCGTGTGTTTAAGGCAGTCTAGGCTCTTTCTGTGATGGCCCTCAACATTTTCCAGTTTCTGCCCATTTCCCAGCTCTGTAGCCACCACCACATTTTTAGTTCTTTTTAGAACAGCAGCCCGCTCTTGGTGCCAGAGCCTGCATTGGTTTCCCATTGGCGTTCTACCAAATTACCACAGAGTTAGTGGTCTAAAACAACACAAGTGCGTTATCTTACATTTCTGGAAGATCAGTGTTGCAAAGTCATGTTGGCATGCTTCTGGAACCTCTTGGGGAGAATCCAAGCCCTGGCCTTTTCCAGCTTCTAGAGACTGCCTGGGCCCCTTCCTCTGTCAGCAAATCCCACAGCACAGCTTCTTCAAATCTCGTTTCCCTCCCTCCCTCCCTGTCTCCCTCTCTCCCCTCCATTCCTGCCATCAAATACTCTTCTCTGATTCTGACACTCCTACTTCCCCCTTTTAAGGAAGCCTGTGGTTACACGAAGCTCTTCTAAATTATCCAGGATAATTTTCCCATTGTAAGACCCGTAATTGCATCTGCTATGTCCCTGTTCCCATTTGAGGTCAGACATTCCATTCATACATTTTTTCCTTAATTTTTATACGTTTCTTATTTTATTTTTGAGAGAGAGAGAGACAGAATGCTTGTGGGGAAGGGGCAGAGAGAGAGAGAGAGAGAGAGAGAGAGAGAGAGAGATACAGAATCTGAAGCAGGCTCTAGGCTCTGAGCTGTCAACACAGAGCCCGACACAGGGCTTGAACTCATGAACAGCAAGATCATGACCTGAGCCGAAGTTGGATACATAACCGAGGCGCCCCATAGGTTCAGAAGTTTTAAGATTAGGAAGTGGACATCTTTGTGGGGGGCGTACATTATTCTACCTGCTACGGGCACCTTTGCAGGTAATTTTCTTTTAATATGAAAACCCAAATCCATAGCAAATGGTACTCTTTCGTGAGTGCTAAAAATAGGACATATGTAGCAAAATCATCTTTCTAAAAGAGGAAGGATAAACTCTGTCTTATCAGAATGGATATACAGTGACAAGTAAAAGAAGCCCCCCCCACACATTTCCTTTAAAAACATCCCTTTGAATTCTCAACTCCTGAACAATTCATGGTTTAAATGGTTTTAACAAGTATTATATTTTTATTAGTAATAAAGACCTCTCTTCATACGTAACATAGAAGTCCATTAACAATAAACATCTTTGAATTAGCAGGAAGGTGGAGAGGCCCCCCCGTTCCTTGTCACTTCTCTGATGCTGGGGGTGATACAGTCCACCTCCGACCCTGTAAGAAAGGCAGGGAGCAGAACTTGACCTCTAATATCCATGGCCTGGCCAGACTTCCAGTTTAGGGACAGCCCATCAAGGCTAAATGAAACCTTTCAAGACCGGTAAGGTTATTTGCACGTATTTTGGCTTGGGGTTGATCACCACTCACTTAGCTCTCCCATTGCCCTTTTACTGGTGATTTTCAAATCTGCAGGTTTTTTTTTTAACTCTAGCCACAGTACTTGCCAATCTGACCTTCAGTGACATTGAATGGCACAAGCCAATTATATCTGCAGAGAAGAAAAATTTCCTTTTATTTATTTTGTTTACTTTCCATTACCTCTCTGTGACCCTCACTGTTGCTTTGGAAAACTGCATAGGAAGACAGAAGAAAATTGCACAGAAAACAACATTCACCCTTCCTCCCTCCATGTTAATATTAAAATAGTGCTTCTCACTGTCTTCCATGACCAAAAATAAAAATATTATTTTTGTCACCTCGTACAATTTAAATGTATCACTGCCTTTCCCAACTGTACATCTTTGAAGGTCCTTGGATTCTGGCCCAAATAGTGCTCTTTATGTAGAGAAAGATTATTAACTTCCAGTCTAGGACTGTTTCACTTCTGGGTCCAAGGCGCAGGCAGTGAGTGCAAATGTAATTCTCCAACACGGTGTTAAGTTCTCTTCCTTTTCACATTCTGGCCAGCATCCTGTTTGCTTTTTGAAAATTGGTTTTTCATGGTGAAGAACATCATCAAAGTAATTCCAAAATGTCTCCAAACTGTTTTCTCCATAGCACATTTGGTCAGTTAGAGCCCAGCTGTGGACAGATGCAAGTACAAGGAGAGAGCTCCTGGTGTGATGTTTACTCCCGTGCGTTCAGACGCTACGCTCTTGTGGCAGCGGGCTGCTGTGAACTGACTTTTTATACTTAGGTTAAAAAAAAAATCCAGAACGCTGCACCTGAAAGTTGATTTGATGCTTTGCTGACACATACTATTTCTCTCTTTCCGGAGTTAATTTTCATCTGCCATCAATCTGCCTCCTCACCCAAAACACTGGAGTCCATCTGGAGTTCCTTTAGATCGTCTGTGTGGGTTTCCCCCTCCCATCAAATCAAGGCAAGTTAGCATCATCAGAAACCTTCCCCGTCGCCATCTGCCACCTTCCTGCAGACTTTGAGAAGCCTACAGAATTCACGAGCCCTGAAACTAGCCCTGAATGGGATTGCCTCTCAGGCTTTTTTTATGCTGAAATCTGGAGTACTGTCATCATGGATTCATTTATTTTCTAGCATTTTGTTGGCATGCCTGTGTGTGTGTGTGTGTGTGTGTGTGTGTGTGTGTGTGTGTGTGTGTGTGAGCCTGTGTAGGCTTGTATTTTAATGCCTGCTGCTGTTGACTTTAAATAGGAGTGGAATTACAAACTGGGGTACTTTATAGAAGTCAGTGTGACTTAGTGGCTAAATATAGAACTTTGGGGTCAGAAGAGAGAAATCATGATTCTCCCATTTACTAATTTTGCATTCTTAGACAAGGTACCTTTGCTTTCTGGGGCTTAATTTCTCCTTCTTTACAAGAGTCACCGTGGGGGTGCCTGGGAGGCTCTGTTGGTTAAGAGACCAACTCTTAATTTCAGCTCGGGTCTTGATGTCACAGTTTGTGAGATCAGGCCCCTGTTGGGCTCTGTGCTGGCAGCATGGAGCCTTCTTGTGATTCTCTCTCTCTCTCTCTCTCTCTCTCTCTCTCTCTCTTTCTCTCTCTCTCTTTCTCTCTCTCTCTCTCTCTTTCTCTCTCTCTCTCTCTCTCTCTCTCTCTCTCTCTCTCTTCTCCTCCCCTGCTCTCACACATACATGGTCTTCTTTTTCAAAACAAAAAAAAACCAACTTAAAATAGTCATCATGGTAGAACCTTCTCTATTTTTAGAATTAATGAGATTCTATAAATGTGTTCCTTAGCATGGTGCTTGGCAGGTATTAAATGCTCAGTAGATTTCCTCTTTTATTCTTTATCTTGATGAAGACATTAGGCAAATGTTCAGGAAGGTTCCAACTTGAATAGGAATGTGATTATATTGTTTAAAAGGGCATTGACATTTACTTACTCAGCTTACATTTTTCGTTAGCACTCATTACATGTCTGGCACTGTAGATATAAATTCGAGGTCCCTACTCTAAGGACAAAGGGAGAAGATCATCAAAGGATGACATCACAGCTGTGGTGGGCATTATGATACAGGTATGACCGAGATGACATAAACCAGAAGTAACATCAACCCTGAGTGATGAAAAGAGGGTGGCAAGGAGAAGCCCTTTGGGGAGAAGTGGGTTCTAGATTCAGTCCTGAGTGGTAGACAAGTTGAAGTTGAGCAAGTGAAGGGAATTATTCTAGATGCATTCTAGAAGTAAGAAGAAGAATGATAGGCTCTTTAAAAAAAAATCTAAAATGTTGGAATATGTCAAAGGCAGTTCATTTAATTTCTGGCATGAATCTGTGTGACACCAAGACCTGATTAAGGAAGTTTGTTGGGGCAGATTTCAGGCGGCTCAGTACACGCCTAGCTTCCCTTCTGGCCTGGCACCGAAGTTAATAAAATAATAGTGACTACCACTGGTCTAAAACCTACCAAGAACCAAACGCCGTAGTTGGTGGCTGTATAACCACAGTGCTCTCAAAACGTGTCATGTTTTATTGGTTTTTAAGCTAGGTTCGGGGGGCAGAAGGGAGGGCTGCCACCACTATAGAAACCCTCCTATAAAAACTAGAAGGAATAACGAATGGAATTTGAATGCCAAACTGTCTTTACTCTGTCTGGGTTATCTTTGTTATGAGGGTTAGAGTCCTAGACCTAAAGAATTCCTTCCTTGCTGTTACTACTCAGTTTTTTGATGTGATAATATACAATGGCTTTATGGTTCAAAATAAAATACTAAGAGTCTGTAATTCTCCTGAATGTCAACAGTCAAACTTAGAACTTATTAACAGGCGATGATTTAAAAAAAATTTTAGTTATTTTAATGTTTATTTTTTAGAGACCAAGAGAGGCAGCATGAGGGGGAGAAGCAGAGGAGAGAGGGAGACACAGTACAAAGCAGGGTCCAGGCTCTGAGATGTCAGCACAGAGACCGATGCGAGGCTCAAATTCGTGGAGTGTAAAATCATGGCCTGCACTGAAGTTGGCACTTAACCGACTGAGCCGCCCAGGTGCCCCAACAGCTGAGGATTCCAAAGCGTAGGGTCATCGAGTTACAAAATCTGAGATTATTTTGTACTGTCTCCTCCTAGCTGTTCCTCATTCCCTTCCAGGGACCAGTGCAGACCGTTAACCTTCTTTAACAGATTCTGGACGCGGGGGGCCTCCCGAAGAAGTCATAAAACGCTACGACTTTTACTTGGAGGACCCTGTGGAGCATTAGAGAGAAAAGACAGCAGTGCAGGGGCCCCATCCCTCCTTTTTATGCACACAGTCATCTTGATTGTGAAAAGGCTACACCCTTGACAGTGCTCTTTAATGAGAGTATCATCCCTCTAGGATATAAACAGGTCTGCCGACTGCGCCTGAGCCCTGTTCGAGTTGTTACTTTGAGATGTTACAATGCCTGTCAGGCTCCGAGATAGTTCCTGGATTCATTGCCTGTAGAACGGAAAGTGTAACTTCTTTGCGAGCATTGACCCTAAACAAGCACTTGCCTCGAGTGATCACAGTGGGCATGCGGGTGCTAAATATCTATGCGCTGTCTAAAGGCTTCAACTGTGATGAATTGAGTTAATAAATATTGAACTGAATGATGCCGCTGCAGATTGGATTATCTTAGCAGGATTCACCTGCTTTTCCACAGCTCTTCTTACCATTGTATACCCCAAACGCCCATGGATCTAACACCTGCAGTTTGGGTTATTTGACGGTGTTTCGTCTGAGGGCTGAATTGCCATTCTCTTAAAGTAAAAAACATTTAGGAAATGCAATCTAAAATGGGATCGGGAAGCTCTTACCGAAGAGGTCATGACCAGTTGATTATAATATCCTTCTCAACTCCTTGCTCCAGATAGACACCAACAGTGGGAGAGTGTTGGCAGGTGACATGAAACCTGCCAGTGACATATTTTGCAGCCTTAAAATAGGAGAATCAGGGGTGCCTGGGCGGCTCAGTCAGCTGAGCGCCCGCCCGACTTCAGCTCAGGTCATGATCTTGCAGTTCATGAGTTCGAGCCCCGCGTCAGGCTCTGTGCTGACCACACGGAGCCCGGAGCCTGCTTCAGACTCTGTGTCTCCCTCTCTCTCTCTGCCCCTCCCTCGATCATGCTCTGTCTCTCAAAAATAAATAAATGTTAATTTTTTAAAATTAAAAATAGAAGAGTCAAAGGGAAATTATCATTCCAAGTTTGTGAGAAGAAATGTCTACTTTATGTTCCTATGTGTGTATATATATTTGTGTATGTGTCTATTATACATTTAAAGGAGAGATATTTGTTAATTATATTCTGGCAAGCCAAAACAATAACTTTCATAATCTTCAGTACATTAAACTAAGAAGTCGTAGAAAAGAATGAGTGTGCAATATTGTCTCCACTTTCCTCATTTATCATTTGTAGCTAGGAAATGCTCTTTAAAACGGTCTCTCTTATAAAGGTAAAGGAACATTTTCTGTCTCCATGAAAACATTAGCCTGCCAGACCTGCACAGGTTTATGGTCCAGGGCTATCGCCTTCTCTTATGGGATTTAAAAACAGCGAATGGTCCCCATTGCTTTGTCTGTCACACCAAACATAAGCAGAACTTCGCACTTTTCATCACTCTGGGAGAAACAGATGGACGCGTGAAGGGCAAAGTCAGCCTGTACCCTGTGACTGGGTAGAAGTGGATGGTCCTTCCTCCTTTGCTTTTGTGTTTTTTCCGAAGAGTTGAATAGACAGCTTTCCTGTCTCTTCGGGTCATTTCAACTTGCTGAGCATTAAAAAAAGAAAATTGTTTCTGCACAGTCCTAGGTAGGGTGAGCTTATTTCTGGCAACCGTTTTCTGTAGTCTCCATGAGCTTTATTTACCAGCTACTACTTCTCAAACAGAAGCATCTATGCTTTCCATCTGAATTGCGAGTTAGTTCAATCAAGCTCTATCAGATGAAAAATGGCAAAAGACTATTTGGGTTCTTTTTCCTCATGAGAAATAATTTGCTTGCTTGGAGAATGGCTCTGTGACATTATTTTAATGCTTCTTTTTTTTAAAAGCTTGCAGTCCTTCCAGCAACATCTACTTCCCTCCTAAAACACTTTGTAAATAAAATTAAGAGCCCTGAAATAGGTTATCCCTGTGACAGAGATTTTTTTGAGACTTTTGCTTTCTCTCTCATTGTTCAAACTGTTTCCTGTTTACATATAACATTAAACAAAAGATGAATTTCCATAGCGTTTTGGTAAACTATTCTGGGAGAATAGATTGTTCTGGAAGAAAATGATATCATGTATCACGTTTCCTTATACATGCATCCATACATGGACATTTATTTATTTATTAATTTTAATGTTTATTTTGAGAGAGAGACAACGGGGAAGGGGAAGGGAGCGAGGGAAAGAGAGAATCCCCAGGACTGTATTGTATTGGGAAGCGGTTTTCCATCTGACCAGTTTTATACCCTGTGATGAAAATTACATCCATTTTGAAAAGCATTTTCTATTGGTTGGCTTCCTAGACATTTTTGGTTGAATTTACTATGACTCCATATGAATTCCTAAATATCAAAAGTATTAGCTCGGAAGTTTATGACTGTGAAGCAACTGTTAATGTCCCCTTGTCAGACAATGAAAGGAAGTTCTGTAGAAAGTCAATCTGAAAGTTACCACATATTCAAATATGTCTTTCCAGTCAATTTAAATACTCTCAACAAATTTAAGGTCCCTCTTTCCCCCACCACTGCCTGCAGAGATGACAGCGACATTGATTTTAGAGAGAAAAAGAAGGAAAGGACATTTGGAAAATCTGTTCACCTTATTCCTTGGCTATGTCAGAAAATTTAGAAGATTGGAAGCTAGTGATGGGGAGGGGGCAGGGCTGAAGACAAGCTGGGTGAATGAAAAGGAGCTACAAGTACCTTCCAGTGTCTGTGATCATGGAAACATAGGGAGCCAATCACAGACCCTGCCACAGAGACTAAAAATTAGTATTTGTGTCAGACAAATGTGAGATTTCCCTTTTTTTTTTACATGGTGAAAGATTTGCATGCAATCTTTCCCTGCCATTTCAGTGTCTTTAGCTGAACTATGAGAAGAGAGTTAGCAGCAAGATCCTTTCTCCACGTTCCTCTTGACTTCCTTTCTTTAACCCCTCCCCCCAGGTAAGTTTGGGTTGGAAAGTGGAGGTAGTGGTACAGTGGCAGCAACAATCCCTGACGGCTAGACTACCCCACATGGAGCATCATGTGGCATGTTTTGGAAAAAAAAGTTTTTGTTCTAAGTAAAGTGAGGTGAAATTTTAGAACACTTTGGTAATAACTGTATTCCAGAACTTAGACATCCTAAAGTCTGTGAATGGGCTCACACACACACACACACACACAATAAAGCAGGAGGAGGTGCACACACACACACACACACATAAATTCCAAGATGTTCGTGTTCTGACTGATGCACCATAGCATGAGCTGAGCCAGAGGACTCATGCCTTTCATCTCACCTCATTCTAAGTTCTATACTTACTGAGCAGGCGATTGGATGAATCAGTCACTGCTCTGCTCTTTTCTTTTCTTTTCTTTTCTTTTCTTTTCTTTTCTTTTCTTTCTTTCTTTCTTTCTCTCTTTCTCTCTTTCTCTCTTTCTCTCTTTCTTTCTTTCTTTCATCTCTCTTTCTTTCTTTCTTTCTTTCTTTCTTTCTTTCTTTCTTTCTTTCTTTCTTTCTGATGAACCAGTCACTGCTCTTTTCTTTCTTTCTTCCTTCCTTCCTCCCTTCCTCCCTTCCTTCCTTCCTTCCTTCCTTCCTTCCTTCCTTTCTTCCTTTCTTTTTCTTCCTTCCTTCCTTTTCTTTCTCTTCTTTTTTTGTTCCAGAATATAGCATTTCTATTAGCTAAATGCACATATGATATTCCACCCATCTCTTCTTCAGTTCAAAATTCATCCATGACACTATAATATTATGTTCTCATTTAGGTAGCAGGAATAATTTCTGCTCATTACAGTGTGATAGAGGCTGTGCTTTTCAATAATGGTTCACATTTCCTGACCATTTACTCCCGCGTGTGTGACCTCCTAGTCTTTGGGAAGTTTCAGCTGCCGTTGCCATCTTGTTATTCCATCTCTATCATCTGTAATGAGCTGTAAGCTGCTTGCTAGAAGGTCAACACTGCTTACGGATTTCCCTCTTTTTTAAGGCTGAATAATATGTGTGTGTATCATGTTTCCTTATACACTCATCCATAAATGGACATTTATTTATTTTTTTTAAGTGTTTATTTTGAGAGAGAGAAAAAAGGGAAGGGGCAGGGAGAGAGAGAAAGAGAGAATCCCAAGGAGGCTCTACGCTGTCAGCACAAAGCTCAATATGGGGACTAATCCCACTAATTGTGAGATCATGGCCTGAGCTGAAATCAAGAGTCTCATGTTTAATTGACTGAGCCACCCAGCAGCCCCATCAGTGGGCATTTAGATTGTTTCCATATCTTGGCTATTGCAAATAATCCCCTAATGAGCATCAGAGTATTATTCAATCTTATAAAAGAAAGAAATCCTGCGATTTCCAACAACACTCGCAAACATGGAGTACATCAATGCTGTATGAATTAAGCCAGACACAGAGAGACACATACTGCATGATCTCACTTACATGCAGAATCTAACATAGTCCAACTCATAGAAACAGGAGAATGCTGGTCGCCAGGAGCTAGGGGAAGAGGAAAATTTGGTCAAATAGTATAAAGTTTTAGTTACACAAGATAGGTAAGGTCTATCTAATGTACAACAATTTGACTATAGTTCACACTACTATAATATACTTGAAATTTGCTAAAATACTAGATTTTCAGGACAGAGCTTTACACCGGACTTGAACTCATGAGCCAAGAGATCATTACATGAGCTGAAATCATATGCTTAATTGACTGAATCACCCAGGTACCCCTAAAAGTCTAGATCTTAAGTGTTCTTATCACATACAAAAAAAAAAAAGCAACAACAACAAAATGAAACAAAAAGAAACAAAAAAACCTATGTCAGGTGATATGATATTTAAGTTTGTGGTGATTATAATGTATATGTATATCAAAAAGTCAGTTTCCTAACCTTAAATATACAGTTTTTTTTTTTTATCACATCTCAGTAAAGCTGAGGGAGAAAAAGGTTTTCTAAGGAAAAAAATTAAAACTGCTTACAGAGCCAAGAGGTCCTTGGTGATAATTAGCTCCACTAACGAACCAATAGAATTTGCTCTTGATTTTGCATGTCTTAGCCACATTCTCCAACAGTAAAATAGATGGGTGTGGATCTATTCCACAGAGATATGAGAAGATAAAATTTGACATACTGATGATAGTTTACATTAAATATGACTGGGTGACTTAGGATGTTACACTCCTTTGTCACATAGCCTATACATTCTGTTAATACTAAGGATGCAAATAACATTAATACAATTGATAGATTATTAGAATAATGGCTGCCTATAAATCACTCATCCCTGTTTGTATACGTTTGTGTCATCCACTCTCACACTGACTCCAGGCTTGGCCAGGTGACTTGCTTTGGCCCATTTAGTCCTTAGCAAATGTGACACAAGCAGAACCTCTAATGGAATATGTGCTCTGAGATCAGCTTGCTTTCTTTATTTCTTTTTTTTTTTAAATCTTTATTTATTTTTGAGAGAGAGAGAGAGAGACACAGAATGAGAGCAGCGGAGGGGCAGAGAGAGAGGGAGACGGAATCTGAAGTAGGCTCCAGGCTCTGGGCTGTCGCCACAGAGTCCAATGCAGGGCTTGAACTCACAAAACATGACTTCATGGCCTTAGCCAAAGTCTGACGCTTCAAAGACTGAGCCACCCAGGCACCCTGAGGTCATCTTTCTTAGAACACTGCCACGAGGTGAGGAAGCCTGCACTCAGTTGCTGGAGACACACACACGGCCCAGCTGACTGCCACCATGCACGTCCAGACATGATAAGGTCATTTTCATATCTTCCAGCCAGTTGAGGACAGCCACGTGAATGAACCAAGACAAGGCCAGCAGAACCACCGACTGAACCAAGCCCGAATTGCTGGTTGTGCAGTAATAAGTGGCAGCTGTTTGAAACCCCTACGTTTTGGGATGGTTGGGGCATAACACTAGAATACTGATACAGTAAATACACATGGATGTTTTAAAAATACTTTCCCTCCTTCTGTCTCTCTCCCTCCCTTCTTCTCTCTCTCTCTCTCTGTCTCTCTTTCTCTGAATCTTCCTTTATTAAATCTGATACGACTCTAAGTTTAAGGGTAGGTAATCCAGAGCTGGTACAGGGGGGTGATGATGTCGTCAAGGGGCTTTCTATCTTTAGTGTCTTGGCTTGCTGATCATGGCAAGATGGCTGCTCTATTTCCAGGCATCCCATCCATTCTGAGAGCAGGAAGAAGGGACAATGGCTTCACCAGCCGCTCTATTTCACTCCTTAGGAAAGCAGAACTTTCTCTAACATACTACTAGAATTCTATGTTTTATTGGACAGGAACAGGTACATATTGGCTTTCATATCATCTTGTCTTCCCAGTTAGAGTCAAGTATCTCTGATAGGCAAATTCGACTCTAGTTCCCAAATTAGTTCTGACTTTCTGTTAAAACACTTTAGAGATGGAAGAAGTGAAGAATGGTTATTTGATCCCAGTTGGTATGTAAATTTAGGAATTTGAGCTATGGTATGAAGAGCTAGGAGTTATAAATATGGACAATTTGGAATGCAAAATTATGAGATAAGATTGAGCGACAGGACAGAATCAGAAACTCCTCAGATAAGCAGCTATTTTTCCTGTAATCATTTTTTCAACACTGCTCACACTTTGGCCAGTTGACAATTCTGAACTTTGACATTTGAGACGACCAGTTACCAATAAAATCCTGAGGATTCATGAGACAAACAGCCTCCATCTTAATTTGCATCTCAGAATCTTAGGAGTTATGATTATGAAGAGTGAAGTGTAGTAACAAACAGCTATCTCAGTGACTTATCACAATACATGTCTTTTTCTTCTTGCTCATGTATGTTACTGTGAGGTCCAGGGACTTCCCCAAGGAAACTCTTCCATTTAGCAACCAGGCAGCTTCTGTTCTATGGCAGAACGATTTGAGCATGTGGCCTTTAGGGGCACAAGTAAATAGATGATTAGAGATGGAGGAAGCACATCAACTTTAACAGTCTTCACCTGAAAGTAACATTTGTTACTTCTTATTTCCATCTGTTGTCTAGAATTTTCACATAGCCCAACATCCTTGCAAGGGGCACTAGAAAAAATAGGAAAGCATGGATCTTTGGTAAGCACCAAATGGTCCTTGCCCCAGAGAAACCAGTTTCTTGATAGTCCTAAATCTGAGGTTTAAATTAGGTGAGATCAGATTTGTAAAATGCCCAGTAGAATATCTGGTTCCATGAGGCCTGAGACCATATCTACTTTGTTCACTTCTTTATGCCAGTCACTGGGGCAAATGTTTGGCAAATTGGAGGGACTACAGAGTGAATGAATGAAAGACAGAATGACTACACAACTAAATAAATGAACACACAGACAAGTGCTAACACCTTTTCTTCCAGCCATATTTTATCATCTTTGACTATGGATCATAAAATTTGTCTTCATAGATTAACATAACGTCCAACACATAGAGTAAGCTCAATAAATATTTGCTGATGATGAGGTTGATGACAAGGCTAACATTTAATGGTATAACTATGATTGTATTGAATGATTTTTTTTCCCTTCCACAAGAAGGGTTAAATTTTTAACTAGAATGAATTGTATCCTCTTCTGGAAGTTTGATTTATGTCTATTTTAGAAGTAGAATCTTGAAAAAAACTGTTCAACTTTGAAATACCAGAACAAATGTTCACCATGTGCTGCACGAAGTTGAAGGCATTTAATGTAACTGTGCTGTCCATAGCACATTGCTTTTCTTTCTTAAACAACATAAATTTGCTGAGCTGGGCCTTCGAGAACTGTTATTTGTCGACATGAATTCAACACGATCCCAACCTGCATCGTATGAATGTTTTGATTCCTCTGCCAACCTCGATTCCTTTGCCAAGTTTTGTGGAACATGCTTTTGGTCTTGGCAATCTCCTGCATTTTAGCTATTCTATTCCTTCTGCGTTCCAGAGAGAGACATTAATTATTTTTCTCTGTTCTCCTGGGAGTCATACACATGATATTACTAGAGAATAGCAGTGAGTAGATTGTTTCGCTGAGACATGTTAAGTTGAAGTGGTACCAAGGAATTCTGGAAGTGGAAGACCAGTGTAAGTGGTTAATACTCAGCTGGTGTTTATCACAGGTGGTGGTTTTACCAGTCACAGCAAACAAGTAGATTGAAGTGCTTATTTTTGTCCATGAAGACATGAGATATGCCTTTCCATTTTTATTCACAATATGTGTTTTTTTGATTGAAACTAGGTGAATGGGGAAACTTGTACTGTTGGATTTAGGGAGAAAAAATATTTGAAACACTGAGAAACATGAATTGGAGAAAATCTTAGCATATAGATTTGGTACAGACCAAGGTCTATGGCTGTCCATGTGGCCCTGGAAGAAATGATGTGGGTTGTATAAACAGAGACCTTTCATTTTGTTGCAAAGTTGTATGCAAAGTTTCCGTTTGAGACATGTTTGTTGGTCTCTTTAAAAAGTACATTTATTCATTCATTTATTGAGTACTTACTGAGTTCAAACTACATGCCAGGCATTGTTCCAGGTGCTCTGGACACAGCAATGACCAAAATGTTAAAACAAAATAAAATAAAGCACATCGTCCTGAGGGGGAGTTTAAGGAACTTGCCCAGTGACAGTGCGGGGATTTGAATTAGGCCATCTGACTCATAGCCCATGCTATTAAATGCTAAATTTGGGTGCCTTCTCATTTTTTTTAAATTAACAGATTAGAGCAATTTTGGTCTTACAGATAAAACTGAGCAAGATGTATAGAGATTTCCAATATACTCTCTCACCAGCCTCATAAAAAATGTTCATTGATTTTTGATGCAGAAAACAATGGAAAATGAATCTAACAGTAGGGTACCTAATGCATGCCCTTTCTCCTTTCTCTGTTCTTGCATTACAGTAAAGGTAACCGAAAATGTTCCTTGTCCTAAATTATTCATTTATTCTTTCAAGAGGTAGTTATAGAACCTCTTCCATGTATTATGCTCAAATAGAGCATACACTGGCATGACCCCTCGCCTTTAGGGAGTTTATGGTAGAGTGTGAGCCCCGACCTAAATAATATCAAAAATGAGTAAAAAAATTACCAAAGACAGAGACTTCAAAAGAAAACGTGGCACACATTTGTTTGATTGGGAATGTATACAAGCCGTGTGTGAGGCCATAATACTTAAATGACATCTGCAAGGGGAATAAAAGTTTCCCTCACAGAGAGGAAGAGAGGGTGAGGGAAGGGGACCAAAATGCAGGGTTACTGAGAAGGCGAAGCATTTGGAGCTTTCCGTTATAAAGGAGCTGGGTTGGTAAAGGAAATGGAAAATGACTGGCCAGAGAGATAGGAGAAGAGCCAGGATACTTTGTTGTCAAAGGAGTCAAGAGAAAGTATGGTCATGTAAGGTCAAGTGAGTTTAAGATTAAAAAATTAAAGTCCATTGATGGGAGGCTATTTGTTACCTTCCATTTTTTGATATCAGCTTTAGCAAAAGGGTTATTTTCAATGATTTAAGGAATTTTCAAGTGCATGTTTTCTTATCAAGAGCAATGTCCTCAGGTTTGAAGTGCTGCACTGCCTTTGAAATAAGTTGATTAATTAATAGAAGGTGAGAAAGTAGTAATCGTGTGTAAGAGAATGCTGATGAGCAGCATGTAGAGAAGAAGAGAGAAAAAACAGTAGCTAGAAAGAGAGGTGACATGGAGGGTGTTGTTTTTTTTAGTGTGACACCAATTGGAGCAATTTACAGTGTTGATTTCGGAGAACTAGGAAAGAGGGCAATGGAAAAGGAGAAGGAGAGGCAATTAGGAGGGGAAAAGATAGAGGTGGCAGAAGGTAGAATCTGGGCACCTACAGAGGGCCTGGCCTTCGCTAGCAGGAGTGTCACTTCCTTCAGTTACTGTAAAGAAAAAGGGAAAGATGAGTAAGGATGAAGTCAGTAGCTTTGACAGCAATGTCCTGGTATTTAAGGAGTATGAAGCAAGAAGTTAGTGTGGAGGTGGGGAGGAAGCAAGTTCAGGTATTTGAAGGCAGTGAATGCTGGTTACGGAGGGTGAGAGAGATAACTTCTTAGAAAAATGATAAGTTGCCAAGTACTGTTGAGTAACCACTTGAACTGCTGGTGATCAAGAATTTTTAGTGATGTCAGCAAGTTTGAATCTAATTTCAGTGGGCCTAGACATAAAATGATAAAAGCTTATATAAAGTTATTTCTCAACTTACTTGGTCTTCAGTTGAAACTGATAGAGTGTTTTTGCAGACCCCTTCTATTTGGTATGCCATCTTCTCCATCATTTGACTTGCATTTCCTGGTCCAAGATGGTGTTCCATGTCAACCAGCAGAACAGGGGAAAAGGATAAAAAGGCTATATCCATTCCCCCTTTAAATCTATTGTTAGAGAGAGTGGACCAATTGAACTAATGATTTTGGAGACTGTGCAATTTCAAGTGTTGGAAGTCCAGAATCTCACTGTGGGGATGCAGTGATTGAGGTGATTTGAGGTAACAGTCACTGGAGGTGAGGAAGTCAGGAGTCAAAGGAGCCATATTAGATGGGTCATTTACATGGACTTCAATATTGAGATGGATGGCAGAAGTGGAGGAATAAAGAAAAAGAGAGAACCCAGGGCCCCCAAGTCTTTGAGGAATAAAGGAGACACCTTAAAGACAATAGAAAGTCACAGGGGGATTGGGAATAGTTATGAGTTAGTGAATATAACAATCACGTGTGGACTCTAAACTAAGGATGCAAATAAAGGTAGGAATGGCCTCGTAGCTGGAAAGTAGGATGTAATATCAATGGATTGAGGATATTAAGTGGGGATTCTAGATAAAAGGACTTAGAGTGTGGGAAGCATCACTTCTAAAAATAAGCTTAGTTGTTTTTTTGTGTGTGTGTGTGTGAAGACATGGAATATGATTGTTATCCAACAAGATACTCAGAATAATTTTCTTCATGTTAGTACACCTTGAGACTTGTCAACTTTCACAGTATTTTTCTAACATATAAAAGTGTAATAACGGGTGCCTGGGTGGCTCAGTTAAGCTTCTGCTCAGGTCATGATCTGGCAGTTTGTGAGTTCGAGCCCCACATCAGGTTTTGTGCTGACAGCTCAGAGCCTAGGGCCTGTTTTGGATTCTGTCCCTCCCTTGCTCATGCTCATGCTCATGCTCTGTCTCTGTTGCTCTCTCTCAAAAATAATAAACATTAAGAAATGTAGAAAAAAAATCTGAAAAATTTTTTTATCATCTGTGTTAAATACAGTTGACCCTTGAATAACATAGCTTTGAACTGTGCTGGTCTACTTACTCATTAGTTTTTCTTATAAATACAGTACAGTACTGGAAATGTATTTTCTCTTTCTTATAATTTTATTAACAACATGTTCTTTTCTCTAGCTTTATTGTACGAATACAATATATAATGCATATAAAATACATATGTTATTGGTAAGGCTTCCAGTCAACAGTAGGCTATTGTTAAGTTTGGGGTAAGTCAGAAATTATAGATGAATTTTGACTGAGGGTAGGAGGTTGGCACGTTTATCCCCTGCATTGATTAAGATCAACTGTATTGTTGGTTGCCCAAACAAAACAAAATTTATATTTTTTTTACATCTCTGTGATATATATCCTAATCATGTTGTTTTTTGATCTTTACAGTTTCAAATATCTAAATCTTGTTCTGGTTATCCTCACAAGTCGGACCTTTATTTTACTTCACTGCTTTATTTAAATTATAAGATAAGGTATGTGCATAGTGTAAAAATGTTTCAACAACACAGAAAGTTAAAAAACTTAAAAACCAAAAAGTTTTTCTGTTGACTTTTCTACTGATAGTCCTTAGAGACAATTGTCTTTATTTTTATTTTATTTTTTATTCAAATATAATTAACATACAGGGTTATATCAATTTCAGGTGTTCACTATAATGATTCAACAATTGTATACATTTCTCAGTGTCCATCAGCGTAAGTGTACTCTTAATCCTCTTTATCTGTTTCACCCCACCAACCTCCTTTCTGGTAACTATCAGTTTGTTCTCCACAATTAAGAGTCTATTTTTCTGTCTTATTTTTTCTTTGTTCATTTGTTTCTACATATGAGTGAAATCATACAGTATTTGTCTTTCTCTGACTGACTTTTTCCACTTAGTGTCATACCCTCTTGGTCCATCCATGCTGCAAATGGCAAGATTTCATTCTTTTAAATGACTGACTAATATTTCATTGTATTTTATATCCATTCATTTATCAATAGACACTTGGGCTGTTTGCATATCTTGGGTACTTTAAATAATACTGCAAGACAGTTGTCTTTAAATGTTTCCAGAGCCTTCTTGGTGTTAGCCCAACCATTTAAAATAAATATATTGATTCATATGTTTTTGACCTTTTTAAAAATAACGTATAATTGATACACATTGACTTATCATCTTTGTATGGTGTTTTGTACTGACAGTTTGTGTCTTCCAAAAATTCCTATGCTGAAGGTAGAAGTGGGGCTTTTGGGAGGTAATTAAGTTTAGATGAAGTCGTGAGGGTGGCCTCTGCAGGATGGGACTTGTGCCTTGTAAGACGAGGAAAAGATGCTAGCGCATCCCCTCTCTGTTATGTGAGGATGCAGGGAGAAGGCAGCCTTCTTCAACCCAGGAAAAAAGACCAAGAACTGAATCTGCTGGCACCTTGATGTTGAATTTCCCAGCTTCCAGAATTGTGAGAAACTTCTGCTGTTTAAGCCACCCAGAAATGATATTTTGTCATAGCATCTTAAACTGGGGAAGACCTGTAATTTCTGTTGACTCCCTGATAAGAAAAATTGGGACTTTTAGCAATTATAATTCTGATACCCTCCTTTACTCCTTCTACTTCCTGTCTTTATTAATAGTTTTATTATTTTAACAATTTTAGTTAGCTTACTTAACCCTCTATTTGTCATAAACTCTGGACTGTCCTACTAAGTAATATAAGGAAGCGTCTCCTTGTCCCGTCTTCTCTCCTTCCCCCTCCTCATCTTTCTCCTCTTCCTACCAACCTTAAACATGTCACATCTCATTTTATGAGTGTAATGAATTCTTCAGTGTTTACCCTAAGCTGATATAAAACTTTGAAAATTTTATAAATAGAATTTAAACATTATGATTATATTAGTATTTTAGAATCAAAATTTTAAAAAAGTTAGATTATCACGAGGATGTGTCCAGTGTGTATTCTTCATTCTTATACATGATTGGTTACACAAAATGACCCAACCATATTTGTTTGCTCCATATTTATTTTTTTTATGTTTTATTAAAAAAATTTTTTTTGAAAGACAACATGAGCAGAGGAGGGGCAGAGAGAGAGGGAGATATAGAATCTGATGCAGCCTCCAGGCTCTGAGCTAGCAGTCAGCACAGAGCCGGACACAGGGCTCGAACCCACGGACCATGAGATCATGACCTGAGCCAAAGCTGGATGCTCAACCGACTGAGCCATTCAGGTGCCCCTGCTCCACATTTAGAACAATGACTTGCATTTAAAGGTTTTTTGCCTAGTTTCTGATAGTGTTGCTGTTGTAATTGATGGAGAACACATACCTTCATCTTATTACCACATCCATGGTACTCTTGTTCTTGAAAACATTTCTTTACCCACGCCCCTACATGCTTCTTGAGTGCCATTCTTTGATTCTTTATTGTTGTTATTTTTCATTTTATTTCTAAAATTGTTCCATTGTGTCTAAGATGCTTTGGTTTCTCTCTCTTGGAGTCCTCTCTTAGCTGAAATAGATTTTCAAGTTTTTTCTTTTGCTTTTGTTTTTGTTTTTAGAAAGAATTCTTCCATGTCACTTATCATTGATAATTATGATTGTTTTGTTTGTTTCCTAACATGAAATGTTGATGATGAGAAAGAACGTTGGTGCCATTTTGGTTCTTATTCTTCGACAGCAGACACCTTTTTCTTTTGGGGAAGATTTAAGGTATTCTGTCAGTGGTGTGCTGAAATATCATCAAAATGTGTATGCCTGAAACTTTTTTCATCAGTTCTGAAGACTTGAGATAAATTTTCTTCTATTTGATTATTTTCTGCCTCCATTTTCCTTGTTCTCTTATCTTTGAATGATTTTTAGATTAGGTTTGGGCATTCTGAATCTTCCCTCCGTGTTCTTAACATTCCTCTAATATTTCCCGTTTATTTATCCATTGGACCATGTTCTAGGGATTTTCCTTGACTTTATATTACATTATAAATATGTTCTGTATCTGTTCCCATTCTGTTATTTAGCCTCTTTACTCTACATTTTATTTTGCAATCATTTTATTCATTTCCAGGGTCTCTTTCTTGCTGTCTAATTGATCCTTTTTTACAGTGCTTATCTTATGGATGGCTCATTCTTCAAATTTCTGAGAGGAAAATAAATAGCCTTTTTAAAAAAAGCATTAGAAAACACAGCATGTCTGTACCCTCTGGGCCCATGTTTTTATTGTCCACTTTGATCTCCTTCCTTGAAGTTGGGAATTTTCCTCGAATAACAAGTGAACCTTGGTTGACTATTCATATTTACCAATGAAGAACTACACTGACGGTGTGATATGAGGCCCACATTTCTTTAGCAGTTGTGCAGCTAAGTCACATACTCTGAAAGAGAAGGCTGATTCTGTGTAAGGGTAGGAACCTGGTACCGAGGTGGCTTTAGGGGTATGTGGACAAGAAGCATAGAGGCAGGCTCAGGGCCACCAGTGGCACAAAGCTAGAGAACGTTTTATTTCAAGGTTTTATTTGCCAGAATTCTTAGGCGAAGAATACAGAGTCCACCTCAGTTTAATTGAGAAGGGATTTATTGAGAGATAATAACTCACCTAATTGTTGAGAGAGTCGGAGGACCAGTTTCTAGGAGAAACTCTCAGAAACAAACAAGCAAACACTAGGAAGATCCTCACTGAAGGAGTGGCCTGATTGGGGAGCAGCTGTCGCCTGCACTCTGGGGCCCAAGTTCATGTCCTGTCCCGAGCCCTCTTCTTTGTGTAAGTCACGCCCCAAATCAGAGTCTTGAATGGATGCAACTGACTGGGGAACTAGTCGTGTATCTACATTCTAGTTGCAATGTATGCTAGAAAATAAGGGCTTTAAAGATTGTACCCCGGGAAGCAGTATTCACAATATAGGGGACCATGAAGAGTAGAGAAAGTGCCTGAGAGATTCAGAGCAGTCATAAACGTCCCATATCCCCTACGCGAGGAAACATACTTGAGTTTAT
The DNA here is from genome assembly GCF_006229205.1 of Suricata suricatta. Classification (NCBI taxonomy): domain Eukaryota; kingdom Metazoa; phylum Chordata; class Mammalia; order Carnivora; family Herpestidae; genus Suricata; species Suricata suricatta. The sequence continues at coordinate 141,530,483 of NC_043704.1, forward strand.
CTCCACCTCCTGATCCAGCTGCCTTTCCTATGCAGCCCCCCTGGTCCAGTGACGTTATACTTGTTTTATATCTCTCTCTAGTCCTACCATACGCTCTAATGAGCCCTGGACAGACAGGCTTTCTCATAAGAAAGCCCTACTGGAGGCTTCAAGTGGGATTCATTGCTGTAGCCAACTGAACAAAGTAGGAAACTGCAGGGGCAGACTGGCCCTCGCTATACAGTAGGAGGTCCGTGAAGCAATCATCCTAATTCCTGCCCCGAGTTTGCTTGCACTCTCTCTCTCTGCTGGGCCTCTGGGGGAGGGGGCTCCTCCAGGAAGCACTGTGCCCACCCCCACTGCAGCCTCATGTGACTCTCTTGGCTGATCTAACTTTTGCGTCAGTAAGACCCATCTACCTGCTATCTTGCAGAAATGTGTCAAAGTTTCTGGCTTGCTGATTGCATACTTCCTTTTTCTCTGCTATTATGGATGGATTATTTTTGCATATCACTACTTACATTTCACTAGGACTCTGGAAGGAATTGGAGGTAAATGTGGGGGTGTAGACAACTATTTTGTTACAAAGTTCAGTTCATATTTTAGAAAAAGAAAAAACAAAGTCTCATAGCCAGTCCCCTTCTCTGTCTTCTGTCCCGTGTTTCCTTCTATATTGCCTATCCAGGGGTTGGTGGACTTTTTCTGTAAAGGGTCCATAGTGAATCTTTCAGGCATTATTAGCCCTGGTCTAGGGCTATGGTCTAGGTTGCAACTTCTCAAATCTGCCATTATAGTGTAAGTGCAGCCATAGACAAAACATTAAAAATTGGCACAGTCTTATTCCAGTAAAACGTTATTTTCAAAAACAGATGGCGGGCTGGATTTGGCCAATAGACTACAGTTTTCCCACCCCTCTTCCGCATGAAAGGTCCTGAGGGAGAGGACACTGACAGTTTCAGCGTTGGACAAGAAATGAAGTATTTGAGGATGCACCTGTCTTTCATATTAGATTTAATATGAATATATTAATATTCATATATTGTATATATGTGTATATTGTGTATATTTAAGCCAATTAATTACTTAAAATCTCAATTTCTCATCATCCATAGCTTCAGTGGACTGGAGTTTATCTTGTTCTCTTTTCCCTTATGGACTTAAATCTTTGATTCTGAGACCCTTTTGTTTCTTGTCGTCTCCATAAATCTTTCCTTACTATAACATTTAGAATATTTATTTTCTGCTCCTGTCCTTTAAGAGGTTTCAGGGCGCTTGGGTGGCTCACTCGGTTAAGCGACCAACTTCGGTTCAGGTCATGATTTCACGGTTCATGGGTTCGAACCCCACTTCAGGCTGTGTGCTGACAGCTCGGAGCCTGGAGCCTGCTTCAGATTCTGTGTCTCCCTGTCTCTCTGCCCTCCCTTGCTCACACTTTGTCTCTGTTGCTCAAAAATAAAGAAAATGTTTTTAAAAATTAAAAAATATGAGAGGTTTTGCCAAAATTTGGTGTCCTGATAATACTGAGAGACAGTGTTGCATAGTGATTCTGAGCATTGATACCCAGTGCTCCCAACTTGGGCATTTAAAAGCTAATGACCTTGGGCAAACCCCTTAACCGCAATATACCTCAGTTTTTTCATCTTTAGAATGAAGCCAGTGATATTTACCTCACTGGATTTATGTAGATTTACTGAGTAAAAACTGTGTAATGGGGCATGTGGGTGGCTCAGCTGGTTGAGCGTTCAGCTTTGTCTCAGGTCATGATCTCATGGTTGGTGAGTTCAAGCCCCCCATGGGGCTCACCGCTGTCAGCACAGAGCCTGCTTCAGATCCTCTGTCCCGTTCTTTCTCTGCCCCTCCCCCACTCATGTGCAAGCGTGTGCTCTCTCTCTCTCAAAAATAAAACTGCGTAATGCAGTGTAACATTGCACTATAACATGTGCACCATCAAATGGGAATCTTTATAAAATGTAGAGTCTGATTCAGTTATTTCAGTTTGCACCAGAAAGTTCACATTTCTTTTTTTTTTTTTTCTCGTGATTTTATTCATTTAGAGAGCCTGCACAAGTAGGGGAAGGGCATGTGCTGCCCCCAGACTCAGCTTCCCAGGCCCGAGGACGCAAGGATTCCCTAGTCTTTGTGGTTTCAAACCATCGGAGTTATGTTGCTTTTGCCCCCACTTTCCTTCCTTTGTCCTGGTAGGTTTCTTCTTTTAAAATATCTGTTTACCATCATTTTACTGGAGTTTTAGGATAGGGTGCATCTATGTGACCTTGTCTGATCCACCCATAAGGCACTTTTAAAAAATTTATATCTCTACTTTCACTTTATCTTAGACAATATTTATGAAATTATGGTTTTTCTGAGCACTTTTATTTTTCTTATGCACTGCAAATACACATACAGTATGTTTTTAATTGTCTACACAATGTCCAAGATTATTTTATGAACTCTTAATTTTAAGCATAACATATCTTGAGAAGTACTGTGTAATATCACTAAGCATGGAGGTGATACTCTTCAGACATTTGGTGACTTGAAGAATTCACAGTCCCTGGGCATTCTTCAGAATAATTGTTTTTAGTGGTGACTGTGCAAAATGTGTTCTTGTGTGAGGGGTGTGTGTGTGTGTGTGTGTGTGTGTGTGTGTGTGTGTGTGTGTTTAGCAGCTGATCATTCAGCCACTTAATGGAAGCAACACTACAGATTGTGTGTGTACCCCCAGGAACAATTCCCCACTGCTGAGTTACCATATCACTCAGCAGGGTTGAGACCCTCACAGTGGTATAAGTATTATCATTATTTTCCAGAATATTACCATCTGCTCATTTGATCCATTAACCTCCTATTGTACCTCATAAAAGAAATGTCTAGCTATAGTAGCAGATACACTGTAGTACTAAGCAAGGGAAAATATTTTTGACGCACACTTTGCTTTGGGTACAGGGGTCAGTGCTTCTCCTATTTTCTTTCTCTTTCCTAAATAGTTCATTACCTTTCCCAGAGGGAGATTGTACATTAGCCACATAAATGAAATGATCCTGGTCTAGTCTGTTTATTTATTGCTGGTAACAGGTTAAGACAAATCAATTAACCTTTAAAATTGTCATTTCTTTGTGTCCACCAAGGACAAAAGAAATAAATAACTGAGCTCAGAGCTGGTTAAATGCACGTGCAGTTTCTCTCGTCTCCCACAGCCACACGTGTTGGCTTTTTTAGCCAATGACTGTAGTATCTTGAGATGATGCCATTTATGTAATGGTCATATTAAGTTGAGGTTGTAAAGTCTGAAAAATTATGTGATTTGGTGGTTTACCTGAATTATTTATGCAGGTACTTTTCTATAGTCCCTAGCATTAAATAATAATGGTAATACTCTTGTACTATATGCTATACTGCAGACCTTGTATTGAGAACTATGTATATTAACTCACTTAATTATTTTGAAATAGGTATTATTTCACTTAACTAGAGAGTTAAATAACTTGCCCGGTCACAAAGCTAGTAAGTAGTGGGACCTGGGTCTGAAACCATGACCATGGTCCCCAGAGCCAGCCTTTCAGCATCGCACTCTACCACCACCTTAACTCCTAGGATAATATAGGTCCATCTTGACTGCAGTAGTGCGCATCCTTGACTGAAGAGTGAACAAAAGTATTTTGACCTGAAGTTATGCTTATGATAAAGATGTATAAGAGTACAGGGTCTACCAAAGATATTCATTATAAGCCCATTGCTTTTCCAGATTAAATGATGACTTCTGTTAGTTTATTAATTTTATTCCTATTTAAATCTGACCTATAATTAAGATAATGTGAGTTTAGTAAACTTATATGGAAATTGTAGAGCTTTGAACTTGATAAAGCATATTAAAAAATAACTTCCAAAATCATCACTTAATGGTGAAAAACTTCCCTTTAAGATCAGATTTAAGGCATGATCTTCTCTCTCACCACTCCTTTTCAACATTGTATTGGAAATTCTAGCTAATCTGATAAAACATGTAAAGAAAATAAAAAGAATATACATTGAAAAGGGGAAAAAACTGTATGTTCACAGAGGACATGGTCATCCATGTAGAAAATCTGAAAGAACCAGCAACAAGAACCAGAAATAATAAGGAGTGATATCAAGGTTACAGGATATAAGGTTAATGTACAAAGTCAATCACTTTGCTTACTAAATACTACCAATTAAAAAGCATGATTTGAAATTAAACACACATTATCATTTATAGTCATACTTCTCCAAATGAAATACTTAGGTATAAATCTAACAAAATATGAACAAGACCTACATGAGGAAAACTACAAAAGTCTAACCAAAGAAATTGAAGAAATAATAAATGGAGAGATATTCCAAGTTCATGGATAGGGAGACTCAATAGCGTCACAATGTCAGTTCTTCCCAACTTGTCTATATAGTCAATGCTATCTTAGTTAAAACCCAGCAAGTTATTTTGTGAATATCAACAAACTGATTCTGAAGTTTCTGTGGGGAGGCAAAAGACCCACAAAAGCCACAAAAAAACAAAACAAAACAAAAACAATGTTTGAGGAGAGATATTACCCAAATTCAAAACTTACTATGAGGCTGCAGTAATCAAGATAGTGTATTGGCAAAATAAAAGTGAATCCATCAGTGGAACAGAATAGAGAGCCCAGAAACAGATCTGCATAAATATAGTCAAGTGGATCTTCAACAAAGGAGCAAAGACAATACAATGGAACAAACATAAAGTTTTCAATAATTGCTGTTGGAACAGCCAGACAACGACATGTCACACACACAGACACACACAACACAAAAGCGAATATAGACACAGACTCCATATCCTCCACAAAAATTAGCTCAAAAGACATCATAGACCTAACTGTAAAATGCAAGACAATAAACTTCCTGGGAAACAACATAGGAAAGACTGAATGGTCTCAGTTGTGGCAATCACTTTTGGCGTACAGAAGACATGCTCTTTGAAAGAAAGAATCGATGAGCTAGACTTTATTAAAATTAAAAACAGCCCTGCAAAAGACAATGTCAGGAGAATAAGCCAAGCCACAGACTGGAAGAAAATATTCCTTAAAAAAAACAATATCTGATAAAAAAACTATTATCTAAAACAAAGAACTCTTAGAATTAATAAGAAAAACAACCAGTTCTATTAGGTTAAAGACTTTAGTAGGCACCTCACCACAGAAGATATACAGATGGCAAATAAGCATGTGTAAATGTGTTCCTCATCATATGTCATCAGGCAAATTAAAATTAAAGAAATAATGAGATATTACTGCACACCTATTAGAATGGACAAAAGCCAGAAGCCTGACACCACCAGATGGTAGTGAGCATGCTGAGGAACAAGAACTCTCATTCTTTGCTGGTAGAATTCAAAATGATACAACCATTTTGGACAACAGTTTGGCAATTTTTTATAAAGCAGAACCTACTTTTACCATGAATCCAGAAATCACATTTCTTGATACTTACTCAAAGGATTTGTAGGCTGTGTTCATGTGAAAACCTGCACATGAGTGTTTTTATCAGCTTTGTTTATAATTGTCAAAATTTGGAAGCAACCAAGATGTCTGCAGTAGGTAAGTGTATAAATAAACTGTGGAACATCCAGACAATGGAATATTATGCAGCACTAAAAAGCAATGCGCTCTTGAGTCATGGGAGACATGGAAGAAATTGAATGCATATTATTGAAAGAAAGAAGCTAGTCTGAGAAGGCGACATGACATCCTGAGAAAGGAAAAGTATGGAGACAGTAAAAGGATCAGTGGTTGCCAGGGTTCGGGATAGGAGAGGAATAAATAGTCAGAGCATAGAGGATTTTTGGGCAGTGAATATACTCTTTATGATACTATAATGGTGGGTACATGCCCTTATACATTTATCCAAACCTATAGAATTTACAATGTCAAGAGAGAACCTAATGTAAACTCTGGACATGGGGTGATTATGAGGTGTTGATGTGGGTTTATCGATCATAACAAACATACTGTTTTGTGGGAAATGATAATATGAGAGGGGCATGTGTGGGGGCAAGGGTGTTCATGGGAGATCTATGTACTTTCCCCACAGTTTTGCTGGGAGCTTAATACTGGTCTAAAAAGTAAGTCATATGAGAAATGAAACTTTATAATCAATGCTTATAGTTTAATTTTACACTGTTAAATTTATGTCTAAGTACTTAAAATACACAGTTGTTTCCAAATGTATAATTTAGTTGAACATGTCACTACATTAGTAAAAATTAGGCAAGTCAGTGACCCTCACACCCCTTTGGGAGGTTAAGTTTTCAGCAGACAATAGAAAGCAATTAAAAAATAAAATCGATGCATTCCTTTTCATCCACCTCTACTTCTGTGACAATTTTTTTTATATTGTCTTTTCTAGACTTTTGTAAGTTCATTACCACGTTCTTCCCAAAACTGTCCCCATTATCTGAGTTAAATTAGTTCTGTTATTTCATAGCTGGTTGATGAGGTAATCTCCTTTTTATTCTTGACAAAGGACTGTTTTACATCTTTATTTGGCCTCAGACCTGAAGCTATTCTCATAGAGAATTAAAAACTGGGGGTTTGAATAGGAAGCTCAAATGGCTTGATGTATATATTTGAATGACTTAACATAGAAATGTTGAAATAATCTAGTCTGCCGAGTTAAAAAAAATTATGAAAGGAAGAAAGAAATAAGAAAAGATAATATAGGCTTTCCCATAGTGTCAAATAGTATTATCTTTTTAAGGAGAGTTTGTGTGGAAAATTTATATGAATATAACTTAAAATATTTAAAGAATAAGCTAAGTATAGACTAATATGCAGATAAAATGGATAAATTCATGTATATGAAATACCTACATATATACATGTAAGTATTTTTATACATATATTTGAAACTACACACATATAACTTAGGTTCACCTTGTAGTAGATTTGACGTTAAAAAATCTAGAACTTACCTGATGAGTCTGTGTTGCTCCAAGATTGGTCTTCCAATTTTCTTTCTTTGTCTAGATCTATCTTTTTAACATAAGAAGATCAGATTGATATTTCATATGAGACAAATATGCTTAACATGAAAACAACTTATTCTTACACTATTTCATGTATAGGCTGGCTATGAAAGCGGTTTGATAAGGTATACTGGAGAAACAGTGAACTTCCTGAAATCAATAAATATCTTGGTTTTCCAGGATATAAGGAAATGAAGTCAGTGTCCCCAGAAACTACTCAGGAATTTTCAAACCAAAAGAATTTAATACAGGTAACGGTTACAAAAGAAGGGGAAGTACCAAGGAGCAAAGACGGAAGTATCTCAGAGTTTAATTACTAATGCCACTGTTCAAGACACTTATGTGTGCAAGAGAAAAAGGAAATTTGTATCCCCTAGAATGTGTGGCGCCGGTTGGAGCATCCGCTGAGGCCATCATTGCTAATGTGCAAGCCGCTTCTGCTTTCATTTTGCAGGAAGCCTGCACTCCCACTCATCTATATATCTAGATGTCTCTATTTATATCTCTATAATTTTGTTTCCTAATTGTTTATTGCTGGTGTAGAGTTTTGCAAGAAAACTTGATCTTTCAGTCTTTTGTTAAGTTTTTTAAAAATTTATTTATTTATTTTTAAGTAGTTTATTGTCAAATTAGTTTCCATACAACACCCAGTGCTCTTCCCCATAAGTGCCCTCCTCCATCACCACCACCTCTTTCCCCCTCTCCCCCTTCCCCTTCAACCCTCAGTTCATTTTCAGTATTCAATAGTCTCTCAAGTTTTGAGTCCCTCTCTCTCCCCAACTCTCTTTCCCTCTTCCCCTCCCCGTGGTCCTCCATTCGGTTTCTCCTGTTCTCCTGTTAGACCTATGAGTACAAACATATGGTATCTGTCCTTCTCTGCTTGACTTATTTTGCTTAGCATGACAACCTCAAGGTCCATCCACTTTGCTACAAATGGCCAGATTTCATTCTTTCTCATTGCCATGTAGTACTCCATTGTATATATATACGACATCTTCTAGATCCACTCATCAGGTGATGGACAGGTTAGGCTCTTTCCATGACTTGGCTATTGTTGACATTGCTGCTATGAACATTGGGATACATGTGCTCCTATGCATCAGCACTTCTGTATCCCTTGGGTAAATCCCCAGCAATGCTATTGCTGGGTCATAAGGGAGT
>NC_043704.1:141538743-141589290 GCF_006229205.1 Suricata suricatta
ATTCAATTTCTTCACTGGTTATCGGTCTATTCATGCTTTCTATCTCTTCCCATTTGAGTTTTGGCAGTGCATGTGTATTTAGGAATTTGTCCATTTCTTCTAGGTTGTCCAGTTTGTTGGCATATAATTTTTCATAGTAATCTCTGATTATTACTTTTATTTCTAAGGGATTAGTTGTGATAGATCCATTTTCTTTCATGACTTTGTCAATCTGGGTGCTCTCTCTTTTCTTTGTGAGGAGCCTGGATAGAGGTTTATCAATTTTGTTTATTTTTTTAAAGAACCAACTCTTGGTTTCATTGATCTGCTCAACTATTTTTTTGGATTCTGTATTGTTTATTTCTGCCCTGGTCTTTATTATGTCTTCTTCTGCTGGGTTTGGGGTGCTCTTGCTGCTTCCCTTCTAGATCCAGTAGGTGCTCCATTAGATTTTGAATTTGTGCTTTTTCTAGCTTGTTGAGATTGGCCTGGATTGCAATATACTTTCCTCTTAGGACTGCCTTTGCTGCATCCCAGAGTTTTTAGATTGTTGTATTTTTTATTTCATTTGTTTCCATGTATTTTTAAATTTCTTTTCTAATTGCCTGATTAGCCCAATCATTCTGTAGAGTTGTTTTTAACCTCCACAGTTTTGGGGGTTTTCCAGACTTTTTCCTGTGGTTCATTTCAAGTTTCAGAGCATTGTGATCTGAAAGTGTGCATGGTATGATCTCTATGTGTTTATACTTATGAAGGACTGCTTTATGCCCCAGTATGTGATCTATGCTGGAAAATGTGCCATGTGCACTCAAGAAGAAGGTGAATTTCCTAACTTCAGGATGCAGAGTTTTAAATATATCTATCAGTTCCATATGTTGCAATGTGTCATTCAAGTCCATTGTTTTGTTGGTGATTTTCTGTCTGGTTGATCTATCTATTGTTGTCAGTGGAGTATTAAAGTCCCCTGCAGTTAGCTCATACTTATCAATAAGATTGTTTCTGTCTGTGATTATTTGTTTTATATATTTGGGGGCTCCTGAGTTTGGTGCATTGATATTTATAATTGTTAGCTCTTCCTGATGCAGAGATCCTGTAATTATTATGTAATGTCCTTCTTCATCTCTTGTTACTGCCTTTACTGTAATGTCCAGTTTGTCTGATGTAAGTATGGCTACTCCGGCATTCTTTTGGCTTCCAGTCACATGATAGGTATTTCTCCATCCCTTTACTTTCAACCTGAAGGTATCTTTAGCTTGAAATTGAGTCTCTTATAGACAGCAAATAGATGGATTTTGTTTTTTTTATCCATTCTGCTACCCTGTGTCTTTTGGTTGGAGCATTCAGTCCATTTACATTTAGTGTTATTATTGAAAAATGTGGGTTTAGAGTCATTGTGTTCTCCCTAGAATTGTGTTTATAGTGGTGTCTCTGGCACCTTGTAATCTTTGCAACATTTCCCTCATAAAGTCCCTCTTTGGATTTCTTGTAGGGCTGGTTTGGTGGTCATGAATTCTATCAATTTTGTTTATTTGGGAACACTTTTATCTCTCCTTCTATTTTGAATGACAGCCTTGCTGGATAAAGGATTCTTGGCTGCATGTTTTTTCTGTTCATCACATTGAAGATTTCCTGCCATTCCTTCCTGGCCTGCCAAGTTTCATTCGATAGGTCTGTAACCACTCTAATAGGTTTCCCTTTGTACATGAGGGCTCTTTTCTCCCTTGGTGCTTTCAGAATTCTCTCTTTATCTTTATATTTTGCCAGTTTCACTATTATATGTCGTGCCGAAGGTTGATTCAAATTACGTCTTAAGGGGGTTCTTTGTGCCTCTTGAATTTGAATGTCTATTTCTTTCCCCAGATCTGGGAAATTCTCAGTTATAATTTGGTCTAGTATCCCTTCAGGACCTTTCTCTCTGTCTTCCTCTTCAGGAATCACTATGATAGGGATGTTGTTCTGTTTGATTGTATCGCTCAGGTCTCAAATTCTCCTTTCCTGCTCCTGGATCAGTTTTCTCTCTCTCTTTTTCATCTTCCTCTTTTGCTGTAACTATATCTTCTAATTCACTTATTCTTCTCTTTGTCTCATCAATCCTTGAGGTGGCTGCCTACATTTTATTATTCACCTCATTTATAGCCTTTTTTTTAACTCATCAAACCTAATTTGAAATTCCCTAGTCATTGTCTCAGTTGCTTCTTTGATGCTTTTTTCAACCCTAGCGATTAATTTTTTGTCAAGTTTTTTAAATTCTTGATCTGGTATGTTGTCTAGATCTGCCTTGAGCAGTTCTGTGGCTGTGACTTCTTCCTGGAGGTTCTTCAGGGGAGAGTTCCTTTGTTTTGTTATTTTCGCTAGTTTTCTGTCTCTTGTCAGCTTGAAAAGGCTCGTTTTGTTCTGTGCACCTGTTAGTATTGCTCTGCTAAAGGAGGCTTATTGACTGTCCAGGGCCTGTCATTTCAGGAAATATTTTTTTAATGGTGTCTGTCAGTTTCTCTTGTTGTGCCTTTGAATATTTAATTTCCCTACTCAGCGATATTTGGGACTCACCTCATGCACACTTTGGCTTGCTTCTTGGGGTAGCCCTAAGATGGAAAACAGACAGACAAACACAGAGGGAATAGAAGCACACAAATGCACAGACAAATCAAACAAACAAACAAATTATAGCAGGGAAAGGAAAGAAAGAAAATGGAGAGGAAAGAGATGAAAAGAAGAGAAGAAAAGAAAATAATAAAGGGGGGTCAGAGACAACAAAGGACAATGGACAGTCTAAAAGTGTATGGCCAGTTGAGGGGAGAGATAAGGATGAGATACAGGAGAATATATCTGGAATGCAAGAAAGAAAAAAAGAAGAGGGAGAGAGGGGAAAGGAAAATAAGGAGCAAAAATTTAAAAAATTTAAGTAAAATAGGTAATAATAATAATAAGTAAGTACAAATAAAAAGAAAAAGGAATATAAAAAAAGAAATAAAAAGTAGCAGCTCCCCCTCGTGGATCAGCATGGTTTGGTGCGGTTAAACGTTCTTTATCTCTTCTCCAGGGACAGTATTATGAGCGTGTTCAGTTTCTCTGTCGCTTACCTTTGTCTCTCCAGCTCCGCGCACTTGCCCCATGTTGGGCTGGGGCTCCCACCTCCCCTGCCCTTCTCAGGCTGGCCCGTTTTCCAATCTCCCCAGTTCGCATTCACTCACTCAGGCATCTTTGAGGTTGTCTTCTTTCTGGAGTCTGTTTTTTCTCCTTCTGCTCTTGCAAGTGGGAGTAATGTCCTTCTCAGTTTGATAGATGGGGTGGACGGAGTTTACACAGCTCCCTTCCTCTCTGCCATCTTGGCTCCTCTCTCCTAAAAAATTTTTTTAAATGTTTTATTTCTTTTTGAGAGAAAAAGAGAGAGACAGCATGAACATGGGAGGTTCAGAGGGAGACATACACACGGAATCCGAAGACAGGTTCCAGGCTCTTAGCTGGCTGTCAGCGCAGAGCCTGATGTGGGGCTCAAACCCGCAAACTACGAGATCATGACCTGAGCCAAAGCTTGACATTCAATTGACTGAGCCACCCAGGTGCCCTATGACATTTTAGGATAGAGAGGTGACTTCCAGTTTTCTTAAATGCAAAACTGAAAACTAGAAATCGAAGATGTTCATTTTTCTTTAAATTTTTATTGTGGATTTTTTAAAATTTCAGAATGAATTTTTCCCCCAGAAAGATATTTTTATTGTTCCTGTCATTTTCCTAGAAGTGCTAACAGTTTCTGACCAGTTAACCATCATGACTGAGGGCACACCCTCCAGGTTCTAAATTTTATAAAGTGCCTCCTATTATGTGTCTATCTGAGAGAAGGCCCTGGCTTTTGTCTTCTTAGATGCTTAAATTCATAGTTGGGAAAAATTCTCATAAGGTATGGACCAGATGTCTTAGTTTAGGCTGCTATAACAGAAATACCATAAATTGGATGGCCTAAACCACAGAATTTTATTTCTTATAGTTCTGGAGTCTTGGAAGACAAGGATCAAGGTTCTGACCAATCCAGTTCCTGTTGAGAGCCCTCTTCCTGGTTTGCAGATGGGCACCTTATTTATATCCCCCCATATGGCTAGGAGAGATCATCTCTTTCAGGTTACTTCTTATAAAGGCACTAATCCCGTTGGTAAGGGCTTCACTCTCATGACCTAATTATCTCCATAAGTCTCTATCTCCAAATACATCTCACTGAGGATTGAGTTTTAATATACGAATTCTGGGGGAACACAGAGATAAAGTCCATGGCACCAGATTAAACTTTGATTCTAACCTCAGCATGATATTACATACTTTTTTGGCAGATCATGAATGCATTCAAGAACACATTAACAAGATCTTATTTAATGTAATTGATTGTTTTCACTAGGGTGTACTTTGTACCAATGTTGGAAGACAGAATGCATAACCATAAAATAAAATGATTCATAACAGTTGAAGTTAGGAAGTAATCTAACTTTCAACCGAGACAGTTGGACAGACAAATTTAAGACATCTGTCCTGGCACACAAGATACTCAACAGCTTTTCAAACAATTTATTAGGATGCATGTATACTGAAATGTAAAATTATTTTGCACTTTTTGAGACAAGGCAGGGTAAGATGAGCGAGGTAATACAGACACAGATTATATACATAAGGTAAATACCTTAAAATTCTGCAAGGAGGCATTTAAATGGTTACCATCAACTCCACGAAGCATGGGTGGTGAGGTCACTAATGGAACTGAGAATTGAAAAAGGTGGCGCCTCTGGGTGGCTGAGTGGGTTAAGTGATTGACTTCTGGCTCAGGTCAGGATCTCACAGTTTGTGAGTTTGAGCCTCCCCATCGGGCTCTGTGCTGCCATCTCAGAGACTGGAGCCTGCTTCAGATTCTGTCTCCCTCTCTTTCTGCCGCTCCCCTGCTCACACACACTCTCTCTCTCTCCCTCAAAAGTAAATAAAAACATTAAGAAATTTTTTAGAAAAAGGAACTATACTTGTTAATCTATAGAGTGATGTCTTCTGAAATGTTTACATTTTTAGGAAGTAAATGTTCAGGTACGAAATTTTTAATAAAATTTTCAGGAATCTTGATAAAAGAGGCCCTCATTACTATTATGTTCTAGATGAACAAATTTAGTCTTCTGAATATAACAGCATTTATTTTGTAACACCTATTGATACTTATTAATTTATAAATGTTCTGAAGCAAAAATCTTCTGTAAACATTTTTAAGTTAAATTCTAAAAAGAAAACTTTCAAATCAAAATAATACTCCATATATGCATGTCTGTGTATATATATATGTATCATAGTCTCTTCTTCACCTTGACCTGGCATTGTTTGAATCATCAAGTACATTTTGTGTATCCCATCTTTGTAGCTGCTGGATTTTATGTTCTACTAGGGCTCACTGTATTACATATGATATCCTAGATTTCTTCTTTGAATGTTTAATTTTAATTCAGAGCAGCATCTTTCTTGTAGAGACTCATGTAAGATTTGTTAAAAATAAATTGCCAAATATCGAATTTCAGAAAAAAGATGATTTCTGTCACAGTAGTTTGTGATAACTACTTTAGCAGTCTTGAAGATAATTAGATTTCTCAATTAAATATTTTGGTGATTTTATTTAAGGCAGAAATTGCATCAATAATGATCTCGAGGAGGCCAAAATTTTTCTTGAACACCTTCATGATATATTTTTCACTATTTGAATTATTGGCCTGGAAGATAAATACAAGAAGCTATTTAAGGATTTTTGCTTAATCTGTTGTCATGAGGACCCATACTAACATAAAATGTACATATCAGAATGATAAATCTGGAGCCCTAGTCTTTAGAACATACATTCAAAATTTTATCGTATTCATGGTCCTTTTTGTTTTCAAATGCAGTAGCCACTTTAATATCTGGAACAAATACAGTTGGAAACTCCCCTCACATTATAAACCTCACATCACAGTGGTCCGATGAAAAGCACGACGCCAGTGGCTTCCTTTGGCCCCTGGTCATGTGATCAATGATGTTTGGAGCATATTGAGGTGCTCAGCTTGCAGGGACGTGTTCAATAGCACAAATAAAGGCCTCAGGGTCTGAAAGCAGATACCGCCTGCTAGCCATATGCTAGAAGCGAGGCTACTATATGGCTGGAACCTAGGGTGCAAGGCGCGCTCGAACCATATGCCTGAAGAGGGAAGCCGGAACCAGGTCACACCATGTGGGAGCGTTTACATCACTTCATGATTCACGAGACAGGTTGATAAAGACGGGGGATGATAGATGGATGTAGGTATACACATGAAAAGATATGACTATCCTATATTACATAAAATTATGTATAGCATTACCCATTTTTGACCTATGAAAATTTAATAGATTTGCATATATGAACTTATTTATGCATTTCCACTTGGAATCGCATTTATCCACTCCTTTTGCTTGTGACGTGTTTTGTATCTACACAGTTGAAAATCTTAGGAACCTACGACAGCGTTGTTTGCTGGAACGAGATGGAAGTTCCACAGAATCCCAATCTGTTCAGAAAACACTTGAATGAATTTCTAATGAGGATTTGGGTAATGGATTAGGCACGTTCACTAACATTTATTAAGGAGAAATGATAACAGGGCTGCCAGTTTAAACGCCTCTTTCTGACCTCATCCTTCATTTATCCTTGCACATACCCATTACGGTCCTGCGAAATTAATCTGATGGACTATATCATTAAGTGTTAATTATGCAGCATGTATTTTCAGTGATGTAGAAATGTAAAGGGAGTAGAGCTGCTGCCCTTGAGATAGTTTAGAAGTTTTAAACAAGTGCAAACCTCTTTCTTCCGTGATGTGCTTAGTACAGATGTCAGAACAGTAGTGTGAATGGGCAAAGACACTTATGGAACACGCTGTGTGCATATCTAGTATGCCTCTTAGAATCTAACCGTAGGCCAAGTCCCTAATGTAAGCTCGTTGTGGACAGTGCCCCGATCTGTGTGTCATTTAAATTGTCCTTTTGTTCCAAATGGTTGTTCTTCCTTTTATAAATGCCATATAGTGTTCTTCAGAAACTGGTGCTTCTTTCTACAAAGTTTAAAAGTAGGGAAATATCTCTTTCGTAGGCATTCTGAAAAAAAAAAAATTGCAACAAAGTCTCTCTACCCCAAAGCCCTTCCTTATTCCGTTTTCATTGGTTCTTCCCAGTTCCACATTTTTCAGTGTTTTATAGGTCAAGGTTGAGGGGGAGAGAGTCTTTCCTTTTTTTCCTGGCTTCAATTTTGTATGCCCTTAATAATACATAATTATCATTGACTCAAGCTAAATGTTCTTTATATTATTAGTGATTGCTGTTTTGATCCCTTAGCGAGGAAACCATTATTGTTCTTTTTGTCCATAATAACAAAGCCGAGAGATCACAGTTTTGCTAAGATTATATGGAGGATCTTGTGATACATTATTGTGTCCTGATTGATATATAATTTAATACATAAACACTATATATTATTCTGTAGTATATATTAATCTATAAATCCTGAGAATGTCAGAGAAATGTGCTTTGCTAAATTGCTTTATTTGGGCGTTACTTTATTTCACTGGTTCTAGGGCGCGTGTCTTCGCATTCTAACCTCCCTGAAATGGGAATGAGGCCTGTAAACCCTGACATCTCAGTCTCTTTTCGTCAGGCCACGCCTTGGCATAAGGCCGCTGCCTGTTCAAGAGCACATTTGGTGGGGGTCCGACTCCAGCTCGCAGTGTTGGCTTCTGCACACACTGTCTGAGGAGGACTAATTGAGTATCTGAACTCTGCTTGTTGCCTTAAAACCTTCTGTTTAGATTTAGAAAGAGTCAACATCACGACCGGCAGACTCGATGTCAGAAGCATGGACGAAGAGCTCAGAGAAAACTAGTGGAGCGTTAGCTTCAGAAAACCTGCATCACTCACCCTCTTGTCCGTTTGGAGAATGAGATCTACATGGAAACATGGGCAGTGACGTGTCTGAGTTGAAAACTGATACAGGAAATTCAGACTCGGAATGTGATAGAATAATACGTGGACTTTTATTTCACTTCTGTTTTCCTTTTTATGATCGCAGAAGAGTGACAGAGTCAAAATTGTACCTTAGTAAAGCTGACAGACCTCTTTCAACAAGTATAAAGATTCCAAGTGATAATAAAACCTAGTGCTATTTTTAATAGGCAGCTTTTTAATTCTTGCATATAATTTATTTAATAATGGTGTATCATGCAATTATTGGCATCTTAGAACTGATGGAAAAACGGTAATTGGCTGCTTTTCCATAGTAAGGACAGCAGATAGTATTAAGACTTTTTTTTACTCATTTTTTAATGAGGTCATCTTTCTAAAGGTCAATTCAGGCTATGCATACTGCCTATTAAGGTATAAAAAGTATAGAACATGGGAATATATATAAAGCAACATTAAGGCCAAAAATGTTTCTTTTTACATCCCTTATATTAGCTTTTATTTTGGGGGAGAGGCTGACATTTAATTGGAGGGGAAACCTCAACTAATGCAAAAGCCTTCATTTATATAACTTTTATTTTAATCGGAATTTTAGTACTTTATTTTTGCTAAATACTTCACAAACTCAGAAACCTGCCATAGACCATATCTGACCTAAGAGTCTTGTGATGTGCTTTAACCATTTATGGGAAATTCTTGGGGCCTGAGAAAAACAGTGTGATGGAGATCAGCAGGTGACATTTAATATCTCACTTTTCCTACCTTAACATTTCTTTCCCATAAACCTTTTTGTTATTTAAACCAGCAATGGAAAAATACTTTTTGATGAAAGCCTTAGGATGATCATTTATTATAAGCATCTTAAGCTGTATTTCATCAGGATAGAGAAAGGAAAATGTAGACATTAGGCCCCAGTATGGTGTGTAATGCCTTCTCTGTTTAAAACTCCTGATTTTAGTTCACTGAAGTATCTGTTTCCTTCGCTGTTGTAAATTCAGCAGCTGACTGAGACCTAACAAATGCAGGTTTTCTTTAAGATATTAGAAATACGGGAGGGATACCAGCACTGTCTCCATCATCTGGATCATTAGGAAGCACTTTGTACAGACAACTCTTAGCATTTATCTCACCATAGATATTTACACGTAAGACTACTGACTGAACCTAACCATGTGGTTTTTGGCATCAGGGATCTTTTGTTCCATCTTTAAATCCATAGAACCTAGTCTCTTGTCTAGCTCATGGCTGATTGTAAGTGCTCCATGAAGTGTAGCGAATGGAATAGAAGCTATATGAGGTTAAGGACCTAATCTGCCTTGTTTTGTTTTGGTTTTGCCTAGTCAGTGCCTGGTAAATGTCTTCAGTTAACAAATTAGTGATATGAAAAGATTATGGAACTTTCTCTGAAATTATGAGCCATTTTGAAGCAAATGACAACATAGAAAAGAAAGAATTTCAGCTGCCTTTGTGCACCTGACCTTTGAGAAACCGCCAAGTCACCCCTACCGTCACGGACCTCCCTGTCTTCAAAGCCCTCCTGTCCTGTTCAGCTGCAGACAGAGCTGGCTGACAGGAAGGAAGGCCTGGCTCTCTGACCCTGCTCCCACAGACTCCCGGCCAGCTGCAGGCCTGGGACAGTCAGGTTTTCAGTACATCTGCCAAGAAAGTTCATTTGACATAAATGAATATTTATATACATATTAGTAAAAAAGGCCCTAATTCAATGTTTCATAATATTTTCTCTCTGATGGAGTCCACGTTGAGGTTAGGATTCCAGGTTATGAAATGAAAAGTGCTTCTTTTGTCTTTGGGTGTTCAGATCCTTACGGCTGACTACAGATTTTACACTTGCTACTGAGAACTGCGTTTCTGGCTACAGATTAATATAGCTGAAATTCGACCTAGAATTATGAGTTCAAGAGCTGAATATAAATTGTGTCTCCATGATACCACTGATATCAGAGACGTGGCTCTCTTCACTTGGAGCAGGATGTTATTTTAGAGAGGGTAAAATTTATTTTTAAAACTTCAGCCCCTGACTCTGCCCTCTTGTACTTGTATAATTTTGTCTCTTTTATTCATGGTTCCATGACTTACCCCCTGCCTTTTGCACATGTTTTTCTCTCTTTTCAAGCCCTAAGATCTTCCTTTCATCCCTAGAGCTCAACAGTGTGAATTTTAAAATGATTTCTATCCCAAAGGTTTGGGGAGCTGATTATTTTAAGAAAGAAGGGGCTTGGAAAATTAAGCACTTCCAAGGGAACACAGCTATGCAAAACAACAAAAGTTGAGACTTCTAAAAAAATATCCTTTTCAGTAATCTCTGGGTGGCAATCTCCTGTCAATAACATGACTAGAGTCAGTTATTCTAACAGATGTTTCTGTAGATTTTTGCCAGTGAAAAAGTATTCCCTCTTTTCAATTGATACCTCAGATAGCAACATGCATTACAAGAACAGAATAAACAGGATTTATCTTAAGCAACAATTGAAAAGCGACAGAGTTGAAACAAAAGGGAAAAATGAGAAAACTCATTGGCAGCTAAATTTCTCACTTTCATTATTTCTCTCTCTCTCTCTGTCTCCCTTTTCTTCTTTAAATACCCAGAGAACTATAGACAAGCCTCAAATGTGAAATTTAGAAATCCAGAACTGAAGAGGAGGTTTTTGTGAGGCAAGAAAAAAGGCAAGTGGAGGGGGGGGGGAAAGACAGTAGCCAATGGGACCCTCGCAGAATGATGACAGCTACTGAGATTAAACATTCCATTGGAGAAAGCAGGGAAAAGTCATTTATATTTTGAGCACCTGTTGCATTAGTCAGTAAAGTCAATATTTTAACCTAGGTTTAATTCTCTCAACAACTTGATAAACTAGACATTCTTATGTTCACTTTTAAAGGTGAGGAAAGCTAGACTCAATAGTTAGGTAGCTCATCCAAGCTGTTACAGTTGGTAAGTAGCATTAATGAACTGGGAACCCAGTCTGCTACTCCAAACAGAAGACTCTGAAGAGTATTTGACAATAGATTAAGAATCTGTGAGGCTGAAGTATCAAACGAGGAGCATGAAGACCGTAATGATGGCAGTGGTAACATACAGAAGTAAGAGCCTGGGATAGAGAAGAAGAGTTGAACAGAACGTGGGCATGGGTTTGATTCCAAAAATGGGAAGCCAAATAAATGGCTTTTAGATACTTTTATATACTTCACAGTCCACATGTTTCCCACTAGTGTTCGATAGTGGGAAAATAATGTTTTAAAATCAAAATTTATCTACTTTCCAATGTGCTGACTTTGTAAGGTTCATCTGAGTGACATATTGATTTGAAGGAAGAACTCTAGGGCCCAGGAGATGGAGAATGAGGTTGGACACTCTATTCATGGGTGTTTGGACATCTGGATTCAGAGCTTAACTGTCACGAATCACTTCAGTTCTTGAGAGCTCAGATGCGTTATTTATAGTAGAGACAGTTGGAAAAAATGAAAATTTCTTTTTCCATTAGTACTCTGTGGCTCTGTGATCCTTGATCAATGGTAAACAATCCAAACCCTTGTGTGATTATATCTGTCAGTATGATTTTTTAAATTCTTTTCATTATTCTTCTCTCATTTACTAAACTATGAGATGTTTGTGGTTGGTTTTTGTTTCCTTACAGACTTTTTTTTTTTTTAGTTTTTAAACAATATCTTGTACAGAAGCTGAATTATTGATTTGTGGCCTTGAAACAGTGTTTAATCTCCATGGGCCTTTGTTTACTGATCTTTTAAGTGGGGATAATGAAGTGATAATATCTACCTCTTAGATTTGTAGGTCATTGGGATAGTTTAATAAAGCTCTGAATATACTAGTCACATGGTAAATTCTCAGTAAATGATAGCTTCTCTTACTTTTCCAAACTAAATATCGATTACTTGCTTTTCAGAGCCTGCAGGCTATCTCCCTAGAAATTAAATGTAGCATTCCCTATTTCATTTTACAAAGAAATCCTACTCCTTTCCATGGCTTCACAAATTGTGGCTCCAGAAATTACGCTTCAGAATATCTCATTTCCTTCATACTAATGTGAATAAACATTTTTATTTTAGTTGTATTCTGAGTCAGCCATTGCTCTAGCAAATCTAGTGCTAGTTTCAACAGAGGTTAATGATGTGTGATTTTCCTCATTGACCATAGGTAACATTTTGTAGTTTTTTATCTAAAAGTACATTCTCATAATAAAGTTAAATTGGCAAAAGCACCGAAGTTAATATCCTCGACTGCTTTACTTTTGCTCACAGCCGTGGATCTACTCCTTTGGTATATTGCACATAGTGTCTTCACATTGCTACTTAATATGTTTCACACACAAATTGGATAAGACAAAATGTACTTTTCAAAAGTAGTGGTTATAAGAATCACCCAAGGGGCTTGGTCACAATTTTGATTTCTTGGCTCTGGATCCCCCAGCAATTCGGAGTCCATGGGTGCGTAATGTGGTTCAACAATTTCATGATCAGTGAGCCCCCCAGTGGTGGTACCACCACTCATACATTGGTTGCTATAAATTAGAGACCAGTTTAGAACCTTAATTTGGATTTCACACATAGCACACTCCATGAATTATTGAATACATGGATCAAATAGCAAACAAGTGACTATCATCTTATGTGAGTGTACACTCTATCGTCAATTTATGGTTTATAAATGTTCCTTTTGAAAATATATATTTATTTTGAGAGAGAGAACATGTGCAGTTGGGAGAGGGGCAGAGAGAGAGGGAGGATGAGAATTATAAGCAGGGAATCCCGCTGCGGGGGTTCCTGAGATCATGGCCAGAGCTGAGATCAAGAGTCAGATACTTAACTGAGCGACCTAGGCACCCCTATAAATGTCCCTTTTTACTATTGGGTAGGTATGGAAGTAGAAATCTATTTGTTTTTGTGCTTGGATTCATGGGGCCTATATATCATACATGGTTGTTTCTGACTGATATAGACCTGAATTTTGTTGTGAAATAGTAAATTATTGCCATATGAAGCAAATTCGACATGAAATAATTTCTTTATCACGTAATAACAATTTCTCCTCCTTCCATTGATCCTTCTTGTATTTTTGCCACCAGATTTTAAGAATACTAGCCACACCCTGGTCACCATTGCCCACAATTTAATCATCACATTGCATTTTACCAGAAAGAATTTGTAACAAGAAAGGAATGAGTGAAACTTGTATTCATTTACATTATGTATTCCAAGTTCATAGGATTGGCCCTGTATAGTTTAATTCTATATTATACTAATTTTGCTAAACCTTGGAGTCAATAGCTAATAATGAGGAGATAAGTTTGTTGTGAATTGGTGGAGGCTAGAATTGAGATGATTATTAGAAATATACATTAAACTATAAGTATTCTGTTGAAAGGAATCAACCTCAAATTATGAAATATAGAAGTTGGTTGAAAATAAAAAGTGGAGTATATCGTTCTTACTGCTTATAAGCAAAAGTTCTATTTTGAGTTCTATTATAGAAATTATTTTTCTTCTTATTATAAGTAATATTTGTTAGAAAGTTTGAGGGAAGTTAAAAAATGCTTAACAAAGCAACAGCGCATTATTCACAATCCCATTGCTTAGCTATAACAACAATGGACCTTTGGTGTAATATCTGTTATTTTCAGAAATGTAAGTGTATATAAAGCATATGTTTTATACCTGCTTTTCCCACTTACTATTCTAAGTATTCTAAATCTTCATTTCCTTAAGAATTGTTAGAAAGCATTCTATTTGCTGCATATTACTCTGTCATATAAAGGTACCAAATTTTATCTCTACCCTACTGTTATATATTTCGGTTATTTTTTTTTCCTAATGCAAAGACAGATATTCACATGAATTATTGGTTGTGCATATGATTATTTAATTAAAACAAGTTCAAAGAAGTGTAATTCCTGGGTTATATCATCTAATTATTCTTCACAAAACTTTTATCTATTTATATCCTTCCCAGTATTGTTTGAAAGCACCCATCATCCTGTAGTATCCATCAAGTTAGTACAGATGCAAAATTGTATCTTGTTGATTCATTTTCCTTTTTTCTGTTTGATTAGTAATAAGGCTGGAATAAATGCAAGCTTTAATGTCCCCTCTTATATATGTATATATATTTTTTATTAGTTGGGAAGGGGCTGGGGAGAAATAAAAAACAACTTTAATGGAAACATCGACCCCACATAAGCGTTCCATGGAGTATGAAAATGACCAGATCAACAACGGTGATTCTGAAAAATGTGAGAGGTTCAAAGCAGTTATCACCTTACCCTCATGATATTGATCAGAGAGTACTGAGAAAAACAAATCATGAAGACAAAAATGAGTCTATCCAGTAAATATCTTAAAAGTTCAATTTATTTGAGATGACCGAAAATCAGACTGTAATAGTCAGACCATGGGTTTTTAAAATCCTGCTGCTGGGAGTTGAAATCCCAGCTCCGCCATTTATTTAGTTGGCTGGTTTTGACCAAATTATGTTTCTTCACCATAAAGAGAGAATAAGAGGGCGATTTCATAGAATTGCAGGGAACATGAAATAAAATTTTAAAATTCATATCCCAACTCTGAATAGAAAAGGCACTTAATAAATGGTAGTATAATAGCAAAAATTGTTTTTGATGTAGTATGACTGCTGTTATTTTTATGCAGGGCAGCCTGACATGTGGCCTTTGTGAGCCTACATGCCAGGGTTGGGGAAGTTCTATGAACTTACTCCACTAAAGACACCCCTACTGCCACCTCAACCCCAGCACCAGCCATTAGTACCTGAAGTTCCACCTTAAGAGATTTGGCCTCTCAACTTAAATATTTTATATTTTAGGATCGAAAAATCTAGAAAGACCTAGAAAAATCTAGCAAGATGTATATACTCTTATACTTCAATGTGAAGTAGCTGATTGGATTCTGAATGCTGATTTTATTTTATTAATGTTTTATTTATTTTTGAGAGAGAGAGAGAGAGAGAGAGAGAGAGCATGAGCGTGCGCACATGAGCAGGGGAGGGGCAGAGAGAGAGGGAGACACAGAACCGGAAGCAGGCTCCAGGCTCTGAGCTAGCTGTCAGCACAGAGCCTGATGTGGGGCTCGAACCCATGAACCGTGAAATCATGACCTGAGCCGAAGTTGGACGCTCAACCAACTGAGCCACACAGGCGCCCCTGAATGCTGATTTTAATATTTTAATAACGAGAGACTTGAGAGCTCTGTATGCGAGAGGGGGGCAGAGGAGAAATATATGTTAGGGTATCCGTGACTTGGAAAAGTGACAATCCGTTGGTAGTAATGTATGTATAGGAAGGAAACTTACTGTATTAGAATACAGAATCTGCCAGCTAAGAGCTGAGTACAGTCTCTTGAATGTATTTAGTAAATGGTTTACAGAGGGAAAGGTACATCATGTTGTGTATTCAGTTAGTAGAAATGAAATGTGTTCTTTAAATCACTGAATTTTGGAGAATAGAAACTGTGTGAAAACAGACAAGATAACTGGGGTGAGACAGACATACCAGTGAAGCTCAAGATAATCAGAGGTATTGGTAGCATCTGGACATGTTCAATTCCTATCATTGGTCCGGAGACTCCCTTCTGATAATGTTAGTTTAATAAGAGCCACATAGAAGCCCATATTGGGTGACTAAGCAACATGTGGTGTGGGAAACATTAAAAGGCAATTGTATTATAGGCAAAGGGTGAGACCAGCAGATTATAAATCTGGATTGTGATAAAATACACATTTATGAAACAGCAAGATCCAGAACTTCTTGGGGATGTTGCAAACAAGTTGTCCCTACCTTCTTTTATTGTCAAATTCAATGAGAATAAATGAGTCAGAGGTACTGTGTCTCCACTGTGTTTTACGTGTTCTACTGGAGGTACTACTCAGAGCCCCTGAAAAAGGAGACACAGAGACATAGGTTTTTGGTTTTGGTCACGTCCTACCTGTATCAATATCTGTTTCCCATTTACTTGCCACCACCACGGAATTGGTGACATGCCCAATAAGGTTGAGATTTTCAGAAGTGAAGAGAATACTAAGGATTCCTCCAGAAGGATGGTGGAAACTTTCTATCACTCTGGCTAGCTACCCCTGGAAGGTCCATTTTACTCTGTCAGGAGTACAATGCTCTATAGTTGCTGAAATTGAATTTAGAAGATTCTGTCTGGTGACTATTCAAATACCTAATTAAACCCACTGCCTCTATATATAATAGGAAGTTGGGAAAAATAGGAATAGCAAGTAAGAAATGGTACTTTGAGGAAATAGGTATCAATTTGATCCTCTGTAAGACTGATCCTAGTCTAGCTGCCTTTTTTGCAATGAATAATTACGACCCAAGTACTGTTTTTCAGATTTCTCTCTCCATTGATACATTTCAGAGGTCTGAAACTAAAATCTCAAGATTTGTTATTAGTGAGAAAGCTTAGTCGTAAAGCTTAGCCACCTCTTGATTACCCAGGAACTCATTATTGTACTTTCATAGTGGCTTTTTCCAACCCTCTATTTCTCCCCGGTCCCTCAGACTGCTTGCTTCAAGCTATTTCATTCCTGATTTGCACTTTCTCTAGAAGATGGATCTGTAGAGAAATTGAATTCAAATGATTCATTTTTATTGCTTATAGAGGGAAAGTTGATAGGAAGGAAGTTGAAATGACAGAAATGAGATTTTAAATCTCTTCTATAGATTTCATTTATTCTAGCCATGTTTATTGATTGTCTACTGTGTAATAGGTACAGTAGGGAATGGAGACAGCATAAAGCATGGCCCCTGCCCTCCAAATGTTGAGATTTTAATCTCAGAAAAGAGAAGCACTCTATACAAATTGTGCTATTGTAAATCCCTCTTTGAGTAAGGTGATATAGATAAATATAGACACATTTAAAAAGAGCCTCACTGCTAGGAAGTTATGAGTGTTGTATAGATAGCATAGAAAATAAATGGCGGAAGAATTCAGTTTAGAGAGTGGCACATTTAGAGGGTGTATATGATCAGGGGAAAATGTACCGAAGAGCTGACATTTGTCATAAGTTAGATTTGTAAGAACATAATACCCGTGGTTCTTTCAAATTCTGAAAGTATTATATATTGATTATATGAAATTGGGAAGTGCAGAAAAGCATGAGGAGAAAAAAATCAAAATTACTCAGAATACTACTACCTTGTGAGATACCCTTTGTTGGCTGTTTCCGGTGTATTGTTGTAAGAGCTCTTCCCCTTTAATGAGTGAGGATGTTTATACTGGTGTTGTGTTTGTTCATCAAGGTCCTGATGGGAAACAGATGGCATGGTCAAGTTATATGGGTGGGTAAATAGAGACAAGCACAGGGGTGGTGCGGTAACCTGGGGCTAGTGATAGTGAAGGAGCTGTCACTAACTCCGGGCCTGTTAATGAAGGGATAAGGGGAGGCTGTGATTAATGGACCCTGGAAGGAGAGAGAATGGAGAAAAACCTTGGGAGAGAAGCACTGCCCTTCATTTAGGAGACTTAGCCAGATCCAGGAACTTCACAGGGAGAGAATCTAGAGAATAAACACCCTGATCTCCTTTCTCCCCCAGCGCTTCCCAGTGTTGGAACCCAACTGGAAGTAGAGATCAAAAGGGCTCACTGAACAGTGCATACAAACCAGTTTTCTGGGGCAAAGAGTAGTGCAGAGAGGATCACGAGTAAATCTGGAATGGCCTACCAGCATATCTTCCAAAATTGGATCAATCTGTACATAGAGTTTTATAACTTCACGTTGTGACTGTTACTGACATTTACATTAATATGTTGAAAATTCAGATGTTTCCAATTCTTTCACTATTAATGTTAATGCTACAGTATGTGTGCATACTTGTTTGTTTACCTCTATGCATGCATCTTTATCTC
Organism: Suricata suricatta; assembly: GCF_006229205.1. Classification (NCBI taxonomy): domain Eukaryota; kingdom Metazoa; phylum Chordata; class Mammalia; order Carnivora; family Herpestidae; genus Suricata; species Suricata suricatta. Next base: position 141,556,597 of record NC_043704.1, read on the forward strand.
CTTAAGATTAAAGTGGGGTTGTTAAGTCAAAGGATGTGTTTATGTTCGAGAGTTTTTGATGTATATTGCAAAATTATCTTTCCAAGAAACCATAGTGATGTATTAAAGTAAACCTCTCATGGTTAAGATTTTTATAGATAGAGATGGATGGATAGTCATAGATGGAAGATTTAGGACTTGTAAGTGAGCACTGAAAATGAGATGGGGCTCAAAAGGCACACATGGTATTCAGAAATGGATAGCTCATCTAACTTGACTTCTGGGGAATTAGTAATGGGGTGTAGTTGTCTGTTCATACTCATAGTGCTGGAAAGCCCCAGTTATTAAGATGCCCCAAGACTATTAGGGGAGGCATCCCTGATCAGCCAAGCTTCTGGAGTTGTATAGTGGATATCTACAGGTAGGTTTGAGATCGACAGTGGTAAAAAGGGGACAAATTTAAACTCAAAGTACAAAAGAAGATCACCTGGTAGAATCATGTTCTGTGAGTGCAAGGCAGCTTAGCACATGAGGAAAAGCCTACAGGGGACTGTTTGGCCAATATTGGTTCAAATTGTGGTTCTTTCATTTATCAGCTGTGTGACTTTGGAAAAGTAACACAGTTTTTGGTTTGAGGGTTAGAGACTTTCTGTTGAAAGTACGTTTAGCACAGATCTAGTCTATGGAGGAGTTTGGTGACTGGTCATTACTAAGGCAGGAGTGAAGGAGAATAGTGACTGTGTCTTGTAGTCTTTTATTTGACATCAACCCAGTTGGTGGGAGGAGGGCAATACATTGACAAACCAGTATTGAAGGCGTTGGACACCACTCTTCTTGATATTTAACAAATTGGATAGAGGTATTCAGCTAGGACAATGAGATAATAGATCTATGATACAAATTTACAAAAAAATTAGAATTTCATCAATTTTAAACTTTATTCCATAGTTTTAAAAAATTATTTGGAGTCTGTGACCATGTATTTACCCTTGAGTACTAGGAGAAGGAGTACCGTTCATATGTTAGCAACGAATCTCTAAAACATTCCACCACGCATTCGTGTGCGTTTTTTGACATGGCTATCCAGATTCCACATATTGATTATAGGGTAGGGTTAGCACATTTTCCCTCTGAAAATCTTCAGTTTTCAGTTTATGAGGTTTTCATGGACCTCAAAGAGGAGGATTTGGAATTCAGGCCTGTCTGTTCAGAGCCCGGGACCTCTGTAACCTCAGTGATTAGCTCAGTGGTGATGTGACCCGGGTCAGTCCAATCAGAGTGAAAGCCGGGATTTTATGGAACTTGTGCTAAGAGTTCATTTTTTTTTCCCTCTGGATTTAGGCTTGTAAGGGTAAAATACGGAAGCTACTAGTAGCTATCTTGCCGTCATGAGGTTGCTTGACAGAGAAACCAATATGGAGATGGACTTCAGTGAACTGAGTTGAGAGATGGAGAGAGAAACCAACTTGTATCACTCTCTCGATACCCTGGGCCAAACTGTGCCTGAAGTTAGGTTTCCTCTTGGACTCTGCATTTACAAGAGACAATAATTTCGCCTTTCAGTTTCAGTTAGTTTTGGGGTTTTCTGTCATTTGCAACTAAAATAGAACTGGCTAATACATACAGTTGGTTCAGTAGTTTATTTTTCATGGAATGTGAGGTCATGGTTAGAATGGTAATTCCTCCCAGTTCCCATGATGGGACACAAAATTAAATTTCATGCTATCCAACGGGGTTTGAGAAGTAATAAGCTAAAACACGCTGGAGGTCAACACAGCACTTCTTTGGAAATGAGAAATAATTTTATGTCTTTTGTGCAATAGAAACTTAAGCCAAAAGTTCTCCTATCACATATATATATATATATGACAAACACGCAAGGAATCTGGTGGAATCTCTCTATTCCATCAAAATAGAATCTTCTGAGAGGAGGGAAACATACACTTGTTGGGCTTTTTTTCCCCCCCTTTCAAAGTCAGGATTGTCTGGCTCAGTGTACAATAAATCATTTGTATCTTTCTCTGTAGTCTCCTCATTCAGGATAAAAGCGACACATATAACTGCCAGCCCCCGTCCACTCACTGCAGACTGATTTCCTTGCTGCTTTCATCTCAGCAGTTGCTCATGTCACAAATCGGCAGGCTTTGAAGTCAGAGCGAGGGGACAGGAGCAGCACCATGCCTCCTGCACCTACAGCCCCCAGACGCCATCTCCAGAAGCCACGTTTCCAGCATCAGATCTGGCGCAGGAGCACTTGCTCGGCGGCAGGGGTGATCCCCGACAAGTCGCACGGAAGACTGTTGGTTCCTCTTCTCCCCAGTCCCCGGGGTGAGTGGAAACCTTGCCTCAGTGTATTCTTAGAGCGACGCCCAAGAGAATCTGGCTCCTTGGAGGGGTGCTGGCCTTGTGCTGAGAGCAGCAGTGTGTTCCCTTGGCGTGGCTTTAGGACTTGAAGGAAGGCAGCAATTAGACAGTACTTGAAATAGAGAAGCAAGGAGGAAGATTGACTTCGGATCTTCACTCATGTGTTCTTTTCTTTTGAAAATAGAGAATTGGAGGTAGGTGTAGAGGGAGAGAGAAAATCCCAAGCAGGCTCCACACAAGGTGTGGAGCTCTGTCTCACAACTGTGAGATCATGACCTGAGCCAAAATCCAGAGGCAGATGCTTAACCAACTAAGCCACCCAGGCGCCCCCTTCTCTTGTGTTCTTTTCCATTGAAGTCACACTTTAGACACTGGGGCATGAGCAGGCATTTGAGTGACATGTGGGTTGCCTGAGCTCTGGGCAAAGCGCTTACACAAGGATCTTGCATTTTTGTTTGTTTCCTCTGTACTGGAGGCTGGAAAGAAACCCAAAACCCCCGGAATGGGGTAAGGAGAGGGAAGGGGAGGCGCTAAGGAATGAATTCCCATGGGCCTTCCCCTTCCTCTGTCTGCCCTATTTTTCTCCATGCTTTACAGAGCTTTCCATCTTGGATTAGGAGATGTGGAGAATTTCCTTTGAAAAGAGCCATTGTCCCCCCACACTGAGGGCTGCGTGACATCTCACCCTTATAGTTCATGCTCTTCCTCCTTTGCTCCTCTGTTGCAGCTGTGTGTTGAAAGTTTCTATCCTTCTCTCTCTCTTCTCTGCTTCTCTCATTCTGTCCTTCAGCTGTTCGAGCTTACCTCCAAACAGCTTTATATGATCCCTTTCCTCCCCTTCTCTCTCTCTCCATACATTTATGTCTCGCTTCCCTCTTTAGAAGTCTTCGCTTTCTGAGTGCCTTCTGAGTCCTGAGGCTCTGGGCAAAGCTTGCCCTGGGTGCCTATAAAGTTTCTTAGGGGAAAAGCCTTGGAAACTGTAATGGGACAGTAACATTCCAATCTCGGCATGAATGGCTGACAATCCCCAGTTCTCCCTGGCATGAGATTTTTCCAGAGTCTGGTCCATCATGCATGCATGCCAGAACTTGGGATTTCCATATGTGATATTAGAGCCCTGGGCAGTCTGTTTGCCTACACAAGCAAATCTGAACTTTGGTTTCTCATGAGTATTGGGGAAATAAAAGATTCCATGACTTTCTCTCTCTCTCTCTCTCTCTCTCTCTCTCTCTCTCTCTCTCTCTCTCTTTAGTTTAATGCATCACTTGGGGTTGCTCACATTTTGACAAAACATATCAAGACACTGACAGTATATTTAGTCCACAATAGTTAAGATGATTGCTCTACACACATGCAACATCCATTCCTTCTGCCACAGAGGCTCCTATCTACTTTTCATGCTTTTTTAAAATATGCAGAAGTCATTTAAAGTTTATTTGCATATTTATGAAAAAGCCATTTCCCTTCCTATCTCCTAATTCCCAGCATGGTTAGGTGTGGTTTAAGAATTACTTTCAGTCGTGGGGCACATGGGTGGCTCAGTCACTTGAACCTCTGACTCTTGATTTCAGCTCAGGACATGGTCTCAAGGGGTGTGAGATTGAGCCCCGCGTCAGGCTCCATGCTGACAGCGCAGAGCCTATGTGGGATTCTCTCTCTTCCTCTCTCTCTTTTCCTCTCTCTCTTTCCCAACCTCTCTCATGCACACTTTCTCAAAATAAATAAGTAAATAAATAAAAGAATTTTCACAGTCCTTTAGAAGGTCTGGTCAGTTTCTTACGGTAAGTGGTAATCAGGGAAAGACACAGTTAGGAACAGAAACTCCAATGGAGATAATGCTGCCCGGCAGGCTTCTGGAATGTGGCACCCCGTATCATGCCCTGATGCTGGTATGACATAATGGGGGAAGGTGAGACTCCTATCCCAGCCCTCCAAGATCCTTAGAAGATCTTACTGATAGAATCGGAACCTCAGTTCTTCATCTGTAAGATATCCTCTAGGGAACAATGTTATCTTGCCAAATTGTTGATAGGATATGATAAAATAATGTTTGTAAAATCCCCAACATGTTTGTATTTAGACTACATGAAATTCTGTAGCAGACAGGGTTCGAAATGCTTTGCAAATACTTATTCCTCCATCCCTCATAAAAATCTTGTGAGACAGCCCTACTTTTATTATCATTCACATTTTCCAGAGAAGGAAAATTCGCTAAGGAAAGGTTTACCAACCTGGTCAAGGTCACACACAGCTAGTGAGAGAACTGGGATTCCAACCTTAGCGTCTGTCATCAAAGCCCTGCCCCTGGCTGTAGGGTGGCATTTTCCACATAACACGTTACTCCATGAACCTTAGCACACATTCCTATTTGCTGCCCATCATGTTCTCATGAGTCTTTGTTGTATCTGTTAGCCTTGTGACATGACATGACGTGCCTTAACATTTGGCTTCTTCTGTGAATGCTGCTGTGTTCTTAACTGCTTCTTTGCCCATGACCACACCACTCATCTATAGTGCGTGTTCCCCGGTCCTCCAGCAACTTCCTGCCCTCCCGAATCAGCACATATTTTATAATGCATTTATAATGCAACACGTGTATGGTCCATCTTTAAGGCACTTTTCCCCAAATTTACAAGGCTGAAGTAGAACTCAATAAATTACTAGAGAATAAATTATAGCCTGTATCAAATACAGCCCACATCAGCTGTAGGCAAAGTTGTGGTCTGTTTCGAAAGACCTTCTTCTGGATGCTAGTCTTCATTCATTTACACCCTGGTGCCCTTTTGGAACACAAAATAGTAAGTAATTTCAGCTTCTAAAGTATAGTGTCAGATATGTTTTGAAAATGGAGCGAGAATCTCAGTCTCTCTAGGGTTGGCTAGAGGCGCCGCCGCTCCCTTTTCCTTACTCTCTGCCACCAGGTCCTGCTTGCGGTTTACCACTCTGACCCTACAGTCACCTCAGTTTATGATGAATGCTTTGGCATTTCATTTTTAGATATCCAGAGGTAACTCAGATTCAGGATCTATACCAGTAATACCTTTCAGAGTCCCCTATTTTTTTTAATGCTTATTTTTTTTTTGAAAGACAGAGCACGAGCGGGGATAGCGGCAAAGAGAGAGGGAGACACAGAATCCAAAGCAGGCTCCGGGCTCTGGACTGTCAGCACAGAGCCCAACGTGGGGCTTGAGCTCATGAACTGTGAGATCAAAGTCAGACCAAAGTCAGATGCTTAACTGACTGAGCCATGTGTGCACCCCAAGAATCCCCTGTTAAATGTTGGTCCCTCTTAAGCATTACATTAATTTCTGTTACTTCCAGAGTGTGATTTAGGGTATTTTTGTAGAAGCACCACTATTTTTTTCCTGCAGTCTATTTACTGCGTCTATGGGGAAGCCGGCCAAATGCCCCGTGCTGCGGCTTTGGCTGAGCCCTAACAAATGCCACTTATATAAAAGAAGTTGCTAGTCCAGCACCAGACTCACCACCTTCAGCCCTCCTGGGAAATATATGTAAATTCCAAAAAGAAACTGGAGCTGTGCACTAATGCGAGAATTTTGGCTCTGAATCCTGACAAAGAGTGGCCTGTCAGACTCATTAGTTTTCTAGTACCTTACCTGACATATGCCACATATTTTCAAAAGATCCCTCCTCAATAAATACACCGTGTGCTCAGCTGACTGGACACTGTGTTTAGTAAAGTTACACTAGTGCCCAAAAACAGGTCTTTAATGGCCGCCAGTTCCGCTTCAAGCTGCAGACAGGAGGGGTAGATACAAGCACACATCTGAAAGACATTTGATGGTTTTCCTCCCACACCAGACGCTCCGCTGCTGGAACGGGGCCAGATCAGAGCTGTCTGGATTCTTTGTGAGCCTGCCCCCAAACTAACATATTTATTATCAAGGAGGAAAACTTGCCTGATGTTAGATCACTGATGTTTGCCACGCAGTGTTTTCTTGCAGGAAAGTGATTGAAATGGTTTTGGTGAGGAAGCTACCTTTTTTAAGGGCAGAGTCCTGAAAATATCCTTGCAGATTGGGAAAACTGGCTATTTGCTTGTTACTCCATTTTCATAAGATGAATGATGCTTCTAAAAAGAGAAATAGTGGCAACGTGTGAGGGGCCAGTGGTATTTTGTCCAAGGTTGGCACGTCCTTACTGCGTGTTTTCCATTTTTTGGGTTTTAAAGTTGGCGATTTATTTATAAACGATGATTTGGCCCAATGCTTATAAAATGTCTGCATTCTGTTGGTACAACACACAAATCTTTTGTGGTGATTTTGAGAAAACCCCAGACTTTTCAAGTCTGGGAACAGATGGGGCTCTAAATTCAACTGCATTTCACAACCCGGACATGTGTTACTATCCGCCAGTCTGTTCTCACTTTATGTGAGACGTCTACTCTCTAGTTAGCAGAGTTATTGCACTTCTTTGGGTATCCAAGCTTTTGAAATGGATGTGCTGTACAGTTATAGAATTCGGGAAACTCCGACCTAGTTATGCCCTTTAATAGTTCTTGGTAATTCTTAATACTTTGGGGAAGCATAACCGTTTGAATATGTTTTATAGAATGGGCTCTGTCGCATTTTCATCACGAAGTGTTAATATATATAAGTCTACAAGAACTGGAAGTCAAATGCTTTGAAAACATCAAGATAAAAGAATTCATTTAAATTTAAAACTTTCCCATTGCCCTGTAGCCGGCTAAAATCCACGAACTGAGAGCTAGATCGATGTACATGTGTGACAGTATGGATATTGTCTGTCTTTAACGCCTTAGGTGGTTTTCATGAATTTCTCAGCTTTTGGTTGTATAGTCATTTATGCTAAACATTCACAAAGCAATCTTATAGTCTGAAATTTAAAATCATCTACCCTTTAAGGAGAAAAATGAATATTCTTTTTCTCCTTCCCTTCTTTTCTTTTCCTCTTTCTCCTTTCCTTTCTTCTTTCCCTGTTTTGTGTTATTGTTAATGTTGTTTTCTCCCCCCACTCCACTTAAGTGATATACATAATGGGTCAAATTTCATGAAAGCAAAGGTTGATTATGCACCAAGGAGAATAAAATTGTTGCATCTTGATTTCTCACATGCTGAGTTTGCTACATCAAACCTAAAGTTACCATGTTAAATAAAGAGTTAAATTACTTCGCTTCAAATTATTTAGCTCAATTAAATGACTTATAATATATGTTTCTTTGGCAATGACCCTTACTGCATGTAAATGGATTCAACTTATCTATATAAAATTAACTAAAAATGTTTTTAGGATGTATCTTTTTGATAAGACTATGCTTCTTAGCTAGTCCTCAAATATTGACTGGATAGAAGAATCATTCTTTGAGATGGTACTTTATATAGGTTTAACACCATCGTAAATAATTACTCACATAAAATAAAATTAGGGAGATTCCTCTCTGGGTGTATCAGAACTGTAGGGCAAGTAGTATTTGTAATAGCTACAAGTTGGCATAATGTTTTGGTATGTTCAAGGTCTTGATGAGATTGTTGCATTTCACATTTGCAAAATTATAATTTCAGAATCAAGCTTCTTAAATTGTTTGTGTCATTATATCTCTGCCTTTGCACTGCCTATGGAAGACTCTCAAATGCCAGCTGCAATCTGGAATCGCTTTGTTTGTTTTCATTGAATGTGTGGCACTAAGAATTGGGGGCCCTGGGTAGAAGCTTAGCCTTAGCCATTGGCCAAATGAATTCCTCTCCCTGTCATTTTTTCCCCACAGGATTTAGACAAACTAGGTGCTTTATATCTTTTCTGAACAGACGGGGTCATGACAAAACTTGATTGTATCGTCAGTAGCTAATTAGAAGTTTTATAGAAGGTGCTAATTAAGCATAATGTAGAAATGTTCATGTTCAGAGATGGCAGCCTAAGAGTTGGGTTATCGAATTTGGTCTTCAGGGCCTTTCCTCTGTTTGTATGAAAGGATAACAGAGATGGCTTTAGACCAGTGATTGTTGTAGTGGGATCCCTGGACCAGCAGCAGGAGTATCACCTGGGAACTTGGTAGAAAAGCAAATTAGAGGGCTCTTCCCTGCTTAAATTTTTTTTTTGGTCATAGGTATTTTTTTTCCATAATATTTTATTGTCAAATTGTTTTCCATACAACACCCAGTGCTCTTCCCCATAAGTGTCCTCCAGCATCACCACCACCTCTCCTCCCCCTTCCCCGTCAACTCTCAGTTCATTTTCAGCATTCAATAGTCTCTCAAGTTTCCCTGCTTAATTTTAATGGGAGAGGGACAGGAGCTTGATGTCTTCATGAAGGTCGGACTTGAGTAACCCATAAATACTAAAAGACAAGTTGCCATTTCTTTCATCTGCTCAGCAGGCTGTCTGGGATGGAAGAAATCTTATTAAGCAGTATCTCTGTTGTTTGCTGGGTATGGAAGGACTATATCCCTATGTAGACATCCAGTTGAAGACAATTCTATTTTCAAAGAGTCTAGAGCTTTTGAAATAATTTACTCAAGATTTAATCTCCTTCTTCATCTGGAAATTTATCCTATGGCTTAATTAAGTGAAGGCATTCTCTTCTTTGGTTTTAGAACATACAAGAAAAAGGAAAATAACAGCTTAATGTCCTCTCCTTTTCCTTTGGACATTTGAAATATGTTTGTGAAAGAGGCTATTTGCCTTTTATACTTCATGGTTCTTCATGTAATTCATTTTTCTCAGTTTATCCTTTCTGGACTTGTTTCCCAACGCATATAACTCTATGGGCATTAACCTAGTTCTCAATTGGAAACGTGTTGAAGCAAAGTCTCTCTGTTGCATGGGGATATAAAATGATAGTCCTTTGGGTACAAAATTAGTTTCTCTTAATCCTCCCCCAAGGTGTACCATTTTGTGCTCCAACTTGTATGGCCTGTAAACCTTGAGGAATTTTATTGTCTTTGAACGTTATCCAGCAGATCTCCTCTAATTAATTTAATCCCTACAGACATATGCTTGTTGATGGGTATAAACCAAGGCCAAAAATATCAGTACTGCTTGAAAAGCCCTGCTTCCGGCAAGAAGAATCTTGATCTGAGTTGTCTGGAGCTCATGCAGCAAAGTGACTTAGGGAGGGATTTGCCCCACCCCACCCCTATTTTATAGATACAACTGGAAGACAGCTCAGAGCCTGGAGGCTGCTTCACATTCTGTGTTTTCCTTTCTCTCTGTCCCTCCCCCACTTGTGCTCTGTCTGTCTCTCAAAAATAAACATTTAAAAAATTTAAAAAATATGTACATGTTTTTCAGATATATACTATCTAGTATAATTTTGTAGCCATATTAGAATACAAATGCCTATGCTATTAAATATATATATTAGATATATACTATATAATATAATGAGGTTATATTCTTCTATGTGGCTGATTCACTCAGTCAATAAGAACCTTATGTTAGGGGCACCTAGGTGGCTCAGTAGGTTAAGCATCTGACTCTTGGTTTGGGCTCAGTTGGTTTGTGGTTTGTTGGTTTGTGGCCATTTGAGAATACAGACACCCATGCTATTAAAAACATACATGTATATTTGGGGCTCCTAGGTGGCTTAGTCAGTTAAGCGTCCGACTTCAGCTCAGTTCATGATCTCATGGTTTGTGAGTTTGAGTCCCACATCGGGCTCTGTGCTGACAATGGAGTGGCTGCTTGGGATTCTCTCTCTCTCTCTCTCTCTCTCTCTCTCTCTCTCTCTCTTCCACTCCCTTGCTCGTGCTGTCTGTGTCTCTCTTAAAATAAATAAATAAATAAATAAATAAATAGATAAATAAATAACTTAAAAAAAAACTTATGTTAAATAAAATGAGGTGATTGGTTCAAATTTACCATGGACCAACTGCTTCAACAGCAGTAGACCTAATATTGAAATGTGAACAGCAGCCAGCAACTGCTTACTCTTCATAAGATCAGGGAAGAGAATGTGGGTGAATCAAAGTAAGTCCTTCCTTATAACTGAAAACCAGCCTCACGGCATGGATCCTCGTTCATGGTTAAGTGTTGCCATCATAGAAGTGAAGGACAGCACATTTAGAATATTCATGATTTATTCAGTCTATTACGGGCTTAAAATCCATCCTAGTCAATAAAAATCCTCTCTTTTATAAATTTTTAAAAATTTTTTGTGACTCTCTCTCATTGCATCTGTATTTATACTTTTCTATAGATACTTACATAAACTTCCCTGGTCTTTTTGGCTTTGGGAAAACAATGCTGTTTTGAAGGCCAAAGTAACACGTATCCTTGTGCTTTCTGGGTTTCTTTAAACAAGAAAGAAAATAGTAAATCCACCAGGTCAGCAATGCCTAGGGTGTTTTGTATTTCATAGAATGTGACCAGTTGGCTTTTAAAGAGTGAGAGAAATCTCCAATCCATATCCATTAGAACAACCTAATTAATGGCATTTCCAAGAGCTTGACTTGGTCCAGTTAAATGAGAGACAAGGTAGCTCTCCATCAGATAAGACCTCTGCTTTTATTCCATATTGAGGGAAATTTCACTGGGAAGAGGCCAGCACTTTGAAAATATACTCTTTGGAATTCTAGTTCCATAAAATGTAACCAAATAAAAAAATTTATGGTGGGAGTAGTTTAGGAAACCCCATGGGATCCAGCGTACCCTTAGAGATTCATAGAGCCTATTAACATAGTAAGTGTTCTACCAGTCCTGCCGGAGAGGGAGGACATTGGGAATAGGTTTGCTGGGCCTGTGCTGTCCACTGGATTACACTTTCTAAGGTTTAAAAGAAGTAGCACTTTGTTAACCTAATAGGTTACTTAACCCCCAAACTTTCAGATGTGGAAAATTCCCTGAGAAGTAAGATCAAAGTAAAAGAATTTTTTTTTATCTTTATAAAATTCCCTGTTTTCTGCTTAGAGATGAAAACCTGTATTATTTCTGACTTTAGGTGATTATGATCCTGTATATTCTAAACTTGAAATTTTTTAAGGTTTTTGAGGAACTGGCAGTGGAATGTGAACAAAATACCGTCCCTCCACATTTTTTGAGAAGGGCCAAAAATGTCTCCATTTTATCTGGGTCACCCCTGAGATGGGATCATTAATCCAGTCTTAGTTATGCAACACCCAGTGGGGACTCCGGTTATATTAAGGGGTGTTGCCGAAATAGTAAAAAGAAAATTAATTTTTGTTTGCTTCCGTTTATAGGATGAATCCATGCCACTCAGCACAAAGTGCGTTTTGAAATAATAAAGTATGGCAACTCTCAAAGGAGATGGATCCTAGCACAGGGTTTCAAGACCTCAGCACTACTGAGGAGCCTAGGTGGCTCAGTCGGTTAAGCACCGGCTTCGGCCCAGGTCATGATCTCACGGTTCGTGGGTTCGAGCCCCGTGTCGGGCTCTGTGCTGACAGCTAGCTCAGAGCCTGGAGCCTGCTTCAGATTCTATATCTTCCTCTCTCTCTGACCCTCCCCTGCTCGCACTGTCTCTCTCTGTCTCTCAAAAATAAATAAAAAAAAAAAATTAAAACATTTTTTAAAAAGACCTCAGCACTCTTAACATTTTGGGACAGACAGTCCTTTGTTGTACTGGGGCTGTAGCATGCATAGTAGGGTGTTCAGTGTCCCTGGCTGCAGTCTACTCAATGCCAGGAGCATGCCCTCCCCCCGCCCAGGTGTGACTGTCACAGATGTCTTTAGACATTGCCAAATGTCTCCTTGGAGGCAAAGCCATCCCCAGCTGAGAAGCCCTGGCTGACAGCTTTGCTGTGGGCCCTCTGCTAGGGCCTATCTGGCTGCTTTTTTATTTCTATGGCTTTATGAGCTGGGCCTTAAATCCTCCCATAGCACCTGATTGATTCATCTGGAAATGAGCTCCAACTATGACTTGTGAGTTATGAGCTTCCTGCTCATTCTGTCGCCACATTGTTTTAAAAATGAGTTGATATTTTGGGGGTGCCTGAGTGGCTTAGTTGGTTAAGTGTCTAGCTCTTGATTTCGGCTCAGGTCATGATCTTGCAGTTCGTGGGTTTGACCCCCACGTTGAGCTGTGCACTGACAGCGTGGATCTTGCTTGGGATTCTCTCTCTCTCTCTCTCTCTCTCTCTCTCTCTCAAAATGAACTGAAAAAAAGTTTTTCTTTAAATAATTTCATATTTGGTGGAGACTTTTTTCATTCTTATAAAGTCCATATTGTATATAAGGGCTTAGTCTCTGCTCTTCTTCGGGGCCGAGCTTGAAATAAGAACACTTTAGGGGCCATCACTTCTAATATAGTAATTCAATAATAGGAATTCTTCCAGAATTTTAGATGGATAAGGCCAATGGGATGAAATATGAAAAGCATTTTTGAGACGTGTCTGAATTCTTTGTTTAAATATGTAATTTTGTAAGTAAATATTTATTTGGGTGAAAAGAAACAAATAGAATTCACTTTTCTCAAAAAGCGAATTCTTGGTCAGACTAAGGAAAACTGGTCTCTAAGCACAGAAGGAGAAGGAGAATGACAAATAAGATATTTTTAACACTGAACTTTTCACCCCAAATTCTTGGGCCCACATCCTTATTTTTACTGAAAGGGATTCAGATAATTTAAAAAAATAAATTAAAAATGTGGACCAGTGGGGAACAAGTTATAAAGTTAATGTTGTGAATCTCTGAACCTGGAGAGATCATGTACATGTTCCTGAATTGCTTGCAAGGCACTCCTTTGATGTAATTTTTAAAAAATTTTCAATTTCTGTTATATTAATAACAACATATATAGTATTTAAATTGCCTTTGTTCATATTTTGACATTTTACTCTTTTCCTCTCCTGATTATTTCTACCTTTCAACTTTATCTCATACTATTCAGATCAGCACATGAAGAGCATGAAACTATTCACAAATGACTGCACTGGGCAAGCATTGATTGTTTTTTTCCACAAACATGTGCTTGTGCATGCAGAAGATAAAGAAAAACAGAAAGAAGGGAAGGGAGAGGGGGGATTAAAAAAAGCTCCTTTAAGGAATTGCTAGAAGTATTTGCAATTGCAAATATGCTTTCTAGTGTACTGTTTTACAGTGCAGTCTATGAGAACATAATGAAAAAGGGAATGAGAACATGAAGCTTTAATGAGAAAGTTGCAAGAAACTCAAGTCTCCTGCCCTTAATGAAGCCAGACATGGAGTGATGTGTGGTGGGAAACTCTTGGTTTTCTGCAAGCTTGGGCGGTAGGAGCATGGGCACTCTTTCTTCCTCTTGCAGGAGAAGCTGGACAAAGCCAAGCATGGGCGGTCTGTGGGTAGGAGGTATCCAGTGTGTGGGCACATGGCACCCATCACTTGGAATCTGCTTCCTCTTCTGAGTCATCAGGACTGGCCCTGAGGATGGTGCAGTGAAGGGTCACAGGTCTTGAGAAGAGATCCCTGTTCTATCATTCATTCACTCTGAGACCCCGGGCATCTCTTTTTGGTGACTCAATGTTGTGTAAAATGCCGTGGGAAGTACAGAGATGCTCAGCTCATAGTCCCTGATCTTTAGGAGCTTTTAATCCAGTAAGCCCTCTGGTATAAAAAGTCAACAAAGAGCCATCATTTCTTGAAAGCCGTGTTCAGGAGGCACAGTGAATATTTATTCCTCTTCGCATTTAAAGCTTTCGGTCTTACTAATGTTCAGGCGGAGAACAAAGAATGATGAAAAGCATTATTCTAATGCATGTCTTTAATTCATTTATTTTGTGCACCTGCTTCCTAGTTAGGGAGGAAATTATTAAAGACTGAAATACAATTTATAAACCTCTTCTTAGGTCTTAATGTACTATTTTGAAATGATCTGAGAAAATTATGTTCAATATATTAAAATGATCTGTTGAATATATATTCAGCATATTAGAATCTGTTCTCCTCTATGAAACGATTAACTTGTCAAGGGCAGAGTATACGCCATATTCATATTTGGAACCATAGCATCCTCACATATGGTGGGAAATTAGCAAAGGCTGAACTGAACCAGGCTTGAGAAATGTGAGGTATGATTCTAAGATCAGGAGAATGCATAATATCGGCTTGTGATTTTAGAATGTCACGTTAAATAAGTTTATGAAAAGTCCTATCCCCGCTGTTCAAGAAGTGACCAAGGTGGCTCCTATCAGATTATCTAAGAAGTTCGCCTTCTAGGATTGCCAAGGAATAAATATCATTTTTCTCTTGAACAGTTCTTTTTGTGCCTGGAGAGAATGTGGTTGGCTTGCCCATTCATCTTTCATTCTAGCATGCAAGGAAATATCCATATATACAGAGAACCTCAGTGTTCTTATTTGTTGTTTTGTTTGTTTATTTCTACCTGATCTTATCTCCAAATGGATAGGAGTTGGAAAAACTCCAGTAAGAATGACGTACTTAGTCACCATGGTGGCTCCGGAGTCTTCTGGTCCCCTTGCCTGGTCTTAAGGAATCGTATCCTGAGCTGGTTTCCAGCCCCAGTTGCTAACAACACGTCAGGTAAATAATAAATGTGGCAACATATGCATTTCTTATGTGCCGTGGAAGGTTTGCTCGGAGTAAATAAGAAAGCATTCAGAGGATAGAGAGAGGTTATGGAGGATGGTTTCCATCAAGCTTTCCAGCCCATCTGGTCTATAACAGATTTCACCGCGGCAATTTCTTTTGTCACCAGGAATTGTTCTTCCCCACCCCTGTGGGTGGGAGGAATCATGAGGGTAAAATGTGTTTTCTACCAGTAGGTTCAGAAAATGCTGACAAATGGCAGGAAATTCAAGGAGACGGGATCAAAAATATGATGACGCTCCGTAAGGGTTGCACTATAACGTTTAAAAACTTTCTTCCGTTTGTGCCTCTTCAGACGAAGCAGACTGTAAAAAATGTCACTTCACTAGATTCTGCGTTTTTCACATTTTGAATTCTCCATTTTGCCTCCCTAATACTTCATGTGTATGTGTGGGTGTTTAGTTAATATATTTAAGTACAGTGAAGCCACATGTAGCTTAATTCAACTAAAAACTTTAACTTTGTTCACAATACAGATGTTTTTCTAAAGCAGGGGCCAGCAATTTTGTCTACACAGGGTCAGGTAGCAAATATTTTTGGCTGCGTGGTCCATTCCATCTCTGCCGCAGCTCCTCTGTAATATGCTCAATAACATGAAATCGAACAGACATGGTGTGTTCCAATAAACCTTTATTTACAAAAACAGGTAGGAGGCTGAATGTGGCCCACAGGCCTGTACTTTCCTGACACCTATAGTCCAACAAAATGCACAGTGGGAAGGAACCCAGCTGTCTATACAGCACTCAGCCATCTTTGTGTAAACACGTTTATAAGCAAGTTCAGCTTTAAAGAAATATTTAAATTCCTTGAGCACTAGATCTTTCTTTATTCCCCTAGGCCACATATGAATTAGTTGTCAATACCAAAGAAGAAAAGAATGTCTTTGTCACCATGAAACACTGCCCTTCCCCCTTCTCATATTCCCCTTAGCATCTCTCTCTCTTTTACTTAAGTGCTTGGTGATAAGCCTCACTGGTGGAAAGGGCCAGAGATTTACTGCCAGAATGACTTAGCATCCTCAAGCCCCTGCCTGCAGCTCTTGAGAAGGCTCCTACGCTCAGCTGGCCGCCTGGGCTGGGGCTCTGTGACTGTGGGTTAGAGTGGCTATCGCATTTCTAATGGATTAGCTGACTACTGGGAATGCAGAAGGGGTTTTAAAGTCTCTTAACTTCTAAATGCAGCACATAAATGGAGTTCTATGAATATTTAATTTGACTCCAAGACCCGAAGTTCTTTGCAATTAGTTTAACTGTTGCTTTCAAAAGAGAGAGAGAGAGAGAGAGAGAGAGAGAGAGAGAGAGAATATCCCTTTTAGGATTCACAGTGCCCTCTTTGTTTTCTTTAGTTTGGAACTTTCCATGAGCTGGGTCATGACCACTTTTATAAGATGTTCAGAATCCATTCCTTTATTGGGTACCTCTAGTGCATGTCTTCTCTCGGCCGTTAGGAACGAGATGGAGTCTTCAGGTACGATATCTCTTACATCTTCCCTTAGCAATCTTCTTGCTGGATCTCTGCACAACCCAGGGGGCCACGTGTGCTTCTTGGACTGGCGGTCTCTGCTACAGATCTTTGCTGTTTGCCTTTATGATGAAAGGAGCAGCTTATTAGAAGAATAATCTAGCCTGAAAATCCAGATGATTTCCTTTCATCCTTTGATACAGAGATACTAGAAAAATGCCCTGGTAGGTAGTAGGCTCTCAAAAAATGCTTGACCAAATCCATTCCAAGGTTTTAATCTTAGTTCTTTCTCTAACAGTATATCCTTAAGGAAGGCTTTCTGAGTACGTGTTTTCTCATTTATGTCACAGAGATTTTCATAGGTGACTTTAGATTCCTTATGGCTGTTAAATTGGATGCTTCTCTGGGCTCACCATTTTGCTAGGTACTGAAATGCCTGCAAATTATTACACCTCGCTGACCTCTAGGAAGTATACCATTAATTAGGAAGGCAACAGGAGCACATAAAATAGCTAGGAAAAATAAAATGCATTATATAGTCAAGTATGACTAATTTTGTTTTCAGAAGAGATAGGTCACGATGAATGAACGTGGGAAGAGCTGATGGAACAAGGAAAATCCCAAGTGGGTTGCTCATATAGAAATCAGGCTGTTAAAAAAGGAGAAAGGAGAAAGTTCCAGGCGAGTCATTAAGATACAGAAACCAGGAAAGGAAACGGTGTCTACCAAGAAAGATTGGAGATTTGACAATCCTAAATTGAACTTTTTCTTGACATTGGAATTGCTCTGCCATGGACAGACTCTTTTCTTCTTTGGCGACTCTTTTTCCTTTCTTTTCTCTCTTATATCTTGTCCGTATTTTGAAGTGCACGTGGTAAAAATAGCCTTCAGATTATTGTATTCACCAGACATTTCTGAGACTGACTTGGTGCATGAACTCAGGCTTTAATCTGTTGCTTGCTTTGACTATTGCATGGGTTTCTTAATTGGGCTCCCCAACTTCAGCTCATCTGTCTTCCATCTTTCTACTTCACCAGGCTGGAGAACATTTCCAATGTAAGTCATATCATGTCACTGTAGTTGTTTTCCAGCATCTGAGGACACTGGGCAGGCCTGTGTCATTAGTGTTACCGGCCCTTCAAACCTGGCTCCAGCCACTTACAGCCCCAAGGCCCCCATGGCTACCTCCTCCTTGTCCATCAGTAAAGGCTGGTTTCTCTCAGTTTCCTGAACACCTTGATTGATACCCACACATTCGACCAACCCTACAGCACTCCTTCCCTTATTTCCTCCTCTCCCTGACAGAGTTAATGATTCCCAACCTGGGCCACTTTCTCTATCTTGCTTATTCAGTAATATTCTGTTCATCACACACTGGCATTAGTTAGTTGCAACAGCTAGATGGTAATTCCATAAGAGAGAAGTGTGTACCTTTTAATATCTTAATTTCAAGTACCCTGCACCATCTTTGACACATAGCAGGTGTACAATGAATGTTCCATAGATATCCAGCCTTCTACACTGAGGTACAGAGTTTGAGGAGCCTCTATTCTTTATAAATTAAAGTTTCCTGTATTTTCACAAAGCCATTACCTGGCTTTACTGATCCATCATGCTGGTTGGCTTTCCATCTCATTTCAATCTCATTTCGAGCATACATTTTTCTCTTGTCTATCTGCTAATGTCTGTCTGGCTCCATTATTAGTCTTAACGAATAAATGTCGTACTCTATTCAACATATGATGTCTTAACAGTGTTCTGCAATTTGTACCATCACCATCTGCTCTCCTGTGGTGGTAGATTCTGGAAAATGTTGTGGGTTGCCATTTGTGGGAGAGTTTTTACGGATTAAAGCAAAGATGTCCTTCTCTTTCATAATGCCCTCGCCACACAACAGGACAACATAAGATGTTCCATGGCAACATCTGTAGAGAAATAAACCCTTTTGTGTGTGGAAGCATCTGTTTGCCATGTACCTCTAAATGGTTAGGGCATGCTTTTCCCAGTATCTTTGTTTGCCACAAATAAATCTATTTTTCAAAGGATAGTTGAAGATACATGAATATACCACTTATATCTGCATTCCCCATATGCTTTAAATATGAACAGATACTAAAACCACTTTGCATCCATGACTTATTCCAGGTTATGACCATTTGCAGCACTTTGATAGGAGTTTGAAACCAGTAAAATGCATATTTCACATCTTTACTATTTTTATTTTAAAATATTTTATTTCAGGGCACCTGAGTGGCTCAGTTGGTTAAGCGTCCTGACTCTTGATTTTGGCCCAGGGCATGATCTTGCAGTTTGTGAAATCAAGCCCTGCATCGGGCTCTGTGATGATATCACAGAGCCTGCTTGGGATTGTCTCTCTCTCTCTCTCTCTCTCTCTCTCTCTCTCTCTATCTCTCTGCTCTTGTCCTGTTTGCTCTCTCTTTCTCTCTCTCAAAAAATAAATAAATAAAAATAAACCTATAAAAATAATTTTATTTCATTAACTTTTTATTTAGTTACTTGTAGTTGTACATGCAATCATAATTGCAAAGACTAGATCCTCATGTGTACCTTCATCTCCAACTTGGTCCAGCGCTCCCCACCCCATCAGTATCAGTTATCATTTTGGTGTGTATGTTTTCAAGACCTTTTGCTAAGCATTTATGTAGATACAGATATAAATACATTCATAAGTGTTTTTATAATATATGCATATATTATGTGTATATGCATAGTGCTTTTAACAATTAATGTATCAGTAAATACAGATTTATATGGGTCCTTTTAAAAGTACTGCATAGTACGGGTGCCTGGGTGGCTCAGTCAGTTAAGCATCTGACTTTGGTTCAGCTCTTATGATCTCACAGTTCATGGGTTCAAGCCCTGTGTCAGGCTTTGTGCTGACAGTTTGGAACTTGGGGCCTCCTTCAGATTCTGGGTGTCCCTCTCTTTCTGCCCCTCCCCTGCTTGGGCTCTTTGTCTCCCTCTCTCTCAAAATACATACATACATACATACATACATACATACATACATAAATACATAAATAAATATTTAAGTACTGCATTGCATTCCATAGTGTGTGTGTGTGTGTGTGTGTGTATATGTATATATATATATATTTTAAATACTTGTTTATTTTTAAGAGAGGGAGAGAGAGCATGTGCGTGAGTGTATGCATGTACAGAGGAAAGGTAGAGAAAGGGGGACAGAGAATCCGAAGTGGACTCTGTGCTGACAGCAATGAGCCTGATGTGAGGCTTGAACTCACGAACTGTGAGATCATGACCTGATCCAAAGATGGTCGCTCAACCAACTAAGCCACCCAGGCACCCCTCCATAATATGTCTAATGGAGACTCTGATGGAGAGTGACAGAACTCTGTGGCTTTAATGATACAGACTTCTGCTATTTCACTTATAAGAAAACTGAAAGTAAGTAGGCATTCCTAGGGATGGATTAACAGGTCAGCAATATTATTCAGCGACACAGGTTCTTTTTATCTCTCTTAACCATCCTCACACATCAGCCTTTTTCCATATATATTTTGTCTAAGTCTGTTCATTTAAAAGAGGAAGAGTGCCAGGACACAAAAGCTTTCCTTTTATCAGAAACCTTGTTTCCTCAGCATCCATCCCAGAGCATCCTACTCACCAGCATTGGGTCACTTCCGCATCAGCTGCAAGGGAGGATGGGAACGTGAGTGTCCAGCAAAGGGGAGCCGATGACTATCACAGCTTCGATTGACAATGATCTCTCATTCAGACTTCACATATCACTGCAAATAAAACCGTTCTGGTTATAAGGAGGAAGAAAGGGCTGGCTGATGGATGGGCAGCTAACACAGTCTGCCGCAGAATGTAATTATTTAATTTTCCATGTTCATTAACATTTAGATGATATCTAATCTTTGCTATTAAAAATAGTTCTGCAGTCAAAATTATTGTACATGCTTCCTGTTCATTTGTGGGCTTGTTTCTCTTAAGGAAATACAGTGGAAAGGAATTGATGGCATAGAATATGAAACATTTTAATTTTAATTTACACTGCCAAACCATTCTCTGACATGGATGTAACATTTTAAACTCCCCCCAGCAGCGTATGGTGATACGTTTCACACACCTAACTAGACTTCCTAAATGATGACTGTTAAGTCCCCTTCTTTGTTCTTCCTGGCTCCCAGTAGTTGAGGGTGGGCCAAGGCTCGTTTCCGTGTAAGTATTCTTCTCATTTGTCCAATATGTGGGAGTCACTCACTCGTTTCTGTGTTTCTATCAGAGTGAATTGCTCTGTGTTGTAGCTGCAGTTTTGGTGTTTCCGTGGGAGGTGGATTCAGGAGACTTCTACTTCCTCATCTTGGACCGGAACTCAGCAAGAATTTCCAGAGTCATGGAGGCTGAGTGCTAGCAGGCCACACCCGAGAACTCTTCTTACTTTGGAAGGAGAGAGGCCAATTCTTCAACTTTGTCTTTTTTCGTTTTGTTTTGCTTTTTTTTTTTTTTTTTTTTTTGCTTTTTGGTTCTTTTTAAGTTTTTGTGTTTACACACAAAATTTAGTTCTTTAATCTGTGAGGTTTTGGGGGTGAATGTGTTCTTAATCATGAAGTATAATCCTATTTTCATATTTTTCACAAAAAAAATAGACAATTGTCCTTATTCTAGTTGTTCAATACTAAGCTATTTTCTCTAGGATTTGAAATACCATCTTTGTCATAATCTTGATTCTTATGCACACATAGGCTTTATCTATTTACCTACTTTTGTGCCTCTGTCATGTAAGTTTTAAAAATTGGTCACCCTTTACACTATCATCTTACATTTCTAGAAGTGTCCACACAATTTTTTTAAATACTGTTTGAATATTCTTATATTGTTTATCTTCCATTTGACTATTATAATCAGTTTGTTAAGATCTATTTAAAGTATTTTAGTTTTGTCTTATAAAGCAGTTGCATACTTCCTGATGGATATATTGCTTGGGATTTTCTTTTTTCTTTCTTTATTACTCTGTATTGTCAGTAGATTTTTTTTCTTATTAAGTTTTCTAATCTGATATGGTGGATATATATTCATCACCAAATAAAACATTAATTTATGCAATTTGATTCTGAATCTATCCACCTTGCTAAAATCTTCATATGTCTGGCATTTTACAGCTAACCCCAATGGAGACGGGCATGTTATCTTGACATAAAGACAGTTATTTTTTTAATGTATGACCTTGTTTCATATGTTAATGGATTGTTTAGCATATCCAATTCAGTAATGAACAAGTAGCAGAATCATTATCTAGTTCCTAAATAAAATAGGATCATTTCTACTATTTAGCCATGATATGTGACATTTCTTTTAGTTTTATAATATTTATCACTATTAAGGAAAGGACATTTTCTATGAACTATAATTTGCTGAGAGTTTTCACTAGTAAAAATGCTATGTATTTTTCTTAAAAAAAATTTTTTTTAATGTTTATTTCTGAGAGATGGAGAGACAGAGTGTGAGCAGGGGAAGGACAGAGAGAGAATGAGACACAGAATCTAAAGCAGGCTCCAGGCTCTGAGCTGTCAGCACAGAACCCGATGCGGGGCTTGAACTCATGAACCCTGAGATCATGCCCTGAGCTGAAGTCGGACACTTAACCAACTGAGCCACCCAGGCACCCTATCTATGTATTTTTCTTATTCAGCTATTGATATAATGCTACTAACAAACAATGGCATTAACAATGACTCTCATTCATTGAGTTCTTTATGCTGGGTATTGTTTGAGGTGCTATAAATTCTTTCATTCATTTCCTGAACAACCATTTTACTCGTGGAGAAACTGGGGTGCAAAATGGGCATATGACTTGTCCAAAGTCATACAATTGGTAACTAGCAATAGATAGGTTGTGATCGGCTCATTCAGTTATTCTGAAACCCATATTTTATCTTGATATGTTCAAGATAGAACAGAAAGAATACTAGCTGGATTAATTTGTTAACGTTACTTTAGTAATTTTGAATTTATGTTTGTGAGTTAGATTTCAGCTGCCTATCCAGCCAGCCTATATAATGTTCTGGGTAGTTTTGTTTGTTTTTCTATCTTTTGAAGGATTATGTGTGTGTGTGTGTGTGTGTGTGTGTGTGTGTATATATGTATATGTATATATATATATACACACACACACACACACACACATATATATATGAAATAAATATATATATATGAATATAATTATATGTGTGTGAGATAGATTCTTTAGGATTATGTATATCTATGATTATAATCCTATGTGTGTGAATAGATGATATGTTTATTAAAAGTGTGGCAACACACCCCTAAATATATTTGGATCCAGTGATACTTTTAGAGCTAGAGATTATCTTCCTTCCATTTTCCTTTGTAAGCCCGTAATAGTAGACCTAATATATAATACCTATTTCCCAAAGAATGTTGTCTGTTTAATATATGGTCTTAAAGTTAAACATAATTTTTCTTTCCTTCCTTTTATTTCCTACTCAAATCATCATCTATATCAATAGTTATTTGCTCCCTTCTCCCCGCCTAAAGTTGGCTTCTTTTTTTTTTTTTTGTCAAGTTGATTTCTTTTACCTTCTTTCCTGTTTTGAAAGATCTTAATTTCAAATGTGTGTGTTTCCTTTTGTATTTTACTGAGCACTATAGAAACTGACTTTCAGTTTCATTAAATTCTACTTATATTGGAAGTGTGAACCATAATTTTCATTTCACTAAGTTTTCCATTCTATTTTATTTAATTTTATTCCACTGATATTTGGAGAAGAGGAGGGACATCTTTTTGTGTTAATTTCCCCCTTTCTTTACATTGTGGCCTCTGAGAATGATTTATTTATCTTCATTTTGTTTTAAGATATAGTCCATTTTAGCCAATGAATTAATATGACTTATAAGGAAATGCCTATTTTAGTTTTAGACCACAGAGTATTACAGATGTGTATATATATGTGTTTGTTAGTCTAGTTTCTTATTACATTTAAATACTATAGCATTGCAATTTTTTTAAATCTATTCAATCTATCAGGTTCTCAAAAAGACAAGTTAAATTTTCTACTATTAGCTGTACATTTGTCTACTTTCCCTTGCATCTTCTTTCTCCTTTTAAATATTCATTTAGTTATACTGTGTGCTTAAGGTTTTTAAGGTCTCATCTTTGGGGTGAATTATTCCCTAATATATATGAAATATCCATTTCCCCTCTTTTTATTGGTTTTAGCCTTGAATTCCCTCTCTGCATTGATTCCCTGGGTATACATTCCTCTATTTTTTGAATTTTAAGCATCGTTCTAGCAGCTGGCTTTTCAAAAATATTTAGTGCTTTGTAGAGGGTTATTCCCCCTTTTTAAAAATTATGGCAAAGTAAACTTAACATTGACTATATTAACCATTTTAAGTGTACAGTTCAGGGGTATTAAATATGTTTGTATTTTTGCGATTAGCTTATTTCTTGCAGTGTGTCATCAAGGTCCATATATATTGTAGCATATGCCAGACTTCCCTTACTTTTTAAGGCCAAATAATATTCCATTGTATGCATAAACCACATTTTGCTTATTCGTTCATCTGTCAATAGACACTTAGCTGCTCCCACATTTTAGCTGTTATGAGTAACATGGATGTGCACATATTTCTTTGAGACTGTGCTTTCAGTGATTTTGAGTAGGTGCCCAAATGTGGAATTGCTGGATCATTTGGTGATTCTATTTTTAATTTCCTGAGGAACCACCATACTATACCATTTTACGTTCCCAACAATAGTGTATACCATTTTACGTTCCCAACAATAGTGTACAGATCTTTTAATTTCTTTGTCTTCGTCAGCACTTGTTTATTTTCTGTTTTTTTTTTTTAATAGCAGTCATCCTAATGGATATGAAATAGTATCTTCTCATAGTTTTGATTTGCATTTCAGTTGGGGGTTCATTTTTGTTCTTGAGATTGCCTCGGAATCCTTGGGTGAATGCAGGATGTGCTTCTTAGCACCCGCATTAGAGACACAGGCCAGTCTCCTTGCTGAGGCGGGTGCACCCCGTCTTATTTCCAAGGGCAGTGGGAGCAGAGCAGGGTGCCGAAAAGTGCAACGGGACAATGGCCCATGACCTGGAAGGGGATCCTTTCATTTTTTTCTTTTATTTTAAATGTTTTTATTTTTGAGAGAGAGAGAGAGAGAGAGAGCATGAGCAGGGGAAGGTCAGAGAGAGAAGGAGTCATAGTATCTGAAGACAGCCTCCAGGCCCTGAGCTAGCTGTCAGCACAGAGCCCGATGCAGGGCTGAAACCCACAAACTGTGAGATCATGATTGGAGCCGAAGTTGGATGCTCACCTGACTGAGCCACCCAGGCGCCCCCCCTTTCATTTTTTCTGAGTGCTATCAGACACTAGGTTCTGCTTTGCCTTTTTTTTCTTTTGAAACAAGCATCCACCCTCTTCAAAAACAAAGTTTTCTTCCTTCATTCAATATGTTTTCAATAAGAGCCCATTATGTTATAGACATTTTCTTTTAATGTTTGTTTATTTTTGAGAGACAGAGCATGAGCAGGGAAGGGTCAGAGAGAGAGGGAGACACAGAATCTGAAGCAGGCTCCAGGGTCTGAGCTGTCAGCACAGAGCCAGATGCAGGCCTCCAACTCACAAATGGTGAGCTCATGACCTGAACTGAAGTCGGATGCTCAACCGACTGAGCCACCCAGGCGTGACCCTGTTTTAGGAGGTAGTGAACCACACTGATAAATTCTATGGCTTCATGAAGCTTATATGCTAGTGAAGGGACACAGATAATAAATAAAAGAAAAGTAAATATATAATATGCCTCTTGGAGATCAGTTCTTTGGAGAAAATGAAAAGATAGTATTTGCTCTCCATTTCTATGTAGCAAATTATCACCAACCTAACAGCTTGAAATAAGACAAATTTGTCTCACAGTTTTCTTTGGTCAGGAATCCACCATGGCTTACCTAGCTTGTCTGCTTGGGATCTCATGTGGCTGAATCAAGATGTCTCCCCAGGGCTGCTACCATGTCTAAGTTGTGGGGTGTCCTTGCAAGACCTTTCAGATGATTGGATGAATTTATTAGCTCCTTGGATTTGTAGGACTAAGATCCCTATTTAAGATTTTTTTTAATGTTTATTTTTGAGAGAGAGAGAGAGAGAGAGAGACTCAGAGCATGAGTGGGAAGGGGTAGAGAGAGAAGGAGACACAGAATCTGAAACAGGCTCCAGACTCTGAGCTATTGGCACAGAGCCCAACAGGGGGTTGGAACCCACGAACTGTGAGATCATGACCTGAGCCGAAGTCGGACACTTAACCGACTGAGCCACCCAGGCACCCCTAAGATCAGCTAAGACTATCCTTAGCTTTTAGAAGCCACCCAGCATTTCCTCTCACGTGGTCCTGTTTTCAACGTGACAGTCGATTCTTCAACATCAGCAATATCACTAGGATCAGCAGCATCTACTGCTGTGAAGCTCCGACTTTCTCTATCCAGGACCTTTAGACCCAGTCACAGGACTCCTGTGATTAGGTCAGGTCTGCCAGGATGATCTAATCGAGGATGAAAAATCTGCTCTCACAGTCCTGGGGATTATGCAGTGCATGTGAACCAGGAGGGTGGGCTCTTGCAGACCACCATAGGATGCCGCGGACTACAGGGGAGGAGGGGATGCACAGTCCAGGAGCGGGATGAGCAGGTGCCCTTGTACATAAGACATTTGGGTAGCCTCTCTGGCAAGTGACATTCAGACAAACCCATGAGATTTAGGGGGTAGGGGGAAATATTTTTTCCACAAGGAAGGAATAACAGGCGCCAGGGCCCTGGGGAAAGAGCATGCTGGGGGTGTGTTGCAGACAGCAGGGAGGCACCGGAGCAGGTGATTAAGGGGTTGAATGGGAGGGAAGATCAGTGGTGGGGATTCAGGTCCAGATAGGGCCTTAAAAGCCAGAATAACAGCTGTGCTGATTACCCAAACTGTTGTTTCTTTGTGCAAAATCATAAATTAAAATTCAGAACTTGAAAAAAAATTATGAAGTTGAAATGCCTTTAGAAAAACATAGGTGAGCCCCAAACCTGAGTGCTGGTTGATGGGTCAGGATGGTTGAGCTCACGGTTGTCACTGGAACTAAAGGTTGGATAGGGGCAGGCATTGAGGCCGCTTACAAGCTTCTGGTTTCAAAAGTGTACACAAAGATTGTCTATTTTCCTGTGTGAAGCTTCTAGAGGGAAAAAAATTGTCTGGAGATACAATATTCACATTAGTGATATTTTCAGTGAGACTAAAATATATGCCATTTAATTTAAAGACTTTCATTTTTTAAAATAAAATTTATTATCAAATTGGTTTCCATACAGCACCCAGTGCTCATCCCAACAAGTGTCCTCCTCCCTCCCCTCACCCACTTTCCCTTTTCCCTCACCCCTATCCCCCATCAACCCTCAGTTTGTTCTCAGTATTGAAGACTCTTATGGTTTGCCTCCCTCCCTCCCTGTAACTTTCCTCCCTTCCCCATGGTCCTCTGTTAAGTTTCTCAAGATCTACATATGAGTGAAAACATATGGTATCTGTCCTTCTCTGCCTGACTTATTTCACTTAGCATGACACCCTCCAGTTCCTTCCACTTTGCTACAAATGGCCAGAGTTCATTTGTTCTCATTGCCAAGTAGTACGCCATAGTATATGTACATCTTCTTGATCCCATTTTTCAGGTGATGGACATTTAGGCCCTTTCCATGACTTGGCTATTGTTGACATTGCTGCTATGAACATTGGGGTGCATGTGCCCCTATGCATCAGCACTTCTGTATCCCTTGGGTAAATTCCTAGCAGTGCTATTTCTGGGTCATAGGGGAGTTCTATTGTGTTTGTTTGTTTGTTTGTTTGTTTGTTTTGAGCAACCTCCACATTGTTTTCCAGAGCGGCTGCACCAGTTTACATTCCCACCAACAGTGTAGGAGGGTGCCTGTTTCTCCACATCCTCACCAGCATCTAGTCTCTTGATTTGTTCATTTTAGCCACTCTGACTGGTGTGAGGTGGTATCTCAGTGTGGTTTTGATTTGTGTTTCCCTGATGATGAGTGATGTTGAGCATCATTTCATGTTCCTGTTGGCCATCTGGATGTCCTCTTTGGAGAAGTGTCTGTTCATGTCTTCTGCCCATTTCTTCACTGGGTTATTTGTTTTTTGGGTGTGGAGTTTGGTGAGTTCTTTATAGATTTTGGATACTAGCCCTCTATCTGACATGTCATTTGCAACTATCTTTGCCCATTCCATTGGAAGACTTTCATTTTTAACTAAACAAACTGAATGACTTGCCTAATCTTAACCATGATTTGCTGTACTATTATATATATGTAATAAGATGTTATATATATATATATACACATACATATATCTATATCTCTCTCTATATATATATGGATTTGGTCCTCCAAAGGTGGGACTTTCAATGTGACAGGAAATGTGAGATTAGTTTTTTTAATTGGGCCACATATGTTCTTTTTATGCCTATGTTCTTTTAAGGTATCTGTCCTTCTCTGCCTGACTTATTTCACAAAACTCATTCTACTGTATCTTTGCAGGGATCCCAAAGACAAAGAAAAAAAAAAGTAAAATCTTCAAAGTCAACTTAGCAAATCAAGGCTGCTGCCTGAAAGGGTTACTGAGGTGTAATTTGCAAACCATTTTGCAATATTAGCAGTTTCTGACTATGGAAATACAGATAATCCCCATCCGTCTTCCCTGGTCACCACAGCAACTTTAAAAGTAATGTGCTGAGTTTCCAGGTGTTTCCCAGACACTTCCCTGGATGTCTCAGAGCTGCTTCAAGGTCTGACAACTCCTCTTTCTCTTAGAGCTTGTTTTCTGCTGGCCCCCACTCCCTGCCGACAGAGACACCATCTGCTGCATGCTCAGTGACTGAGGCATCTCTGAAGTGCCTCCTTCGATTTTATTCCAACATCCAAATAATAGCTGATTTCTCTCTGAAGCAGCTGGCTACCACTAAAGCTCCTCATTTCACCTCCCATCTTCTCTCCTGCTAATATCTGCAACCTCCAGGCAGATATTCTAGACTTTCAGCAACTTGCCTTCCATTGGCCTTTGGTGTGCTTGCAGAGTGAGTGACCTTCGGGCCAGATACCTTCTCCAAGACGTCCAGTAGAAATGACGGATTGTGAAGGCGAATGGGTTGGTGAGAGGTCAGAGAATTAGAAAACAATGGCTGCTCTACAGGCTTCTCCTTGTCTTCTCTCTTGAATTACTGACAGCAGCTTGTCCGCCTCCCTGCCCCACCCGCAGTATATCCTGAAAGGGAACAGGATTCTCAAGGGCCCTTTACCATAAATGTTTTCTTATGCCTCTTTCATTTATTTCATGTATATAGTGTGTGTGTGTGTGTGTGTGTGTGTGTGTGTGTTTGGGGGGGTTGGGGAGAGGAACTCTTCTGGTTACTTTTGCTTCTGAGATTTATCCATTGAGTAGAGGGCAGTATAGCAAAGATGATGAAGAACATGTATTTGGGGATAGGAGATATTTATGTTTTGAAATTTAGTTTTCACCATTTACTTGGTCCGACCCCAGAGTCTTCAGTGATGACTTCACACATTCTTGTTGTGGAGATGAATTAAATAACGTGCACTAGGTTCTGGGCAATGATGAGTGTTCTCTCGGGACCTCTCTCTCATTCACTCTCTGTACATATGTGGTATTTGTATGTAACGCACACATAAGCACACACAAAGTAAACTGCTTCTCTGAACAGGCACTTGAATCATTCCCTGATAATTTTTTTTTAATTTCTAGGGGCACCTAAGTGACTTGTTTGGTTTAGCATTCAACTCCAGCTCAGGTCACGATCTCACAATTCATGAGTTTGAGCCCCATGTCGGGCTCTGTGCTGACAGCTCAATTTTAATGTTTAATGTTTCTTTATTTAATTTGAGAGAGAGAGTACAAGAAGAGAAGGACAGAGAGAGAGGGAGAGAGAGAATCACAAGCAGGTTCCTCGCTGCCAGTGCAGAGCCCGATGTGGGGCTTGATCTCCCAACTTGAGACCATGACCTGAGCCAAACTCAAGCATCAGATGTTTATCCTGCAGAGTCACCCAGGCACCCTCCCTGATCCTCTTCTAAGAGTCTACTCATTCCTCCCTTGTTCCAGGAAGCTGCAAAGACTGACTATTGAGCACACTCTCGCTAGATTATGTCTAAAGTAAGAGAAGAGGTGAAGAAAAGTGGCCTGATGCACAGCTCTAGGTGAATCATACCTATTTTATAATCACAAAAATATACATGTCTATGTGCACATATACAGTATATTATGTATTTACACATGCATACACCTAAATGCTTGAAGCACATTTCCCATATTTACAAATGTTACCACTAGAGTGAGCTGGATTAGTGGCAGCACTGGAGAAAAAGAAACAGAAACTTAGAGAGTTCTTTGTTTAGGATTAGGGAGTGAGACGTGGTTGCCGAACCCTTATAACCTGATAATTATACTCCATTAGTGGTGCTCCCTTAAAGGTGAATTTGCTAGTTTGTATTAACTAACCAACCTTCTCTTCTGTTCCTGCGGTAATCTTCTCAGGCTACCATAACAAAATATCACAGCTTGGGTGACTTAAAACAAAAGGAATTTGTTTCCAACAGTCTTACAGGCTGGGAAGTCCAAGATCAAGGTGCAGGCCAATTCAGTTCCCTGGGGAGGCTTCTCATTTTGGCTTTCAGATGGCTGCCTTTCTGTGTCCTTACATGATGGGGGAGAGAAAGAGGAAATAAGCTCTCTGGTGTCTCTTATAAGGATTACAATACCATCGTGAGGGCCCACCTCATGATCTCATCTGTCTAATTACCTCCCAAAGGCCTCATCTCCAAAAACTATCACATTGGAGATTAAGGCCTCAACAGTTTGAATTTGAGGGGGGGGGGTAATAATTCAATCCATAGTCGTCCCATAATTGAAAATAGACTTTTCTCTATAGACGACCTCAGGTCTTTGTTCTTAGCCTTCTGATTCTTTTTACTTATTTGTTATTAATTTTGTGCTTGGTTCCTCAGGAGTACCATCTTTTAAAATAATTTCAGCTATTTTGCTTTAGTCTTGGATCACGGTCAAAAATATGCTTTGTTAGCCTATAATTCTCTAGCTTTATATTTAGACCCATTCATCTTTGTTTCTATAGGATAATTCCAACTGGATATTCTGTAGGTATATGGAATAAAATGCTGATAGATATGTTAATTTTTCTACCCAAACATGTTTTTCTTCTTCCCCATGAGTCTCATCAGTGTGCAGATTCACCATCTTAGTGAGCTTTTCCTCCCTTGGAATTTCAAAATGGATTGTTTTCTATAATCATATAAAGAAAGATATAAATTGATTCAAAGCCTTGCCTTTCAGAGTTTAGTGTAATTACATTTTGGTAGTTGTTTGGGAAAGTACAAAGATTAAAAAAAAATCACTCTCTAGAACGGGATTCAGCAAAATATGTGAAGCCGTATCCAGCTCACTGCTCATTTTTGCAAATGAAGTTCTACTGTAACTTAGTTTTACCCATTCTTTTACAGACTCTCTTTGACTGCTTTTATCCTACAATGCCAGAGTTTACTAATTGCTACCAAAAGTTCATGGCCCACAATTCTAAAATATGTACAATTTGTCCCTTTACTGGAAAAAGTTTGCCATCCCCTGATTTAAAAGACTGTGAAATGTGTGTGTGTGTGCATGTATGTGTGTGTCTATGTGTGAGAGATAGGATAGTCTATAAATATATACATGGACACATTTGCTAACATTTATTTAAAACAATTTTTTAAATGTTTATTTTTGAGAGAGAGTTAGCATGTGAGTAGGGGAGGGGCAGATAGAGGGAGACACAAAATCTGAAGCTGCCTCCAGGCTCCAAGCTGTCAGCACAGAGCCTGACCCGGGGCTCGAACTCCCAAACTGTGAGATCATGACCTGAGCTGAAGTCAGATGCTCAACGGACTGAGCCCCCCAGGTGCCCCCTAACACTTTTAAATTTAGATATACCCCCCCCCCCCCCCCCCCCCCGCACATAAACATGATCTAAGTTCCAAAATGACAAGATAATAAGGACGAGGGAGCAATTATGTGCTCAGGGACAACACATTGGGTAAGACCTCACAGAGTGGCTCGAATTTCAGTAGAATGCTTGAAAATAATTTTGATAACCAGAGCTAAGCAGGGGCAGTTCTTTCTATAATCATTTACTGAGTATCTATTGATACATTCAAATGGATGGCAAGTTTACTCGGGGTGACAGTCTGTCACTTCCTTGTGCCTTCTGTGGATCTGGCATGATGCCTTGTATACGTTAACAGTAAATACCTATTATTTAATTAGCTGATGAAATAGTGCATACCTGTTAACATCCAGCAGTATAAACTGTACCAACATTAAGGAGGCACAACTCCTGGCCGTATTTCTTGGAGAGGATGCCTCGGAGAGGTATTGTAACTGAAGTTATGTGCTGGGTAGGGCAATTCTTGAGTAACAATTACCATTAAAAAAACCAAAAAACATAAATCAAGAAAACTAAGATCCATTTTGACTCTGGCCTTCTTTCTCTGAATCCTTGTCCAGTTTTGTTTTGTTTTGTTGGTTTTCAATCTGTGATCATTTTCATGGAGTGAATTGTTTGCTTTAGAATGAAAACTCCCCATCAACTGTGTCCCTTGGAGTCAGAACTCAGTACGTAGTGCTGTATTAGAATGAGCTTGATGCCAAGGGCAAACTACTCCTGGTACTTTGCCATACTTGGCAGCATGGAAACAGTAATCTTACGGGATTTTCCACTAATAAGCCACTCCATACATCTTTGGCCGATGGGAATTAATTTTTTAGATACTGGGCCTAATTGAATTAGCTCATCACCTGAAGCTTATACTAATAACTTTGGCGATAGCCATAAGCTTTATGCCTCCTCAACTCAGTTCATTTGCATGGTTTTAGCTACTGATAGACCTCCATGTCTCTAGTCTAGAACTTTCTGGTGACCTCTAGACCCATGGTTCTCTACATTATAGACATATAGACATCTCAACATCAAGATGTTCAAAATTGAATTGATGACCTTTGAGGTTGGTCTGGGACACCACCTGCTTCCCTATGATCATCTTCATTTGCTCCCTGGGTTCACAGATGACTGTATCATCTCTCAGCTGGGAATCACCTGTGATCCTTCACACCTTTCCCCCCATTCCTCATCTCCAACAGTCCTCACGGCAGCCTCTACTAAATATAGCTCATCTTTACCTTGATTCGGGCCACTCTCACCGCTTGTCTGCCCCTGCTCAATGCCCTTCCTAACCCCACCCCACTCTTTGGTCTGACCCTGCC
>NC_043704.1:141589390-141592628 GCF_006229205.1 Suricata suricatta
TGGCCCCCCCCCCCCCCCCGCCAGACAGTTTGCTTTTAAATGCAAATCTAATCTTAGGTGTTTTACTAGTTACTAGTTCTTGGGTAAAAAGTTTAATTCCTGGGATGCCTTGGTGGCTCAGTTGGTTAAGAATCCCACTAGTGATTTCAGCTCAGGTCCTGATGGTTCGTGAGTTCAAGCCCCGCAGTGGGCTTGGCATGGACACTGCAGAGCCCGCTTGGGACTCTCTTTCTGTCCCTCCCTCTGCGCCTCCTCTCTTTCTGTTCGCTCTCGCTCTCTCTTTCTAAGTAAAATAAATTTTAAAAAGTTAAAAAAAACTAAACTTCTAAAATCTTTCTGGACTGTGCCTTCCCTGTCTCTCTAGGATCTTTTTTTTTCTCCCCCTCTTTTTCAGTGTCTAGAGCCTTTCCCCCAGAACAGCCTCAGGGCATGCTGCTCTTTCTCATAACTTCTGACCCACTGAACTTCCCACATTAACCCTGCTCTCTCTTGCTTTAAACCTTCCCACAGTCAGGGATGTTCTTTCAGTGCCTCCACCCTTTCATCTGAATACTCCCCTCTATCTTTCAGATACTATTTTAAATACCACTTCTTACAGTTTACACCCAGCAGTACACACACCCTCCCCTACATCCACTTCTGCTGCCACATTATGGTTGGGCCCCCTGCGGTATATTTTCTTCATTGTACTGCTTGCTTCCTCCATGAAAACAATTATATCACTATTTATGTGTTTATGCGGATATTTGTCTCCCTTGCTAATTATTCATTTCTAGTGATTTCATCTCATGGTTGTAATCCCAGTCTCTACACAATACTTGGCCCATCATCGGCCTCCATTAAGTGAGTGTTTAATGAGTGACTGGACCGATGATTCATGGGGAACATCTGTAGGGTGCTAGACACGGTACAGATAAGATGATTACCTTCTGCCCTGGCGTCACTCATGGTCTAGCATTGAAATTCCTCTTCAAGCAGATGAACTGGCTTACTTCTGGACGTTTAAGCTATTAAAAGACTTGTAAGAATCGCTTTCCATTTATCTTATTGTCATTTTTACAGGCTAATTTCATTTTGGGGAATCAGCCCATTCCAGTCACAGTCACTGCGGGGCTGTGGGACTGTCCCCCAGGACAGTGTGACTTTAACTTCCAGCACACTCAGGCAGAAGCAGTACTGTGGTTGGGTTCATTGAATGTGCACTGAGCCAGGAATTAGTTGTGAAGTGACTTCTAGTGTGGGAAAGAAAAATAAGTATTAGAACCAATTCTTCTGTTATGAAGAAATTAGAGCCTTTGCTAGGTTGATTTTTTGTTTTGTTTTGTTCTTATTTAGGAAGAAAGAAAAGTTAAAAGGAAGGCAGAGGACGAAATGAGAGAAGGGGAAAGGAAAAAGGGAGAGAGGGAAGGAAAGAAGGCTTTTAGGGGCACCTGGGTGGCCCAGTTGGTTAAACATCTGACTCTTGATTTCAGCTCAGGCATGATCTCACAGTTCTTGGGATCGAGCCCTGTGTTGGGCTGCTATTGACAGTGTGGAGCCTGCTTGGGATTCTCTCTCTCCCTGCCTCTCTGCCCCTCTCCAGCATGTTCGTTCTCTCTCTCTCTCTCTCTCTCTCTCTCTCTCTCCCTCTCTCAGTATAAATAAATAAAATAAAACAAAAAGAAAGCTTTTATAAATTCTAGTCCCTAAAATTATGTGTTTTTATTGTTTAAAAAAAAAGTAGTAGCATTTTACTTCTGTAATAATTAGTAGTAACATCTATCTAGTCATGGCTTGGTCTTTTTGGTGACTCGCCCCAATCCAGAGATCCTCCAAGAGTTGCCTCTTTGCAAAATATCCGGCCATCACCCAGGACATCCCCAGAGAATGAGGAGTTCTGTCTCAGGAACCAGGGTCAAAGAGCAAATAGTAGGACAAAAGATGTGCCTAGTGCTCTTATCATTATGAAATTACAAGGGTCTTATGAGCTGTGTGCCAGGAACCAGGGACAGAAACCAATGTATATATTTTCCATTATTTCATATCCCACCCCAAACCTCTGGCCACAGACTCCTCACAGCATATTCAAAAAATACCAGCATGTGGTCAGAATCCCATTTAGTCATTAATAATTCATCCAGTTCATCATCACCCGATAGGAAGAATGTCTCCTTGGGCAAGGCCACTCAGGGCTGCAGGCTTCCATTTAGCCTTGTCGGTTCCCAAAGCAGGAGTGGGCTCAGCAAACACGTGGCCCCGCCCATTCAGAAGTCTGTTACAACTGAGTGAGGCAGCGTCACCTCCTACTCTCACCTCTTTCAAGACGTGCGTGTAAGCTTGGATTTCCCTCTTGGCACACCCATGTATTCTTTTTTTATACAGCTACTACTCCCTTCTACTCTGCATTTTTACCCGAACTTTTCTACCTTTGGAAGGCGCATTAGGTTCCTAGGTTCCCTGCGAGTCCAGATTGCAGGCAGCAGCACCCGTCTGGCCGCAGCCCACTCCCATTCAGAGAGGGTCAAGTGGCAAAGGTGCAGAACTCGTGGGCTATTTCCACCCTCAGGCAGCATAGCCACCTTCACCCCAATTATGCCAGGTGCAGTAAAGGCACACCCTGGCCCTTCAGGCCCTTAGAAATTCTAATGTTGTAATGCCCAAGATTTCAATATCACCCCAAAACCAGAGACCGCCAGGGAGACCGAGGCACGCATGTAAAAGCAAAGGGCAGTTTTATTACGGCTTAGGCTCGCCGGGCCTAAGTTTGGTCTCACAGCCTTCACCAGCGCAGTGGGTCCGTGCTGAGAGCCCCGAGCAGGGGCTGAGTAGGGTTTTTATGGGGTTTGGGAAGGGGGAGTTACAGGAAATTGTGACCTCCAATCATCATTGTATAACAGCATTGGCAGTAACTCTAACCATCCACATTGTCCAGGGTGTTCGTTACTTTTGGCGGGACCCAATCACAACATTTAGGGTATCTTTCAAATTAACCAATTACAGAGCGAGTTCAGGGTCTTGTTCGGTGACTATCGGGTTAACTTTAACACTAGGTAACAGGGTCCTATCTAAAGTTCCCATCTGCAGGTCTCACCCTCAGGAATGTGGGGAGAGGTAGCTGGCCTTTCCTGGTTGGATACCGCAAAGTGGTCTCGTCTCTAGGCAATGTGTAACTGCCTAATGGTTCCGGAGCGACTGACCTTAGGCCTTCTAGTTTAGAGGGGAAACAAAGCCTGTCATGGCGTCTGTTTGGTTCAGCCTT
>NC_043704.1:141592728-141648813 GCF_006229205.1 Suricata suricatta
AAGGGCTGAGTAGCGTTTTTATGGGGTTTGGGAAGGGGGAGTTACAGGAAATTGTGACCTCCAATCATCATTGTATAACAGCATTGGCAGTAGCTCTAACCATACACATTGTCCAGGGTGTTCGTTACTTTTGGCGGGACCCAATCACAACATTTAGGGTATCTTTCAAATTAACCAATTACAGAGCGAGTTCAGGGTCTTGTTCGGTGACTATCGGGTTAACTTTAACACTAGGTAACAGGGTCCTATCTAAAGTTCCCATCTGCAGGCCTCACCCTCAGGAATGTGGGGAGAGGTAGCTGGCCTTTCCTGGTTGGATACCGCAAAGTGGTCTCGTCTCTAGGCAATGTGTAACTGCCTAATGGTTCCGGAGCGACTGACCTTAGGCCTTCTAGTTTAGAGGGGAAACAAAGCCTGTCATGGCGTCTGTTTGGTTCAGCCTTACAACATAAAGGTTTAAAATACTTATTTATTTTTGGGAGAGTGCAAGCAGGGGAGGGGCACAGAGGGGTGGACAGAGGCTCTGAAGCAGGCTCTGCGCTGACAGTCTGATAGACTGTGAGGCTCGAACTCCTCACCCAGGAGATCATGATGTGAGCCAAAGTCAGACACTCTGGTGACCGAGGCCACCCAGGTGCCCCCGACATAAACCTTTAGACGCATGATAACAATGGCTGGCTTAGGAACCAGTCTTGTCTCTAGCACTATAGCTATAGTCCAGGTCCTGTGGCCGCTCCATCAGGCAGGAGAGGAAATAAAAGTTGAGGTGATCTGGAGGAGAAAGAAGGGGGAAAAAAAGTAGAATCACGATCCTAGCAATCTCTCCTCTGAGCAAGAACTACATAGTCGTCCTAGTCATCCTATGGGTATAGGGACTGACCAAAGTTAAAAAGCTAGGAGAGAGTGGACTTCCCTGACTCCCTGTAACTTACCTGACTCCTTTCCTGGATACGTACATGGAGAGGGGGAAGCATGTGAGGTTGCGTCTCCACGCGCATTCATCCCCTGAACACTGGCATTTTTCTGACTCTATCCCAACCGAGGTTCACTAGTCACCAAGGGGCAGTTCCTGGCGTCTAGGAAGACATCTGATCAGTGGGGGTCTGGTCCAATCAGATGCGGTGAGTGGAGGAGTCACCTGGCCTGACCTGCTGCTCTCAGGACAGCCCTCAGGCTGGGGCTGGGATCCCACCATAGGGACTGGCAAGAGCCCTCAAGCGTGTCTGCTGAGCATACAGAATGTCCTATCACATTACACCCTTTGAAGTTTTGAAGCTAGACAAAAACAACAGACTGAAGTGCCAGAGAGCACCGTATTTTCTGATCATTTTCCAAAAAGGGCCTCTGGTTAGCAGAGCAAATCACTCAGATACTTTATATTTATAGTCGTGAAAGAAGCCATGTTGGAAAATTAGAGACCGTCCCACGTCAGGGAAGCAACAATAACAATAACAAAAAAAAAACTCATTTTCCTCAGAGAGGCAAATCTGTGGAGACCAAGCAAGAGACTCATCTTTGAGGAATGTTACCAAAGATAATATGTCAAAGAGAAAACTTTTTTCTGTTCCTCCTGGGTCATGGGGTGTGAGGATGTAGAAGTTTGTAGAAGTTGTTACTCATCTCCTTGTGCAACCTTCTTCCTTCCGAGTGTCATGGTTTAGATCCATTTAAAAGGATTTATTTGAAAGAAGCCTCTTAGACCATAGGGGCAGTTTCTCTCTCTTCCCCCCCCCCACTTTTGTAAATGAACAAAGTATCCACTTGTCCCACACTGGGTGCAAAGAGAGGCTTGGGGTGGGTTTTATGGTCCATTCAGGCTCAGTTTTCA
The DNA here is from genome assembly GCF_006229205.1 of Suricata suricatta. Classification (NCBI taxonomy): domain Eukaryota; kingdom Metazoa; phylum Chordata; class Mammalia; order Carnivora; family Herpestidae; genus Suricata; species Suricata suricatta. The sequence goes on from NC_043704.1 coordinate 141,594,557, forward strand.
GCTGGCTGTAAGTGCAATCTTTAGAAACCTCACAGCAGGGGAATCCTTTGCCTGGGGCACGGATGGGGAGGGAACTTTGAAAAACCTATTGAAACTCTGAGAGCCTTTGGGTAGAAACTGTTCTTTTTAGACTTCCTCAGGGGCGGTACAGGGAAATAAACACACACAGGAAGTCATTTAGCCTCTGGGTGAACTTCATGTTGACATTTGCTTACTAAAAGGTTCATTGTGGGTCCTTAAGAAATTTGCATATGTATGTGTGTGAGTACATAAGCCTGTGTTGGTATGCACATATATGTATATGTGTGTATGAACTTTTTTCTAATTCTAAGTTCAATATTGGTAATGTGATGCTAAAAATAAAATGAAGAATTGGGGGAAAAAAAAGAATAACAAAAAATATAGATGTGGATCCCTTTCCCAGCCCTGTTTTAGGAGTAGAAGCTAGACATAGGTTATATAGTTTTTTAATGTTTGTTTATTTTTGACAGGGAAACAGAGTGTGGCAGGAGAGGGGCAGAGAGAGGGAGACACAGAATCGGAGGCAGGCTCCAGGCTCTGAGCTTTCAGCACAGAGCCCGATGCTGGTCTCGAACCCACGAACCCTGAGATCATGACCTGAGCTGAAGTTGGAAGCTCAACCTACTGAGCCACCCAGGCGTCTCTGAATAAATGTTTAACAATCAGCTGATTGCCATGTCTCACCTGTATCTTGTCATATTCTCTGCTATAGGGTTGACTCCTAATGTCTTTTTTTATGTGTAATATTTGGTTCATGCTTTTTATGTTTACTTACATAATGACTGCTTTGGAATCCTCAGTGAATGGTCACTGAATCCCTAATATCAACCAGAAATACAGAGTCAAAAAGAACAATAAGTACATTTTATAGGTGAAAATGAAGGTACAGGGACAAGGAAAGAATACCAATGTCTAAAAAGTAACCATTTGGTTGTTAGGAAGGGAAATCCATTCAAATGAGTGAAGGCAAATGGGGAGTCACCAGCACTGTTCACAGGATTTCCATGAAACACGGTGCAGGCCTTATGCCCTTGGCTTCTCTCTGCATCCAGATCACATGGTCTCAAACCTCCTTCTTTCTACACATCTGTTCCTTTCACTTCACACAGTCAGTGGCCATTTAGTTGCAAGTTCTACTCCAGATCGCCTAAGCAGGAAGGAAGGATTTAGTATCTGGATAGGATAATAACTTCTGGAACTCAGGATCAGGATACAGCCAAGTGTTGCAAGAGACTGGAGCCAAAACCTATAAAAGTCATCCAGGCCTGAAATCTTCCTTTCATCTCCTTTAAGCAAGGATGTCTCTTACCTCTTGTCTCTATTACTACGTATAGATTATTTTTCTCCCCTCCCCACCACTCGCCCTCAGACAGGCTTTGTTTCTACCTTCGTACAACCAAACCCCATTTCTTCCTTTACATCACTCCCCAGTCCACATGCCCAGTGCAGATGTATGAGTCATTGAATGGCAAGTCCATATTTCCAGGAGAAGTTATCTGATTGGCCCAGGTTGGGTCAGATGACTCCCTGGTTCAACCAGACTCCGGTTGCTGGGTTGGGTGGGGTGGGTTGTATCACCTGGAATAACCATGCTTATACAGGCGGATACTGTGTTCTGGAAAGACTGGTTGGGCTGGTAAACTAGTGAGACACGACCAATACAGTAATTACTGTGGGACTATTCTATTAGTGCTTATGGTACTTTCTATGTATTTCACAATGATTTATTATAAAGAACATACATTCCCCGTAAGATAACCATGGCGGTAGTTTTAGGTTACCATTGGAACATACTTAAAGAAATTTAAATTTCAATTTATTGACTGTATTTCTAGAATTACCTTGTAATTTCTTTCTGCTGAGGAGGCCTTTCACTAATGGAGACTGAGCAATTTTGAAAGGAGCCATACGCAGGCAGTTTGAGTTGGCCTTGTGTCGTCACTGATAATGGAACTAAGTTACCTTTAGAGCATTACCGTGTGATGATTTTACCAACAGAGAAAGGTGGAGTTGTTCCAGAATAGTGAGTGGTACGCATGCCTGCATCTCACAACAATTTTGTGGCCTTTGGGATCGTTGACTTTATATATCTATGTCAACTTCTACCTCTAATGGTTTCTCTCTTAATCTCTGTTTCAGAGTGGTGTATGTGGTTTATTCCTAAACCTTATTTCTTGGAGATGACAAATTGTTAATCCCATCATCAACCATAGTTCTGCGTCCTTTGAATCTTCAGTTCTTAGCTTTGTATCCTTATTAGCTGGGTGTCTTCAGGCAAGTTGCCTGAACTCTCTGTGCCCCTCTTTCTTCAGGGAAATGTGGATAATAACACCATAGTCATTGGATTGTTCTGAGGATTCCGAGAGACTGTGTATAAAACACACATAGTTGCAAGAGTTTCTACATTCAGACAACCAAACCCCATTTCTTTCTTTACATCACTTCTCAGTTCACTTGCCCAGTGGAGGTTTAGGAGTCATCAAATGTCAATTCCATATTTTTCCGGGAGATACGATACTATAGATTGCTATGGTGGTTCTTACCATCGTGCTTCCTCTCAGAGAGGGGGACAGCTGGCTGTGGTGGCTGCCGCCGGGAACCACGTCACGTTCTTCCAACGCTATCTCTGGCTCATCTTTGATTTCAACTCAGACCCAACTGGGATGGGGAGTTCTTATGCACCAAGCACTGACAACATCGCACCTGAGTTTGCCTGTGTGTCTGTCCTTCCATCCTCTGCCCGAGGTCCTCCTTTGAGGCCAAGAGAGTTTACGTCCAGACATTGCTTGAAAGTACAGGGTATGATCATTTCCTCGGGGGCCACCCTTACCTAGTGGGGGACAGAAGTGAATCCACAAATATTCTAGCCTCTCATCTTTCAGTGGATAATTCTAGGTGGCCTTTTGAGCACTTCTCAGAGGTCTCGGCAGAATCCACTGCTTTTTGCTTTCTAGCATAGATCCCAAGAATTATAGTTTGTCCTCCTTGTTTGATCCAGTCTCACTGTTCCTTTCCCCTTGGATTTTATAATTATCAACGCCCCCCCAACAAAGCAAAACAAAACAAAACAAAACAAAACAAAAAACCTAGTCGTTGGCTGAGAATCCGTTTTAGAGAGAATCCAAACTAAGATACTGTAAGGGTAGAATAGCTATGAACATGGACTATGGAGTACTCTCCCTGGATCTGAATCCACCCAACTGCTTAGTAGTTCTGTAGTCTTAATTATCTCATTTTTTCCTGCATCATTTTATTTGCCCATAACATGCAGATAATAATAGTAACTACCTTATAGTGTTGTTAGGAGCACACGTGAGTTATCACAGTGTAAACATAAGACATTTAGAGCAGTGTGTGGTAAGTAATAAATTGCGTACAAACGCTCCATCGTAACATCTTCTGGTAAGACACATTCAACTGTGTCCAGAAATCTTACTGTTAGCTATTCCCTGCTTCCTCGTTGCATTTTTTTCCTTAGTGCAGCTTCCTCCTGCCCTTCCCTTTATCTTCCTTTTGTTTGCTAGTGCTGACTGAGTAGAGAGAACAGCAAGTGTTCCCTGGAGCTTTGTAATTTCTAGAAGCATGTAAGAGGGCCCTTCTTTTGTGCGGTGCTCCATTTTTTCTCGCTCCAACAGCCCTGACCCCTGATCTGTTGGCAGACACCAGATGCTGCTGCCAGCCCCTGGTTATTCAGAGGCTCTTTATCCAGACTCTTTGCTCTTCTCTCTGGCTGCCTGCCTTCTGGCTGCTAGATACTCCCTGGCGGTGCTCTTGGAGAGTGCACCGAGAAGGGGAAAGAGAGCAGAACTGAGATGAGCCAATTATGGGGTCTAGAAAATTAGGACTATTAGATCATTGGACTTCAGTTTTATGAGACATGTGTATCCCCCATATCCATGAGAAATTCAGAATCAACCTTCTGCGGCCAACAGTATATTTTTCTTTGAGATGTAAAGATATAAAATGCACACATCTCAAGGGCTCAGTTTGATGAGTTTTGCTAAATGTATGCATTCCTGTAATGACCACCCAAAATAAGATGGCTAACATTTCCATTACCCTAGAAGATTACATTATTCCCCTTTCTAATCAATCCCCCTTCCTCCCCCAGCAGCCACTTTCTGATTTCTATTATTCTATGTTTCCCTCACCTTGCACTTCATATAAGTGAAATCATACATGTCTGTTCTTCTATTCCTGGTCTTTTTTTATTTGGCACAGTCTTGAGATTCATCCAGGTGGTTGTGCATATCAGACATTTGTTCTGTTTTATTGCCGAGTAGTATTCCATTATAGGAATGTACTTTTTTTTTTTTTAACCATTATCCTGTTAATAGACATTTGAATAAGTTTCAGATTGGGACTATTATGAATAAGACGGCTCTGCATATTCTTATGAAAGTATTTTTGTGTAAATGTATATTCATCCATGGTATAAAACTAGGGTTAGAATTGCTGGGTCATAAGTAGAAATCTACTTACTTTTAAAAAATGTTTGTTTATTTTTTGAGAAAGAGAGTGTGTGCGCAAATGGGGGATGAGCAGAGATGGGGGGTGGGGGGGCGGGGGCAGAGGGTCCCAAGTGGGCCTGTGCTTACTTTGGAGAACCTGATGTGGGGCTCAGACTCATGAACCATGAGATCATGACCTGAGCTGATGTCAGACGCTTAAGCAACTGAGCCACACAGGTGCTCCTAGAAGTATGCTTAATTTTATGTGAAGCCACTGAAGCAGAGGCCATTCCATTTTAACCTGACAATGTTTCATTTCCTCAATGACCTTACCAACATATAGTATTGTCAGCAGTTTTAGTTTTAGCCATTTGCCTGGGTATAAACTGGTATCTTATTGTAGCTTCATTTTATATTTTCCTGATGACTCCTGATTTTGAGCACCTCTTCACTGTGCTTACCAGCCATCCCAGTATCTTCTTTGATGTGTTGTCCTTTCAAGTCCTTAATGGTAGCATAGGTAAGCCAACTTGACCAATATTTTTGAGCCCCTGCTGTCAGTCATACAAAAGGAAAATGCAAATGTCTGAGGTTCTATAGCAGATGTAGGCTTCCAAGGAGTCATCTACCTAGCGTTGATGCTATAGATGTTCTGTCCATATTTTCTTGGCACTTCCTTTCCCAGAGCATTTCAACAATCTCACAGGACTCTCTACATGAGAACTTTCTTTTGACCTATGTATTGGGCAGTCCGGATATGCTGGGTGATAATCTCCCAGGAACAGCCCTTAGCCAATAATGAATGGGAATCAGAGGTTAAGTACCTCAGCTTCTTTCCACTTTCAGTAAAATAACTCTGAAACATATTCTACACTGTCTTCCAAAGCCTTCTAATGGAATAGAGTTCTTCACAGTAATAACTGATTTAAAGATGCAAAGGGACTGTCTCATTTCTGTCACATTTTCTAATCTCCTACTGATTTTCTCTAGAATCACTTTCAAAATGAACTACTTACTCTCTAGTTCTCACATTGTGATCATTGTGTGAACAAACATGATCAAGACACCTATTCCCAAAGATGTATGTTGGGACATACGAACTGTTATGTGAGAGACTAATTAGGGTATTTGATGAATTGTACTGATGAAGTCATGACATTGATTTTCTGGGTAACATACAGGTGAACGAGCCAGATGAACATGGCAGAAAATCAGTAATGTCAGTGCCCAGTAGAAGCAAAAGTCCCTATGGGTTGGCAGCCAGGGGTTGAAATAGGTTTTCCAGAAAAGGTAGAGTCTGCTAGGGTCATGTGAATTGAGAGAAGGTGAGGCTATTCTAGGAAGGAGATAGGTGTTACAGACATACAAATGTTGTTTGGAGTAGCAGCGTATCAAGAGCTTGAGATTATATAGAAAGGAACAAACACTAAGCCTCACATTGTTGGTTAGGATCAAATTAGAAAGATTGTTCAACAAGACTAGGAATCTTGGATTTTGTCTCATAGAACATGGAAAACCACTGAACATTTTTCATGAGGGTGTAACACCATAAAAGTAGGTTTCTAGGAAAACTAATCTAATGTCATTGTAGAGGGTCAAATGGGCTTAAGGTAGAAAGTTGTTGATGTAGTTTTGGTGACTCTGATATAAACTGATAAAATCCTGGAACTGGGTACTTACAATAAGAAGGGAAAGGACATCAGTTCAGGACCTACCGAAGAGGTTCAATCGAATTTGGTGGCACTGATAATGGGCTAGAGGACAAATAAATGAGTCACAATCATCCCAATAGGTCAAAGCAGTTGGTTTCAAACTAATGCCATAATAACAGAAATAAAGAACGTATGGGGAGGTGAAATTTTAGAATAAAAAAATACATTCATTTAATTTTATACACAGTAATTTAAACTTTGGTTCCATTTGTGGTGATTGATAGTTACATGTACGTATGCAGCAGATATTTTAAGATTTGGGACTAGAATTTGGGAGAAAGTTTATACTGTTAAATATATCTTGAGAGTCATCTTCTTAGAAGTAATACTTAAAGCTTTGACCATGAATAAGATCACAAAGGAGGGAAGTTAAAAGAATGAATAGCCTAGGAACTGAAAATTCAGCCCTAGCAAAAGACCTCATTTAGGGAGAGCAAATAGAAAGATAAGGAATCAGGTGAGACAGGAAGGTACAGTCAGAAGGGTCAAGGAGTCAAAGGGGAAAATGATTGCTGTGATAAGGAGATAAACACTGTTAGAGCCTTCCAAGGTCAAGGAAGATGAAGACTCCTTGAGCTGCAAAAAAGGCAAGATTCATGATCTTGACCTCATTAGACTCTCAGCCAGGTTGGAGAGCTGAAATTTACATATAGGGGGAACAATGCAGAACAACATACTCACATGTTCAAGTGTGCCAGCCACGCTGTGAGGGTTGTGTGTGAGCAAGAAGGCAAGGGCAGTGAGCTAGAGGCATCTGCAGTGGAACCAAGGACAACTTGAGTGTGAGTTTTGTAAAGGAGTGAGAGAAAAGGATTTGCAGGAGGAAGACCACCATGAATAAAGTCATCTAACAGACACCCATGTTGTGTAGGAACATAATTAAACGAAGAGATGAGAGTATTTATAAACCTACAGATACATAATTTCCAAGGATTTTAGGGTCCCGGGGCTGATCGAAATGTGAAAACAGATAAAGGAACAAATCATATTTAGCCTTGAAAGAGTTAGCCACAGAATCCACTGAGCTAGTGAGAGTGATTAATGTTAGTGACCATAGATTAGTGACCATAGATGCAGAGCAGAAACCAAGATACTGTCAGGGCCAAACATAGTTTTGCAGGTGGGCTCATTTAGTTTTTGAAGTGGTAGTATATATCATATAGCAGGCTATCATATATAACCTGTTTTCTAATGTAAATACAGAGCGTTCATACTGAGGAACACATAATAAAATTCTAATTTTATACAAGTTCATTATTGCTTTCCCAATAGGTTTTTGCCCCAAGGACGTATACAGCGCTATATAAACCTTGCATTGTTGTACCTGTATATCACATTGAACTATTGAACACCTGGATAGTATGTATGGTCAGGTTGAGGATGAGAGTGGAGGCAGATAGCCAAAGAAACTTGTCTACCTCCACAGGGTTGCATTCTCCAGTTTTCGGTTTACATTATCTCAAATTGTTTTCCAGTAAATCACTGGTTTACATTTTCTTTTCCCTTTCCAAATATCTTGAGGCTATTGTGAAATAGCCTTGCCCGGTACCTTTCATTTGCTGAGGCCTTTGCTTTCTTTCAGTTACTCCAAGATTCCCAAACTTGTCTTCTGAAAAGTCATCCCTCTAAGTATCTAATGGTATAAAAATCCAGCCTAATGGGAAAACACAATCTTGGATAGAGGTTTCTTCCCACTAGGATTCCCGAATATAATGGCAATGAGATTAGCACATTTTCCCAGTGATTGGGTGGGCATGTGCCCGTAGATTTAAAAATGGAATTTATTTCACAAGTTACCGTGCTACTGGGATAAGTAGCGATGGCAGTTTGATGCTAGAAAGTGTTCTGTGAAAAGAAACTACTTTATGCCTTATATGCCTTGACCCTCTGAGGACAAAGAAAGGCAGAAGATACAGGTGAGTTTTGTTTTCAGTTCATTGTACCCTACATACAATTATGAGAAACCATATATATTTAACTTTTGGCAGGTTGATGGATAGATTCCTATTTCTCTGTTTTTAATTACATCAATATGGCTGGTTGAGGGCAAATGATGATTTAAAATCCTTCATCGTTTTGCTGCCTTTAAGTAGCAGAATGGTGACACGTTGGAATATTATGCAGATTTGTGGTGATGCCTCCCACAGGAGAGTGATAGATTTGTGGAACCTGAAGACCATTGAGACTAACCTGCGTCCGTCCAATCCTTGTCAACCAAGATTTCTGTTTACTGCATTCGCATGAGGCTACCGGTGGATTTCTAAGGTGAATGCTGTGATTATAGGACATTTATGTAATTGTCAGTATCACCGCTCCTGTTGCCACTGAGACACATCTCATTTCGGGATGATAAGGTTGCATGTTTCAATGAGGGGGAAAAAAAAACAGTTTTCAGTAAGATCCATTTCAGTGAACCTTTGTGCTTTATGATCCGGTTAAAATTCTTAACAGTGAGAAAATACTTTGATCCCAGTCGGAATAATATGTAATGCCTCCTCTTAAGAATTCAGTCATTTCCTGGGGCACCTGGGTGGCTCAGTCGGTTGAGCGTCTGACTACAGCTCAGGTCATGATCTCGCAGTTCGTGGGTTCAAGCCCCGTGTCAGGCTCTGTGCTGACACCTTGGAGCCTGGAGCCTGCTTCGGATTCTGTGTCTCCCTCTCTCTCTGTTCCTCCCCTACTTGCACTCTGTCGCTGTTTCTTCCTCTCAAAAATAAATGAGGATTTAAAAAAAATTTAAAAACAAAAAGAATTCAGTCATTCTCTCTCCCAGCTGAAACCCCTGCCGCAGTCACACCAACTGGTGCATGCTGCCATGTGTAGTGGACTTGGGTTCTGTGCAGAGCGGTCATGACACTGCCTTTCTTTCTTCCTGATAGTCTAGCTCCACGGTGAGAGCCTATCAGACTAGTAAGTCCCGTGTGACCATGAGCCCTGGCTTCAGCTCTCAGTGGAACAGCAGCCAACCAGCGTGGAACACGTACTCCTTCCCAAGAGCAAGCTTGCACTATCAGTCCCATGCCAGCTACACCCACTGTACTGGATACCCTGCTGTAAGTACCCTGTCTTCTCTGTGTTTAGTAAACTGGATACGTGATGCAGGTACATTTGGAGCCCAGAGTTGGCATCTCTGTATTATTTGGGCAATTTCTCCGATGCTAGAACTCTTGTAAGCAAGCATATGCTGCTGTTGAGTAAAAGAGATGAACCAGAGAGAACATCTTAAGTTCAGATGATGTGTGTTTGGATGATCTTTGCTGAACATTGATGTTGCGTTTAAGAATATTTCTAGGTGAAATAGGTTGGCAGAACTTTTGGAGTGGGTTGGTGTGGAGGCTGAATGTATGTATGACAATGGATTTGTTTTCTGGCTTCTTTATGGCTATTGCCTATGACTTTAATTGGCTGATTTTGCACTGGGAGAGGATGTCTTTCTAAATGGCCTGGAGGAGTCAGTGGCATCGGTATGTCCCCACTTCTGTCAGTGGCCTTGTTGATACAGTTTAAACAGACATGAACATACAGCTATAAATGTATCAGTAGAGTAATTCCCAGTTACTGCTACATGGAATCCGAGCTTGTTGGCATTGATGACTCAAATGGCAAGATAAATAAGCCTTTAATGGCAAGAAATAAATTCATGGGATTTGAGAACCTTTAGAATAAGGTACCTGTTTCTGTCATTATGTTTCCCACGGCTTAATCCAATCCTCATAAACTAAGATTTCTGTTATCATAAATTACACTTGTCCACTTGGAAGAGATTATGATGCATGTGCATATATTTGGCAATACAATTCCCTTTGGTAACCAGTTCTACATCTAAAATGTCTCCATATCATTTCCCTTCAGTCATTATTTTTTCAAGCCAGATTTTGACAAATTATAATTTAATGAAATATCTCAAGTCATGTTCATATTGGCCTCAACGTCATGTAAAGGTAGCTGACATTTATTGAGCACTTAATATTTTCTAAGCTCCATCCTAAGCACCTTTATAGGTATTATACAGGTGTACATATATTTAAAATGGCCCTAGGTTGTTGGTGCTATTATTATCATTATTTCAAAAATTAGTCAAGTGAAGCTCAGAAAAATCAAGAAGTTTGCCCAGAGATACACAGATAACAGTGGGACCTGAGAGTCAAATGTTGGCTCTTTAGCCTCCAACCAGTAGTCTTATCCACTCTATTAAATATAATATATTTACACTCCTTGCCATTGAGTCCCTTTGTCTTTATTTACATGCTGAGGACAGTGATTTTTATACCTGGAATAGAACTTTTTGTAATCATTTAATTTTAAATGTATGTGTTACTCCTCAGAGAAGTACTTGTGTGTGTAAGTCTCCATTTCAGGGCTGGGGGCAGGAATAATGAATATGTTGTCCTATCTTGGAAACCATTAGAATAATTACAGCACGTCCAACTATTTTTTTGTGCTGTAAAATCCAGAAAGTAAAATTTTCTTTTGTCACACTACTGCGAGTCAAGTGAGTCAAGTGTGGAAAGTAGAAGCAAAAGACTAGAAAATTCTTTAAAAAAATAGTCATGAGTGTTGTACTTCTTAATTTTAAGGCCTACTTGACATTCTTCCATTATTCCAGCATTTAAATTTTTCTCTCACATTTTCCTCCCATGCCTGATCAGATAGCATTAAACTCTCGACTCCAAGACCTGGGCCCAGTCAGTTCTCCTACCATCTTGGAAAAGGAATTGCGTCATCTGAAAATGAACCAGAAGTTCTGAACAGGGACACTGAGAGCTGGGTTGTATTGACAACAGCCAGAAATGTCGAGGAGCACCTCATAATTTTTACTAAGGCCCATATTGCAAGCCAGAGAACTAGAGGAATATTTTGGGATCCAAAATGTGAGAGAAGATTCCTTAGTTGTCATGTCACCACAAGATCCACAGAGGTTTTGTGGTTAAAACCACAAAAACATTTCTTGTCCGAATAGATTGCCAGTGATTTTCTTGAGTCATAGAATTTAGTAGCCTTTAATGAAGCTATAAATGCTCAGCCTGCCTCGTGAGATTCTGGCCCTTTCTTCTGAGTTACTGGTTTGATGGAGGATTTCAGGCCTCTAACCGATGTCCTGGGGCTAAAGGATGTCAGCCAGAGTGATGTTTGTGTTGTCAACAGATAGGACTCAAGGAGCTCCCCGCTCTTCCATTCCCCTGCTGCTGAGGAATCCTGATACCTTCCTGGTTAGTTCACTTGAAATTGGCCACCTATGGGATTTCGGAATACAGTTTGGCCTCTTCCAGACCACATATGGATTTTTCTCAGAGCCATGTGGTACATCACTGTATTTGTTTCCTATGGCTGCTGTAGTGGATAGCCACAAACTTGGGGGGCTTAAAACAATGTACATTTACTCTCTTGCAGTTCTGGAGTTTGAAACTGAGGTGAAATCAAGATGTTGAAGAAGCTTCCAGTTGAGAATCTGTTTCTTGCCTTTTCCAGCTTCTAGAGCTACCTTCCTTGCGTACTTTGGCTCATGGGCCCTTCTTTCATCTTCAAGGTCACCAGCAAAGCATCTTCAGATCTATTTCTGTTTTATCTTCACACTGTCCTCTCTATCTGTGGTCCCCTCACTCTTTCTGCCTCTCTCTCACAAAGACACTCGTGGTTACATTTAGGGACCCACCCACAGAGTCCAGGATAATCTCCATGTCGAACGATCCTTAATTTGAAGACATTTGCTGAGTTCCTTTTGCCTTATAAAGTAGCACTCACAGGTTCCTGGGATTAGGTTGTTGGCATCTGGGTGGACTGTTATTCAGCCTACTGCAATCATAATATCCAGTGACTAACAGCTGACTTCTGAACCATTAGGTAATTATTTGGAGTTTCCTGAGATGAATGAGCCTTCTCACTGAGGGAAATGACATGAGAGGGAATTTTTTTTTTTTTTTTTTTTTGCACGATAGAGGATAGAAATGGATACCCGGTGGCAATTCAGTTATTCAGATTCACTAACGTGTTCGATTTTTCTGAAACCCACTGTTTTTCCCTTCCAAAATGGCATCCCCTTGAGAACCACTCCTATACACATGTTAAAAGACAATGTGAGTACAAGGTTATTCAAACTCTACTAATGTTTAACCCACTGCTGTACTAAATGAAGAACCCATGTCCAGGCATCTAGAATGGTGTCCTCAACAGGGGATATAAGATGGTAAAATGTAATATTCAAAATATTCCAGAAGTGCAATAAAATAACTAAGTCAAATATTAAATATGTCATACTCTTTTTATTGTCTAAGGAAGTTAGCGATATATCATGTGAATTTCTTACCTAGTCATATTATTTGTAATATATTTCATTCATAAAATCATTCCAATACCTTCCAAATAGTATACTTAACTGATGTGCTGCTTTTGATCTTTCATTTGATACTTTTGTCAGCAGCTAAATGATAATTCTGTTTGCTTCCTGACTTGACATGGGAATCACATCACACTTTCCACTTCCCGCAACTTCCCGCCCTAAAGTGATCATACGAATCATAAAAGAAGGGGTTCATTGGGCTGCCTTTTGTACTAGCTCTCCCCTTTCCCTGTGTCTGCCCCTCACTTGTGTCTTTTTCTTCTCACCTGAAATCATGGGGGTGATTCCACAGAGATAGAGTGAGGGAGGGAGGAAGTGGGAAAAGTTGAAAGGTAGATGGCAGTGATCTGACCTTCACTACTGAGGTCAGGAACCTACATATTATTTTCTTTTTTTCTGATGAGGATGAGTCTGCACCCTCCTTGAGACTCATCAGAAGACCATTTCTGCCAATCATAAGCCAGTGACCAGGTAGAGCCCCATTCATAATGGAGACAAAGGAGAAAGAGCTAAAGAAAAGAAGAGCTAAAGAACCTAAAAAAGTAATAGGAGTATGCTCAGAGGCTGATGCTCCCTGGAGGTAGTGGAAGCTTCTAGATCCTGTCTGTCTTTCAAGAAAAGAGTAGTCAGGTAGAGGAAAAAGAGTGTGCAGCCTGCTGCAAGGCAGAGGGTGGACGCACACAGCACTGTCCTGCTCGAGGACTCTGTTTTAGCCATTGACTAGGTTTCCAGAAGATTCCCTTTCGGGAAACGTGTTTACAAAGCACAGGGCCAACTCTCTTTCTTCTGAAGTTAAGTTGTCAAGGGGCGCTTCGGTGGCTCAGTCGGTTGATCGTCCGGCTTCGGCTCAGGTCATGATATCACAGTTTGTGGGTTCGAGCCCCGCGTCAGGCTCTTTGTCGACAGCTCAGCTTAGATTCTGTGTCTCCCTCCCTCTCTGACTCTCTCTCTCTCTCTCTTTCTCTCTCTCTCTCAAAAATAAATAAAACATTAAAATAAAAAGCTTTGAAGTTAAGTTGTCAAATAAAACACAGGTCTCACAAACCTATGGGAGGGGACAGCATCCCACAGTGAAGGCATTTGCTGTCTATGACCATGAAAACTGTGTATCCATGGCACTCAGGAACCTCTCTATCAGCTTATGAACCCAGAGCCCACTTCTCCCCATGGGGAAGGACAAACATTTACTTTGGAAGTTCAAAGAAGACATTGGGAGACGTTGCAAGCCTCATTTCTGTTCAGTGCTGCCCACCAACTTTGGAAATAAATAGCAAGTCCTCTGTAAGAGATTCCCAAGCTCTGTGTCCAGAATGTACCCTGGCATAGATGTACCCATGCCACAAGGATGTCTTGGAGTCAAAGTTGGCTTGATGCAGATGCTAGGATTTAGATTATTGATTATTTTTATTGGTTATTCCAGTTATTGTTAGTCTGTTTAGTAACGTATATGGTGATGTTTCAATACTTCAGCAACTGGTTTGGCTGGAGGCTAGCTTAATAGACCCATACAAACTTCTGGGGCGATGGAGAACTTTCCAAGTAGTAATAAAAATGGACAGTTATCCGTGAAATAATGACCAGATCTTCAGCTTGCATGAATTCTCTTTTGTAAACCGATTTGCCTGATTTGCCTGATTTACTTCCTAGTGTTCTAATAGGGTCGCCATATATCCCTGTTTTCCTGGTTTACGCTAATTTCTTAGAGTAGTTAATAGTGTCATTCTCCATTGTCAAAAATGTTCAGGATTGGAAAATACATTCTATGGTCTCCCTACCGTAGCGCTTTAAAAAAGAAAGTATATTTCTTGCACATAAGTCTTACTTTGGTCTATTGCTTCAGGGTATAAAAACTTCCCAGGGTGGGCACCAACAAAGGAGACACCTCATGTAATGATTAATCAGGCACCATAAACCATGGAACTTCTGGTCTTTCCAAGCTGTGCATGTATCTCTGTGCTGAGGGAAAAGATTGGTGTATCATGGTCTGGAACTTACATCCCTTGTGATTATTTAAATTCACAGTAAAATTTTTAGATAACTTAGAAATGGGAAAGAGGGTATGTAATTTTTCAGAATTGTTCTAGGAACATGTGAACATTTTGAAGACCACTACTCGATGGTATTTTTTTCAACTTCTTTTTTTGTGGAGTCTGCTTATAGTGAAAGAAGCTTCTCACAACTCAGAACTCTGGTTTCCCCAATTCTCTCTCAGATTCTCCAAAGGCCAAAAGATTCTGTATCTCTGCACATCTGTAGAGATTATGTAAATTCTAAGGCGATCACCCCCTTCTACCCCACCCTGTGCACACACACAATCTCCTGTAAGACTAAGTATACCAAGCAGATAATAACATTACCATTACTGAAGTTGGATTAAGGAATATAATTGCTTGGGATTCTTTTGCTGCAGAAAACATAATATCTAACTAGCAATGGCTTCAAAAAGGTAGGTGAATATTAACTGTCTTACTAAAAGTCTAAGTGTAGAAGTGCACATTTAGATTTGCCAATATGGCTGCAATAATACCATCCATTTGACCCCAGTCTTTCTGCAGTGTGACATTGCCTTTCTTCTTTCATTCTGCCTAGTTTTTGTGACTCACTTCAATCCCATATAAATGTGGTGGAAATGGTGCTGGGTGACTTCCACATCAAGGTCAGAAAAGGTCATGTAGCTTCTGCGTGGCTCTCTTGAAGAGCTTAGTTTCTGACTGGTGTCAGGACACTCCCTTTCTGAACCCCGCCAACATGTGGTGGGGAACCCCAACCACAATGGAGAGGCTTTGTGGAGGGGCTCTGGTCATCAGTTTCAGCTGAGCCCAGGTCCTGAGTCTTCTCAGCCCACATGCCTGAACTGTAAGTGAAGAAGCTTCCAGATGACTCTACTCTCTGGCTGCTTGAGCTGCTTCCAGGTGTTTGTGTCTTCCCAGCTCAACCACGGGAAACAAGCCATGTGCTCTGTCCAAATTCCTGCCCCTCAGAACCGTGAGCAGTGGGAATGGGTGTGGTGTTAAGTCACTAAACCTGGCATCGTTTCTCGTTCGGCAGTGGGAACTAGAACAATAGATATCTCCAAGTCGGGTGCTGCCATGGATCAGCTCTTTCTGTCTTTCCTGTCTATGAAGTAGGGACATAATAAACATGATAAGCTGAGGTCCTTGTGAAAAGTTAATAAGATAATACATATAAAGTTATTTAGCACAAGTTTATCCTTTATAAACCACTTGATAGATAGAAGCTATATCAAGATAGGGGAAAAAAAAGGAGCACCTGTGTGGCTCAGTCTTTTGAGCATCCAGCTTCAGCTCAGGTCATGATCTCACAGTTCATGAGTTCGAGCCTTGCATCATGCTTTGTGCTGACGGCTCAGAGCCTGGAACCTGTTTCAGATTCTGTATCTCCCTCTATCTCTGCCCCTCCACCACACATGCTTAGTCTCTTTCTGTTTCAAAAATAAGTAAACATTAACACATTTTTAATAGGAAAAAAATTTTTATTTGTATCATTAGAAAAGGCTTACAGACTCCCAATTGGCACTATTTGGATGGCATTTTTTCAAGACCGTGGGACTCAAGATTCAAATTATCGGAAGCCCCTAAGGTCCATGAAGACTTATTTGTGTCTCCCTGGAAATTTCAGCTTTTTTTTTTCTGTACGTTGCCATTAAACATCCTTGCTTTAGTAGACCAAGACCAAGAAGACATTATATATTTGCCCAGAGTTGGTCATTTGTAGTGAAGCCCAAGATTACAATGTTTGTTTCATGTGGTTTTCTCTCCAAAAGCAGTGTTTCCATATAAAATTGAGAATACTATTCTGCTTCTCTCTCCTCACCTTTCTTTTCCTCACATGGTTGGAAGAGCTGGAGTTTCCTCTGGCACATTCCATATGGTTCCTAGCCATGATGGCCTCCTTCCCTGTTTTCTGATAGTCGCTTGCCTCTCTCAACAGTACATAGCTTGGCACTACTTAATTCTGAGTATTTGGGACAGGTGTTCCAGGAAATGGATGCAGCCGTCCATCCTGGCTTGGTCCACACCCCCTGCACATAGCCTGGGTTTCTATAAGCCATCCTTGGCACTCTGGGGAGCGTCTCTTACTGCTTAGTCCCAACTCTGACCACTCTTGGTTTTGTAAGCTTGACTTTTAAAAAATCCTCTGACTTGACAATTTTTAAAACTTAACGTGAAAATTGATTAAACACACCCTAACATTTAATTTTAAAATTATCGATAAGATAGTACCTCATAGAAAAAAACTCATTTCAAAGACTTTAGTAGGCAGCCTGGGATCTTGCCACATTTACAATTTGGTTATGACCCCTGGGGTAAGATGAACCTCTCTCGAAACACGGAATCTGATATATAAGAAGTGTTTAGAGGGATGAGTGTGGAGGGAACTGGCATCATTGGTACAAGAGGCACATGAGAAGAAAAGGTTTTTGCATATCACTGGCACTGTGCTAAATGCTAAGTGAAACTGGGTGATGTCAACAGGACCACCAAACCTTGAACAGAAGCCAGGCAAAATTTTATTTATGGCCGGGCCAAACCTGGTCTCCTGGTCTTAAGGAGCAGAGAATGCCCCCGGACAAAGGCTGCAGTGAGATTATATAGACTGAATATGTCATTATTTAGTTAACCAATTACATTCACAGCATTCCATGGTAGCCAATTACATTGTGACACACAGATGCTAGTTTTGGTGGGAACCTATCAATTTCAAGTTCTTTGTTCTTTTAAGATGACCAATCATAGTTAGGCAGTGACTAAGCAAATTTTTTTCATGTAGGCTTGGCCTTGGTGGGCTCTTAGCAACCAGGAGCCTTTAGCAACAAGTTATCTATTTAGCAAGCAGGCAAGTTACAGAACCAAGATGAGGCAGTTAACCTATTACAGTCCATAAGTTAACCTATTAAATTCCATAAGTTAACCTATTATAGTCCCCTCTCCTGTTTGTTAGTTATCCAAACCTTTGAATAACCTTATTCTGGCATTTGAGCTAGTGGGACATATTGGCCACATAATACCATAAGCTGTATATATCCTATTTTTCAATTTATGAACTGAAGTAGTATTTCTATCAAACAGGGTCCTATAGTTCTAATTAGAAAGAGAATGATGAGGGGTCCCACAAGGGCACTTAGGAGAGTTGTTAGTGGAGGGGACCAGGACAATATGAATTCATACCAATTTTTATGATTTTTGTCTCTGTTTTTCTCTTCCAATCGTTGTCTAATCTGGCTCAAGCTCTGCTTGATGATCCCTGAAATACTGACATAAAAGCAACATTGTTCTCCCAGACCTACAGAAAACCCTCCCTGCGGTAGGAATAACAGGTCTAAACCCCTTCTAATTTGAACTACCACCTTGGCTAAAGAGTTTACAGATTCAGAGAGCTTATCAATATTTCCTTCTAGTTCTGATATATCCTGATCAATTTGCTTACTAGTTTGAAGTTTTGACCCCCTGTGATGAAGGCTGCAGTTATTACGCCTATGGACCCTGCCACTCCCACTCCTACAAAGAGGGGCACTAGGATGGTACAAATGGGTTCTCTTTTAAAGAGATTGGGGAATGAAACTGAGGTGTTCTCTACCTCTTTCACCTGAGCAATAAAAATCCTGAGGAAGGAGGTGAACTAAAATGCAGAAATCAGACCTCTGGTTCACAAGATGGAGGTTTAAACCTGAGGAACAGGCCAACCAAGTTCCAGAGGGTGGTACTAAGAAGTAGAGGACACTTCCCACATGAGTATCATTTGGCAAGTCGATGGTGCTGTCACAATAGGGTAAATATCTGGACTGATAGATCTGATAACTTCCAGCAAGAAACAGGTTCCCGTTCCTTCTAGATCTCCAAGGGTTAAGACTGGGATTTCACCCCCAGGTACCATGGCCCTTGATCTGGCTGTCGCTTAGGCTTCTGACTCAGCCTTCTCCTGTTCCCAAAGGGACCAGAGCACCTGTCCCTATGTAGTAGGGAGGCCTGGAGTCCAAACATAGCCAACAATCCCATGTTATGCTGGGGTTGGTAGCATTTAAGAACCTGAAGGTATAATATAAGGCTTGAAAGGTGTCAGTCTCTTTTAAACTCCGTCCGTTCCTTGCAGGGAACGGAGATATCATCCTGGCAGTGGAGGTAGAGGGACGGGCCTTGAATTTAGCTGATGTCTGGGTTGGGGGCTTGAGAAACTGCTTTCTAGGGTCAAGGAGAGGGTTGATTACAGGATTTCGCTCTATGGGCTCCCCTGAGGCAATTTTAACTTTAAGTCTCTGAATGGTGTAAGCTTAATGCCAGGGTCAAATCGGGGGGATATTTTCTCAGTCCCCATGTTTTTCCTGTATCCCATGGAGGATCTAAGCCACTTTCAATGACTATATTGACGAAGCATTGGCTCTTAGTAGCAGACACCACTCCTATGGATAGTATAAACTGGTCTTTTCCATTAATCCAACCCGCAAGAGTTTTGCACCCCCATGAGGGACAGTAAAACTGGCCTTGTTCTTGACATAGGGAGGCCCATCAGAGGGCAGGCATATAGTTGAGCCCTGCTGGGCTCACTGGGGAGGCTCCAGTGCAATGACTCATTAAGGCTGGTCTTGTCTTTTCCATTACAAAATTAGTACACCTTCTCCTGCGATAAATATTCAAACTTTTTGAATATGCATTAATGTGAAAATTCAGTTCCTCCTTTCCTAGCCTCAGAGGTTGGTAATTTATCCTTCCAGATGCTTATTCTCCTTCAGTGGCTCTTCGGCTTAGATGTGTGTTTATATACAAACAAGAGCGAAATAATAACAAAAGGAATATGCACCTTTGGACACAACAGGTAGCGTTAGAAACAGAACTTTCCGGGTATTTTTTGCAGTTCCCACATGTCCTTTGAATGAATGTGCCTCCTTCTTAACTCCCTGAGGGAACCGTGATCCAGGATTTCATGTTGGGCATTTCCTTGCCTTTCTTCATAGCTTTGCCTTATATAGGTACTTAGAACATCATCATAATGAAAAACATACTATATGTATCTTGCAAATTTGTATTTGGTTTTTGTTCAAAATTATGTTTTTGGGATGCATCCCTTGTAATGTGATTAGCTGTAGTTTATTCGGTTTTACTGCTGTATTGTGAAATTTGAGTGTACCCATTTTAGGATGGATGACTTTGGGGCCGTTTCCTGTTTTTGCTACAATGAGCACTGCTGCTGAGTTCCTGGCTCCTGGGACACATGTTGCTTATGGCCAGGAGTGGAATGGCCGAGCGGTAGGGTGTGGCGTATGCAAGTTGTCTAGGCACTGCTGGGTTGTGGCTCTAGCACAACTTCGGGCTGACCAGAAGTCTCTCTCACTTCCTCTTCTCTGGGATGCTTGTACTATTTTCTCTTCATTTCTCTATTAAGATATTTGTCTTTTTCCTTATTATTTGTAGACTTGCTTTATATAGCCAGATAACAATCTCTTGACAACTCTGTCTTGTTTCTTATATTTCATTTTTTTAATGATTTCTTTTGATGACAAATATTCTTTGTAAAATTGTTTCAGGGGTGCCTGGGTGGCTTAGTCAGGTAAACCTCTAACTTCGGCTCAGGTCATGATATCATGGTTCATGGGTTCAAGCCCCGCATCAGGCTCTGTGCTGATGGCTCAGAGCCTGGAGTCCTATTTAGATTATGTGTCTCCCCCTCTCTCTGCCCATATCCCACTCATACTCTGTCTCTTTCAAAAAATGAATAAACATTAAGAAATTTAAGAAAATGTAAATACTCCAGTGTATTACTATACAGTGTTATATTAGTTTTAGGTGTGCAATATAGTGATTCAGTAAATCTACACATTACCCAGTGCTAAACATGGATACGTGTACTCTTTAATCCCCATCCTCTATTTCACCCATCCCCCTGCACTCCCTCCAATAACCATGTTTGTTCTCTATATTCAAGGGTCTGTTTATCTCTTTTTCTTTGTTCATTTGTTTTATGTCATTCTTTTTTTATGGCTGAGTAAGATTCCATTGTGTGTGAGTGTGTATGTATACACACCATAACTTTATCCATTAATTTATTGAGGGATACTTTGATTGGTTTCATAATTTGGCTATTTTTGAAAAATTTTTTTTCCTTTTATTTATTTTTGAGAGACAGAGAGAGCATGAAAAAGGGAGGGGCAGAGAGAGAAAGAGACACAGAATCTGAAGCGGGCTCCAGGCTCTGAGCTAGCTGTCAGCACAGAGCCCAACGTGGGGCTCCAACCCATAAATCATGAGATCATGACCTGAGCTGAAGTCGGACGCTTAACCGACTGAGCCACCCAGGTGCCCCTAATTTGGCTATTATAAACAATGCTGCAATAAACATAGAGACACATATTTTTTCAAATTAGTGTTTTCATATTTCTTTGATAAGTACCCACTAGTGGAAATATTGGATCATATGATAATTCTATTTTTAGTTTCTGAGGAACCTCCACACAGTTTTCCAGAGTGGCTATACCAGTTTACATTCCCACCAGCAGTGCACTAGGCTTCCTTTTCCTCTGTGTTGTCACCAGCACTTGTTACTTCTTGTGTTTTTTATTTCAGCCACAGTGATATGTACAAGGTAGTATCTCATTGTGGTTTTGATTTGCATTTCCCTAATGACTCGTGATGTTGAGTGTCTTTTGGCCATTTGTATGTCTTCTTTGGAGAAATGTTGGATGAACAATATCTTAATTGAAACGTAGCAAAATTAATCAACCTTTTGAAAATTTTTAAATGGGTAGTGTTTTTGTGTGTTGAGGTGTGGGTTTTTTTTTTTTTTTTTTTTTTTTTTTTTTTTTTTACCATAAGTCTGTGGCTTTACCAGAAGGATGATGGCTGAGTCTCTTCTCCTCTGTCCCTTTCTTGGACAGCCAAAGCAAAGGGGACATTTTTTTTTCTTTGTACAAGAAACTTACCCTCAATAATTCTTTTAAGATGTTTGGCATTGGAAATTTGAGGGGTGATTACGAGGGGTTATACATTCAGTGCAGGGTACTGTCATGATTCCCATCTATCTTCCTGTTCCTCTCTCTGTCTGCATAACCTGTGGAGTCACCAGGAAGTTCTCTGGGAAAGAAGAATGCCACATTTACTCAGGTCCCCTTGGGACTTCAGATTCTACCCCAGCCAAGTGTCTCAAGGAATTTCTTTGGAATGAATACAATGTTACTGCTGAAAGAATTTGGTTGAAGCCAAAATAGGGCTTCACAGAGATGGAAGCCCATTATGCTCACTCTTCTGGAACTTCCTTTTTTTCCCTTACCAAGGTATCATGAGCATCCTTTCCTCACTAGAAATACAGAAACCCTCCTTTTAATTGTTTCATAAAATATAATAATATGGCTTTATAATGAAGAATGTAAATCTTCCCTTATTGAGGACCATTTAGATGATCTCCAAATGTTCTTTAGTATTATAGTAACTATGTACACAATGTGTATATATATGTTTGTGTATATATATATACACTCATATGTTGGTGAGATTATATTTTAATACTATTTCAGGGAAATATAATTGTTGGACTAATGATATTTTATTTAAAAATTTTACAATAGTTACAATGTTGCCTTCCTGCCAAGGTTGATAAAGTTATGTTTTACCACAATCTAGTCTATATTGGATACAGTCATTTAGGCTTTTATGACCCTGGGTGAAAATGGTATGCTATTGTTTTACTTTGTATTTCTCTCATCACTGCTAAAGCCCACAATCTCCTCAAGTATTTATGAACAATTTATAATTTTTAAGAGAATTAACACCTTCCTTGAAAAAAGTAGAAAGAAAATATAAAGCAGTGTAAATAAGAGACTTTTGCCATTTTACTGCTTTGCGTTTCCTCATAAAAGCAATAGAGTTACATTCATATCTCCCAAAGGTGGATATTTTTGTGCCTATTTGTATTTAACCTAAAATAATCACAAACATAAGCATGCTAAAAATGAATGGATTTGTCTGGGTTTGTTGCCTGAAATCTTTTAGATTTGCTGTTTTAAAGTAAGAAGAGATTTTCAAAACACTTTCCCCAGTGTTGTGTTTTCTGATCCATTACATGTTAGACAGTCTTAAATCCACAGATGTAAACTAGACAAAATAAAACACAACAAAATGCTTATTAGTTTATGATGGCAAAAAATTCTTTTAACAGCTGTTATGTATTTAGGATTCTAATCCCAATTCCAGAGAACAGGCATTTAGTAAAACTATTTTTAAATGTTAGTGACAGAATGTAAAAAAAAAAAAAAATAGCGTAAGTGGCACCCAGGAAACGTAACGAAATTCGCAGTCAGAGTCAAGCTTCAGGGTGGTGCATGGGTGGGTACCTCCCCCCTCCTGGTAGTATTCCATTTGTGAACCCGGCCATGTGGGCACAGGCATTTCCATAGATGCTTTATACATTCTCATGATAAAATATTCCCTAAAAAGTAAAACCTCAGTACTTGCCATGTTCCCGTACTACAGCGGCACGTAATAAAGGCTAACTGTTCTAAAGCTTAATGTTCGCATCTGAGGGGTTCAAAGGCCAGGGTGTTTGGCACCAATTCAGTGCAGGGATCGTGGGGCCAGTTCACCAACTCTGAATGGCCTGGACGCCCGTGCTTGATCTGCAGAGGTACACACTCCAGCGCATGGCAGTGACAAGAGTCCTTTTAGCTCACCCAGTACTACAAATAATTAAAGTTCTTAAAGGCATCTGCAGAAAAGGATGAAAAATAGAGATGGTACCTGACTCAACAAATCCACTCAAAACCATTCTTGTAAAAAACTACTCTTTGTTTCATGTAACCAGCTGTCCCCCTTGATTTTCAGTTTGCATGCATTATAATATAGAGCTAAACCCCAATCTTCTGCTTCTTAAATGGAGCTGATGAGTCCCTTTAAATCTCCCAAAAGGTGATGTTATCAAGGCCTAAAGGTAGGTGTGATGGACTTCATGTGGTTACGTAGGTGGACATGTGGCTCATTTAGAAAGGTCATAGATTTGAAGGCTCGTAATAGTCCTTTGGGGATTTAAGAATTAAGATGCATGGGGATATTGTATGAAGCAGTCTCTTCAGGACGGGAAACGTGCTGTCTTGTTTAAACAAATACTTGTTGGCAAAGCTTTTTCCTAACAGACGTGCATAAAAATATACCCTTGGTGGGCGGGTACATATTTAACCATACACGCTGGGACCTGACGTCGGCACTGCGCTCACCCCCAGGGAGTGGGGCGGGGGGCCTGTGGTTGTGCTGCATTTGAGTAGTGCTCAACGCTGCCGTCAGTGGCTGTTAACATTTACGGCACGATTCATTTAGGGTTTTATGAGTCCTTCATATTCCCTTTATGATCCCAAACAGGAAATGTCAGTGCAGGGAATGAGTAACACTGTGTACACCAAAGTCACTTTATTTTCTTCTTTATGTTAATATTCACTGAAACTTCCAAGCCCAGGAGACGTCCTCAACCTCTAACACTGTGCACACCTTAGAGATCTTCAAGCATCATCTGAATAGAATTGCTTCCCACTGGGAATGATTTCTTCTTCTTTTTTAAAATTTGTTAATGTTTTTATTTATTTTTGAGAGAGAGAGAGAGACAGCATGAGCAGGGGAGGGCCAGAGAGAGGGGAAGACACAGAATCTGAAGCAGGCTCCAGGCTCTGAGCTAGCTGTCGGCACAGAGCCTGATGCGGGGCTCGAACCCACGAATTGTGAGATCATGACCTGAGCCGAAATCGAATGCTTAACCCACTGAGCCACCCAGGTATCCTGGAATGATTTTTTCTTCCACTCACTTGAAGCAAATATAGTTTAGGGGCAGAGACTGGATATAGGTTGCCATATCATGCCATTAATTTAGTTATTTTGCTTATTTAACCAATATGTATTCCATATTTATTGAGTACCTACTGCCTTAGCCAGCTTAGGGAGCTATAATAAAATACTATAGACTTATTTAAACAACAGAAGGTTATTCCTCACAGCTCAGGAGGCTGGAGGTCTGAGATTGGGGTGCCAGCATGGTGGGGTTCTAGTGAGATCCCTTTTCCTGGCATGCAGATGGCCAGCTGCTGTGTGCTCACATGCTTTTCCTCAGTGCCTGCTCAGAGAGGGAAAGTGGGTGGGCAGACACCTCTCTTTGTCTTTTGTTTATGAAATTATTTTAATATTTATTTATTTTGAGAGAGTTAATGTGTATGCAAGTGGGGGAGGGATAGAGAGAGAGAAAGAGAGACAGAGAGAGACAGAGAATCCCAAGCAGGCTGCATGCTGTCTGGATAGAGCCCAATGCAGGGCTTGATCCCATGAAGTGTGAGATCATGACCTGAGCTGAAATCAAGAGCAAGATGCTTAGCTGACTGAGCCACCCAAATGCCCCTCTTCCTCTTGTTATGAGGACATGAATCCCATGATAAAGGACCTAGTCTTGTGACTTAATTCCCTAATTACTGCCCTAACTTTCCATTTCCAAATACCATCACTTTGGGGGCTAAGGATTTAATATAGGAGTGTCTACATTAGGAATTTATACATGTAGGAATTGAGGGGATGCAGACATTCATTTCATAACACCTACTATGTGTCAGGCAATTTTCCAGGTCCTGTAGTATGTTTGCTGAGGTATTCAGATGGCTGGTTGCTGTAACAAAGAAAAGCAAAAATCTCAGTGGCTAAAGGACAAAGAAACGGTTTTCTTATTCATGTGAAGGTTTTCCATGCTGATTGGAGTTCAGTTTCATTATAGCTCCCAACTTTGCAATCCCCTGTAGCCTTGGAGTCATCTCCAGAACCCTCTTCATTCAACCTGAAAGACAGGAGGAAAGAATAGAGAATAGCAACTGGCTGGTCTTTGCGGATCCAGTCTTGAAGGGGTACATATCACTGCCAACACCTTCCATTCGCTGGGACTCAGCCATGTGGTCATGCTGTTGCAAGGAATGCTGGGAAATGTGGCCATGTTTCTTGGAAAAGAGAACACCTGTTTGGTGAGCATGAAGCCAGTCTCTGTCGAGTGTGCTGCACTACTAGACAGACAGACGAGGCATCCATTCTGCTAGAGAAAGATGGACAACAGGCATGAAAACAGACATATAAAGAAAAATTAGAGATAGTGATACGTGCAGTAAGTAAACAAAGGCAGATGGGATTCAAGATGAACAGTAGAAGGAAGAGGGCTCTTCTAAGGAGCATGATGAAAGAATCTTCTTTTGAGATGAAAGTCTACTGAGACCTGAATGAAAAGAGTCAGCTATGCAGAGATCTGGGGAGGGGGGCAGATTTCCAGAAAGAGGGCAAAAGGCTAGGGTCAGAGCAGGTCTAACATGTTCAGAGCTCAGGAAGAAGGTGAGTGTGGCTGAAGCTTATGGACCGAGATTGGGATTGAGGTGAGTGAAGAGAGTGGAGACAGGAAGGCACCTTAGGCAGGTCCTGGAGCTCTTCCCTGATTCAACGTACAGAGGTTTTAGATAAGCATTTGGGATACGTAATCTCATCGAACCTCTCAACCAACCTGGGAAATAAATATAATGTTTTCTCTAAAAGAAATGAGGAAAGGAAGTCTCATGGAGTCAACTGACTCCTACAGGATCGTGTGGCTATTGAAGAATCAGGGCCGAATTTACAGCCGAGTCTGATCCCAAGGCCATGCTTTTCATGGAGTTCTTCCCTGATACCGAGAGCGTATTTTCTACTGCGTGCATGAAATGATGCCAAAAGATCTGCTCTGCATTTTCAAATATCTAACCACTCGAAACCTTTGAGACCGTCCCAAAGCCAATGTGTCTATCACTGAGAAACATTCAAATATTTTTCCTTTAAGTATTATACAATAAATGTACTTTGCTCTTAATATTAAGACTTTTAGTTGTGGTTTTTATTGTCAATTATGAAATTATTGTGAGGTAAGGAAACTGGTGAAAACTAATGCACATCATTTCCAAGACAAATACTGCTGTCAAATACCCTACTCTGCTGAAATGTGTAGCAACCATATTCCAAATTTAACACATGGGATTATTCAAAGCACCTATTGGTAACCAATGCCTTTCCCCCCGCCCCAACATCTACACTTCTTTTTTCACAGTTTCTATTTGTTCACAGTGCCCCTACATTAAGTTTAGCTATTTCATTTGGAACTTATTACGAAGCATAGATTAATAGGTAAAATCACAGGGCGCTTGGGTGGCTCAGTCGGTTAAGCATCGAACTTGAGCTCAGGTCATGATCTCACAGTTTGTGGGTTCAAGCCCCACATCAGGCTCTGAAGCCTGCTTCAGATTCTGTGTCTCCTTCTCCCTCTGCCCCTCCTCCACTGCTTGTGCTCTCTCTTCCTCTCTCTCTCTTTCTCAAAAATAAATAAACATTTTTAAAAAATAGGTGAAATAGCTGTCAGTCTGTGTTTCCTTGAAACCCTAGACCACAGGAAATCCTCAGCCAATTAAGGATGAAAGATAGCATAGAATCCGATTCTAACTCTGTCATTCAATTTTCTTTCAACGCCTTCCTTTTCCTTTCATTTTCTTTTTTACGCATGACATCTTTTGTCTGTAAAGAGGACGGAGATAAGTTCATTCCTGACCCCTGAGGTATAAAACTAATTCAACGAGAGGCATGTATGTGGGGAAGAGTCGTTCCCTGGCTTATTCTGTGTAAATGATGCGGGATCGCCAAAGCACAAGGAGCCCGGCCACGCGTTGCTGTATGTGGGGAATTTCTACTGTGGACACTTGGTTGGTCGAATTTTGAAATTGTCATATGACGTATATACCTCGGGAGTGTAAGTCCCCTTCTGTTCCTCTTTATCCTACTAATTCATGAAAAATTCAAAAAATTAAGCAAAAAGGTTTATTGAATTTCTTTAAGGATAGGGAAAACTAATTATTTTCATGGGAGATTAAACAGATGTAAATACTCCATAGGGCTAAAAGAAGTTGAGTAATATTTTAAGAAGAAAACTAAAGGCATTAAGACCACATAATCTTGATGGATACACCGCTTTCCACTCTGTATCGCCCTTTTTTCTTATTTTCTTTTGTAAGGGTGACAGTGTATGATTAGCAGAGACAGTAGGGTCAGAAGACCTAAATTTGTGTCTGTATCTTGCCATTTATTTGCTGGCTGACTCTGGGCAAATCATTTATAAATTCTGACTTGGTATTCTTGTCTGGAAAGTATGCTAACATAGGTGAAATCACTCAGTAAATATTCCAATTATACTAATGGGAAAACATTAATATCCTTAGAATCAAATCTTTATGATTCAACCTAGTATCCTGGCTATTAAGATTCTCTCATTCTCTTTGTAAATGTCCTTTCTGTTCTGAGCTCTCCATCAGGCCTGGGCCATCCTAGCTTCTATGCTGTCTCTCATTTAGCTTCATTCAAAGTTTTCCCTGTAATTCTTCCAGAATGGGGGGAGGACCTTAAAGTGTAGGCAGAATCATAGATCCCTTCATCACGCATTCTTGGATCACGTGACCACTTTCGTCCCTTCTCCTCCATCTCTGTCATTACTACTCTTTCCTTCTTCCTGGGCCTGTTCATCTCTGTTGTTCCCTTCTCCCAGACAATGCATTCTTAATTATTGCACATTTTGATTCAGTATAGCAAGCGCAGAGATCAGTTTCCGATGTTTGTTCTAATGAGGAGAATGAAGTAGAGGTGGGTGCATCCCTTTGTTTTCATCTTAGAGATTGAATTTAGTAAATTACCCAAAATCTTATTAAAATAGTTGAAGAAATGCATTTAATAAAGAAAATACTGCCCCCCCCCCAATTCGGAGTGCCATCTTACTGATATTAAGGACAAAACCCCTCAACTTTAATGGTTTGTTCTTTGAACAACTAGTTCAGTATCTGTGGACAGTAAAAGTGATTTTGTACTTGTGCAGATGGGAAGCTGCGTTTCTCCGACACATTAGATTTCACATCTCCTAACAGCCTGTTGTCCATTACAACCCCCTCATTACAGTACATACTGTGTTGGCAAGAACCACAGAGTTACTATACTGAGCCCTGTATCCTCAGAGCTACCCAAAAGGTATTTAATACGTGATTGCTACACAGGATACTTCCAATATATAGCTGCTGCCTGAGTGTTGATTGAAAAATGAAAAGTTCCCTGCACTAGTTTGTGTAACTTTTCAAGGTGGGGAAAGAAAGTTCAACATCTGCAGATCATAAACAAGATGGGAGAGAATGCCAGATATTCAATGGAAGGCAACAGTGCATTGAGGAAGGGAATTTAGAAGTGATGTTATTTCAGAAATAAAACTTTATGCATCTTGCATATAGCCAAATGACAAGCCGGCTTTTCATTTACACAATAGAAATGAATATTAAAGTATTCATCAAGACCAGCAGAGAAATACAAAGTTATTCTGATGGAGTGACGTTTTAAATGCAAAGAATGAATGCATTTTCTAGACTTATGTCAGCATGTAACAGAGTTTGATGAATACAGTGTAGACCACGGGTATAGAATTCATTTATGTGAAATCTTAGGACACAGCCCATTTAGAATTCTTACAATACATTTAGCTCATGTTTAATTAAATCTCTAAAACTTCACAATTTTCATTTGCGGCTCTGTCTTTCCATTTTTCTCTTAGTCTATTTATACAAGACAGGCTACTTCTAATGTTGGGTGTAACTTTGAGAGAAATTTTGTTATTCATTAAATTGTTTAGAGAAATGTTTCAATTCTAGGAAGTACTTCCTTCCAGTTAACCCTCATAATCTTTTCAAGTTAGAGAACCGTTTCTGCCCGCATGAAGGCAGCAAGACTCCCACTTAAGCTAACGGTATGGATTGAAATATTGATTGTAAAAATTCCAGTGAAAGTGGAATCTTCAATTTAAATGCTTATTAATTATAAAGTCAGTCTCTCCATCTACGAGCAAATTAGTTTGAATCCTGTTGCAATTGCTTTTCAGAAAATCGTCTCTTTTTTCCCCTCTATCGCATAAAGTCTAGTATTTCAGAAAAATACAATGTGTGACTTTGTAAGGAAGCTCTCCTGGGGTGTTCTGCTATAGGATGGAGTTATAATGTTGGACTTTTATAACTTCCAGCCATGGACACCTTTGGGTGAATTCAAGGCTGGCCTCATGCTGACCTCAAGTGTAGAAATGGTATTTGTTACCTGAATATTGCTCAGATACCCAAACGTATCTACTGGAACGTTTTTATCAGTAACCTGATAACAAAACAACGATTACACCTTCCAGAATACCGTCTTCAGTGGGTCGCAGAATTTTCTTTAACTACTCTGGTGTTAGACCTTTGAGAGTTCAAGGCAGAATCCGTTAATGTACAAAAAGCGCATAGATCTTGCTCAACTTATGATGAGGTTGTATCTCAATTAACCTATCGTAAATTGAAAATATTTTAAGTAAAAAATGCATCTAATGCATCTAAACCTCCTGAACACCGCAGTTTAGCCCAGCCTCCCTTAAACGTGTTCAAAACACTTATGTTAGCCTACGGTTTGGCAAAATTATCTGACACAAAGCCTATTTTATGACAAAGCGTTACATAGTTCATGCAATTGATAGACAGCATGGAAAGCAAAAACCAGAATGTATGTGTACAAGAGGGTTGAGGATTATCTGGTTGTTTATCCTCATCATCCTGTGGCTGACTGGGAACTGTGGCGCCAGAGAGGATCCACTGTGTGGCTCCAGTCTGGGAGAGATACACACTCAAAATGAGGGCTTATGGTTCCTACTGAAGGGTATCCTGTTTGAACAATGTAACATAAAAAACTTGTAATTGAGCCATCATAAGACAGGGACCACCTGCAGTGTGAGCCATCGCTGGAGAGAAAGAATTAACGGGAAACTACGTGAATAACTGCACAACTCATTTTCTAGTACTTCTTTCTGGAATATTTCAGGATAGAGATAAGGAGGTTCCGGAGTTTGGCTCTATTTGAGGAGTTTCATTGCAAGTGGGTTGATTATATTTCTTTAAGATGAGAATCGTAAGCGTTTTTTTTTTTTTGAAAATGCTAAAATAGTCTAGGCGCCTGCTTGCCCATGAAATTCACATGATTAAATATAACTAGGATTTTTCCTCCACAGAGTAAATAACCTCCTTCCCATGTGTATATTGATATAAACTCTCAGTGCATTTGTTTTATGATTTAGCACAGATGGTTTCTCCCTTGTTTAAGGCTGAAAAATGGATTTCCTTTTGGCTTCCCTGGAGTTCTTTTTCTTTGATGGTTAGAGGGTAGGTGTTAGCTTTTCCTGAAAACCACACTTAAACTATTGCTATGCCTTTAATTCTTTTATATTTGTGTATATTTTAAAAGGAAATGCACCATAGTAGTATCTGTTGTTAACACACATTAGAATTTATGTTCTCATCATAAGAACAATTCCCAAAGAGCCAAAGAAAGCCAGCGATTTTAAGAAAAATCACATGAAAACCTATTATATTAAAACAGGTGCTTGGCATTTATTGTACTCTTTATTTCACATATTTTGTTAGTGTCAGTATAAACTTCGAAAGCATATTATTTTATCTGTTTATCACATTTAGATAGAGATAATAACATTAATCAGAATAAGTAGGCTGTAATCTGAAGATCTTTAGCAGTATGATGAAGATTTAAATAATTCTTTCTCTATTTTATCTAAGCTATTCATAATTGCTAAATTATGTTTCTAGGTCAGTATCAGTTAGTCTGGCATTTTCTAAACTATTTAAATACTTGGCATTTTCTAAACTATTTAAAGTCATTACTTCATAATTAGCAAAACAATGCCGTGAAGTACATAGTGTTATGTTCTGTAACTTAATGATAGACACCAACATACAGGAGATGGAAGTGCTGATCTGGGATGACTCAGGATTTGGGGGAAGGGAATTAGGTAGTATTATTTCATGGTTTGTGTGTGGGGGTGGGGGGTGGGCGGTATGTGTGGGGGTGTGGTAGAGGGAGCGTGGGGGGAGGCGAGTAGTGGCAGTGTTGTCTTCTGAGGCATGCCCTTGAGCAGATATCATGGTTAGATTGTATATTTCCAAATGGGAGCATTGTCTCCATGGACACAGTGTGTCTGAGGTGAACCTTACGCTAACAGTAGCACAGCTAACATTTCTTGAGTGCCGATGATTATGTTTGGTGATGGACAACACTGTTTCAACATTACTTCATTTAATTCTATTAATTACCTATGAGGCAGAGGCTGCTGTTATCATTTTATAAATGAGGAAACTTAGAAACTTTAAAGACTAGAAACTGACCCAATATCAGGAAGCTGATAGATATTACAGGCAAGATGAGATATTACTCTTTTCATGAGAGTAATTTGGCTGAACAGGAAAACTAGAACAAAT
Source organism: Suricata suricatta (assembly GCF_006229205.1). Lineage (NCBI taxonomy): Eukaryota > Metazoa > Chordata > Mammalia > Carnivora > Herpestidae > Suricata > Suricata suricatta. Next base: position 141,626,420 of record NC_043704.1, read on the forward strand.
GCCATCATGAATCAGTATATTGTAAAGCCCTGTTCTAGTTTTTTAAATGACAGTTGGACAAATATAATTAAGCTTCAAAAGTAACTGATCAGATTAAGATCCGACATTATAATTTAATCCTTTTGAGTTTTGATACTGATGTAAGCATGGATTTGTTTAAAAAAATATACGAGCTTCACAAATCAAGCGAATTAGTAGTTCTGATTTGGTAATCGTGCATCTCACAATGTAAGCTAAGCAAACAAAAAGATCTGACTTTTGCATAGAGATCATGGCCAATCTCACTTCTTCCTGGTGCCACTGGGTTTACAGATGTCCTCTTCCTCTGTCATGGGCTAATTTTCCTCCGTGCTTCCACACGTTGTTCCTATTATTCCTTCCTGCCCTACTCACCACCGGGGTCTATTCCTTCTTTTTCCATATGTTCATTGTCCCTAAAGAGCCTTGTGCTTCTTTAACGATTCCAAACACAACTGGTAAGTGATTGGGGCAGAGTCTATGGAGTCAGTAAGAATTTTAAAACCAGTCAGAATTTTAGAAATGCTGTATTTCAGTGGCAGTGGTAAGTGAGGTGTTATAAATGAAAAGTCGTTCTGCAGATTAAAAGTAAATCAATATATGCTAACTGGTCAGATGTCTGTATTCTTCATGCAGCTTTGCCAACCCCCTTTGTCCTTTGTGTCTGCTTACATCTTCCATACATTTGCTGGGCACGTATCTAAGACTCTTTCTCGGCCACCTTAAAATTTGGGATTTGCTGCACCTCTGTCCATTTTATTGAGGAGCAAAAATAGCTTTGCAAAGAAGTGCCATCCATCAATAGAAAGAAATGAAATTTTTCTGTGCCTACTACACCGGGGCTTTCTTTTCCTACCGTAAGTTGGAAACTTACTATCCACATACTATCCTTTCCAAGTTGAGTTGAATTTTATTTGCATTTACTCCCCCAAATGAACTCTATCATATTTTAAAACCAAAGGTCCCCAATGGACTTCCTGTATAAAGAATATTAAAACTCAAAAAGATAAAATACAGTACTTGAAAATGAGAATAGTGGAAAAAACATGTTTGGTGCACTTGATAGTTATTGAATTAACAGTCTCCACTGGTTTTATTTGGAGTTGGCAGGGACAGAGGCACAAGAAGTCAGAAGAAATCCAGCTTCATTCACAGAAGAGCTTACTGCCCTGGAATTTTGTTTTATTCTTCTTTTGTTTTCTTCTTTGTGAACATTCCCACCACCCGCATGTGAACTAATGGATTAATCTGCGTGTAATTACACATAACGGTTATAAAGTGGGAAATATAAAATATTAACCAAACGCTAGTTTGTCAAAATATACTGATTCTGTGAAAAATCAATATTGGCTGAGGGATTGTGGTTCTCCTCATCTACCCATCCTTTAAATGTTTCCCACAAATTTCTCACCTTCCCCACTTCCAGATGACTAGTATATGTTCCTGTATTTTTTTAAAGCAAGATTTCCATTGTTCTTAAAATACTGAGTAAATAAAGAGAACCTGGAAAGCTCAGGAAACTACAAAAGATCATGATCTGTGTGCGAGATGATATGATATAGAAACTAAAGATTTTCCCCATTTGGGGTTCTGAGATATTTAAATTGTTCTTATTGATACATAAAAGATGCTACTTCGAACTATGAAATAGTAGATATTTTGCATGAATTCAATGCCCTTCTCACTAAACTATGACTGCCTTTTGAGAAGTGATTAACCATTGACAGTTTTGATTGACGGAATATAGGCAAGCTATTAAGATCATCAAAATAGGCATATGATGGAGTAGTTGCAGTTTTTCTGTTTTGCAGATATCACCACTCATCATAGATGGCTGTATTTACCATCATTTCCTCTTTATTCGTGAGTAGAAAAGTGGATAAAAGCCATTATTTTATTTCATTCATTCAATAAACACTTGCATTCTTTGTAAAATAGTGGGTTATAGAAATAAACCAAACACAGCCTCCACCACTAGGAATTCACATTTTAATATTGGAGCAAAGTATATTAAAAAAAAAACAGGGGCACCTGGGTGGCTCAGTTGGTTGTGCATATGACTTGGACTCAGGTCATGATCTCACAGTTTGTGGATTTTGGTCTCTGTGCTGATAGCTTGGAGCCTGGAGCCTGAAACCTGCTTCAGATTCTGTGTCTCCCTTTCTCTCTGCCCCTCCCCCACTCATGTTGTCTCTCCCAATCTCTCTTTCTCTCTCCCTCACTCCCCAAAATAAATACATATTAAAAAAATTTTATTTAAAGAAAAAAATAGCAACACTCAGTACAATATAACAGCTGATAGAAAAGAGGAATGTACATGGTACAGTGGAATCTCCAGGGAGACTGTGGTCCATTTATTTCGGGATGAAGATCATAGGAAGGGGATGATCATCTGTAAGCAAAGATCTACTTGAACTTGACTCGATTGCCCAGATCCAAGCATTAAGAGAACCTAAAGAATAACCTTCAATTATTCGTTAACAAATCTCCATATTTTGCATTCTTCCAAGTAACTCCCTTCTTGCACAGATTCTGTTTCATTCCATGTCATGTTTTTATTTCACTTTACATCGTGTTTCATCATTTGTTTCTTCTCATAGGAGAACCTCAGCTCCATCATTCATTTCCTAAAAAAAAAAAAAAAAAAAAAAAAGGTTTGATTGCACCATTCCTCTGACTTGGAGTAAGTTCACTGAGTATTTTGTGACCCTACAGGGGCGATGACAGATTGCAGTCTCCCATCAATTTCCTATTGCATCATTCTTTTTTCCGATACCCTTGACATCAAAGAAATGTCCCTCCTGGCTCTCTTCAGAGCAATCAGGTATTTTTTTTTTAACTTTATTTATTTTGAGGTAAAGAGAGAGAGAGAGAGCGAGGGAGGGACGGAGGAGAGGCAGAGAGAGAGGGAGACAGAGAATCTCAAGCAGGCTCCATGCTGTTTGTGCTGAGCCCAACGTGGGCTTGATCTCACAAACTGAGAGCATGACCCGGACAGAAATCAAGAGTAGGATGCTTCCCTGACTGAGCCACCAAGGCAACCCCAATATATATATATATCTTTTAAATCTGGCGGTAGCCTCCGTTCATTCCTCCTCAGCTGACTCATGCAGCCTGCCTGGCTTGAAAGAAAATTGTCTTAGCGAAGCTGCCCTCTCCCAACCAGGAATTGTCATACCGCATGCTAAGAGAATGGAATTTGTGAAACACAAGGAGAGCGTCACTGAGATGATGAGAACTTGGATGACCTTGAGCTGCTTCCAAATAAATATGATTAGGTGCTGCTTATGGAGTATCAGGTTCTGTTTTAAACATGTTAAGGATGTTTAGCTCATCGCATTTAGCAGCACATCTGAGTGGTAGTGCAGCACTGTTCTGATTTCACTGAAAACATGAAGAGATGAAGTGCAGAGAGGTAAAGTCAGTTGGCCAAAGTTCCACAGCCAAAAAATGGTGAATTGGGATTTAAATACACAGAGTCACTCACTTGTCCTTTTTTTTTTAAGTTTATTTTGAGAGAGAGGGTTTTTTTTGACGTTTAGTTAGAGAGAGGGGAAGTGTGTGTTTGTGCATGTGTGAACCCCAGAGGGGCAAAGAGCCTGGGGAGAGAAAATCCCAAGCAGCTCCACATTTAGTACAGAGCCCGATGTGCAGCTTGAGCCCATGACACTGGGGTCATGACCTGAGCGGAAATCAAGGGTCAGATGCTCAACTGACTGAGCCACCCAGGCACCCCAAACCTGTGCTGTTAAAGATTCCACTGTAGATAGAGGTGCCTGGGCGGCTTAGTCAGTTAAGCATCCGACCTTGGCTCAGGTCATGATCCTGTGGAGTTCCAGCCCCGTGTCAGGCTCTGTGCTGACAGCTCTTAGCCTGGAGCCTGCTTTGGATTCTGTGTCTCCCTCTCTCTCTGCCCCTCCCCTGTGCACTCTCTGTCTCTTTCTGAAAAGTAAATATTAAAAAAAAGATTCTACTGTATTTTACAGAAGTGAGCACTGAATGACATGTTAAGTCTGTCAGAGCATTCTAGGTATATGGGATATAAGATTGAAAGTTGTAGGAGACCCTAATATGATAGCAATTTAAGCAATGTATGAATATATTCCGTCACATAAAAAGTCAAAGGATAACTCAGAAGTTGACGCATCACATCTCACAACCATTGGCTAGAACTTAGTCACATGGCAACATTTTCCTGCAACAGAGAGGCCGAAAAATGAGGTTTTTATATTGATGACCATGTGCCAACAAAATTTCAATACAATATAAAAAAAAAAAGTAGGGACAACCAGCAACCTGTGCTGGTGTCTGTCACCTCATAAATTTGAGAACTTATCCTCAGATTCTTTCAAGGTCCATTCCTTCTCTAAATTGCTTACATTAGGCTGGAGCTACAAAAGAACTTTGATAGTCGTCCGATATAGCAGGTGCATCCGTGTTATGCCTCTGATGAACTTGCAGATGTGGAATCACTGGGCAAAATCTTTAATGATGTGTCGACATCTTTTGTATTGAAAACAATATCACAAGAAAGCAGATGTACCCACTTTGCTTACATGTATAACCTCATTCTGTGACAGTGAGTAGCCTGCGATTTCGTTCAAGTCAGGAATAGAAGCACAGGATGGCATGTTTTCTGATGGAAGTAAAAACATAGACCAGAGGGTTGACAACCTGAAAACACTGGCAGGAAATCTTTGGCCTTTCAATACTGACAGGACACTAATAGCTCATCCCTTTCCATTGGCTTCTGATCCAAGAGGTAGTGAGTAAATAGTCTGAAAAGGGTTAAAAAAAAAGTCATCAAGCATTCCATTTGGGACAGTGGGAGAGGCATTGCCTTGATAAATTTGTAAGTGTGTCACTACATGAATGATGAATCCGGAGCTGTATCGTTACTCTGTTCATTTACCAAGGTCAAATGCATTGAGGAGCTGAGTATATGGCAACAGTGAACCCCTTGATTGCTTCAAAAATGAATATAGGGTCCGTGGGTGGTACTAGGTAAGAAAGCATCTTATCGTGTACTCTATTCCACACATTCTATCAGGCAATTGGCATAGAGTCATGAATAAAAATAACATCTCTCCCTGTGAATCTTACATTCCAGACAGGGGAGAAGAAAAATACATGAATGCATGCATACATGTATACATACATAATCCATTAAATTGAATATAACAGATTTAATAAAGAAATATTAAATAATATTTTAGAAAACATTTTGGAAATAATAATAACAACAAATAAATAGGTAATAAAGATTTGATCTATCACCTCGTGGTGGTGTGGGCCAAGAAGAAAAATACAGTAGGGAAGGGTTACAGAGAAATGACATGGGGTGTTCAGAATGTGTGGTCAGGAAAGGCCCTTTAGTGAGGGGACATTTAAGTAGAGCCTACATCGAAGTTGAAGAGTAGATCAAGTGGAGGTCACAGCATGTGCAGAGGCTTGACTCGGATGGTGCTCAGGTATCCTGGGGACAGTGAGCATGATTGGACGGCAGCGGAGTGGGCATGAGGGAGGGGCTGTGTTTCTGGGGAACATATCTTATAGAGACCAACAAGCCAAGATGGAGACTTTGCATTTTATTTGGAATAAGGCTGTTGTTGATTTCTGTAACTTCCTCTGTAACTCCTATCTTTAAGAACTAAGCCAGAGTGGGGACACCTGGGTGGCTCAGTCTGTAAAGCATCCAACTTTGGCTCAGGTCGTGGTCCGTGGGTTCGAGCCCCATGTTGGGCTCTGTGCCTTCATGGATTCTGCCTCCCTCTCTCTCTCTGCTCCACCCCTACTTGTACTCTGCCTCTGTCTCTCTCTCTCTCTCTCTCTCTCTCTCAAAATTAAATTTAAAAATTAAAAAAAAAAGAACTAAGCTAGATTGGAGCAAACAGGGATCCTATAGCAATCTATTTCCAGTTGCTTTCAGTCTATCATGCTGTAAACCAAACCCAAGTTTTTATCCTCACTTAAACTGTTTATAAGAACTTCCCTTGAAGCTTTAAATCTATATTGAGCGACAGGAGGCAATGCATCAGGAGTAGATGCTCTCTAAATTACTTGATCCATGACTTGTTTCTTCCTTTGGGACCCACTCCATCCAGATCCGTGTCTTGAATTCCATTTGCACCTAGTGGATTGCCCAGCCTTCTGATCTGACAGGGCAAACAACATGGTGGACAGCTCTGGGTGCATGTTTTCTTGGTGTGTCATAGTCAAGCGTACAGCGTCTATGGGAGCCCGATGGCAATCCAGGAGTTGTTTCTCAGAAAGAGACCAGTTATCCGTAGAATAAGTTAAACCTTTGCTCTGAAACCTTAAAGTAGAAATCTACAGGTGATTGTCCTATTGAAGGTCACTAGCAGATCTAAGAAACACACAGATTTGCTACAAACACTTTTAAACCCCACTGGACCTGCCGGGACATAAGTCTCTAAAGGCAGAGTGGCTTTCACTGCAGCTTGGATCTGCAGCCGAATCTTCCCTTGTCCTGGACCCCACTCAAAATTAGAAACTTCAAAGTTATCCTTTAAATGGTATGGAGCAGCACCCTGAAATGAGATGTGTTTTGCCTGGAAATTGCAGATACCAAAATATTATGCTTCTTTCTTAAGTCCAGTTAGTGCTAGTTGCCACATTTTGTCTTCCACTTTGGAAGAAGTGTCTCAGACCATTGGAGTTCCAGAAAGCTCATAGAGGTAATGGTCCTCTGATTCCTGCTCTGGCATTTATTCATGTGTCTTACGAAGGCTTATAAGCTTCCAGGTGCTTTGTGTTCTCCAGGTCCAATCAGTATGCTGCCATCCATGTAGTGAGATGATCTATAGACTTTCCAGACAAATGAAGTCTGTCCCTATGGACTGGATTGTGAGAGAGGGAAACAGAGCTAGTATCACTCCAATGCAAGACAGTGAAGGCATACTGTGGTCCCTGCCAACTGAAAACTTAATAACCAGTTAATCAGGACAACAATAGTGTTTAAAATCAAGAGGCTGGATAAGTTCACTGAGCAAGTGACTGTTGAAAGAGAGAAGAGGGCTAACAAGAAAACAGGGCTGCTGAATGAACTTATGGCCACTCTAATGTTTAGAAACCAGAAAAAGGAGGCTAGACCAACCAGAGTGACCAAGAAGAAATGCCCAGGGAGTCCAGGTGAAAACCTGGAGAGACTGGTAACCCAGAATTTAGGTGAAAAACAGTGTCACAAAGTAAGGTATTCAGAGATCCATAAACTTTACTGAAAGGTTGGGGCAAATAAGGCTTGAGAATTGAATGTCAAGTATAGCAATGTGAGAGTTTTTAGTGACTTGAAAAATGATATTTCCGTGGACTTGGGAGCAGGGACCATAAAGCCTGATTGGAATGGATTCAACAGAGAATGGAAGAGAAGGATTGAAAAGGGCAAACATAGAAAGGTCTTTCAATGGGTGTTATTGTAAAGATAATGGAAGAAATTAGTGTAAACCGGAGGTAGTTAATACAGCATGCTTGTGTCCTAATGGAAATGATCTAAGAGAAATGGGGGGAAAATGTTTCAGGAAAGAGGAGGAACAATGACATGAATAAAGACAGTGATGCAAGAAGTAGAAGAGGGCTCTATAGTTAGGATCCAGACATGATCTGCAGTCAGGACTTAAAGAAGTTAGGAAGGGGGTTAACAGTTTGAACTTAGTACGTTTGGTTATTCTTCTAGAGGTGGGCTCAAAATGGTTCTCCTTTTTCCTTAGCCTTCCACACACACACTCCATGTAGGCACAAATACATTAGCTCCGAAGCATGGAAAACTTGAAGGCCAGGTGGAGATTCTCATAAATAGTCATCAGAACATCATGTTGGTGTTTCTTGGCATTCTGTCCTCAAATTTCACTGTTATGTTATAGAACCAAATATTTTTATCATTAGATTTCAAATTATCTCGGGACCAGAGAAGCCTCTGTGCAATTTTAAAGTAACAATGTATATTTCATGATTTAGCAAAACAAATTCAAAATCATTTAAAAACATAGGTGCTGTAGATGACTTGTAGGGACAAAGACTGACATCATCAAGTTAGGAAGAAGAACATCTTGTGTTCTCTGTTATAGGGTCAGATGTTTTTGACTTGGAATCATATATATACTTTACCTATATTCTTGACATTAGGGTTGGGCAAACTTTTTTTGTAAAGGGACAGATAGTAAATATTTTAGACTCATGTGCAATATGGTCTCTGTCACAGTGACTCCATTCTGCTGGTGCAGTGGAGAAGCAGCCATGACTGTGTTCCAATAAAACTTTATTTACATAAACAGGTGGAAGGTAATATTTGACCTGCAGGCTATAGTTTCCCAATCACTGTTTTACATAAATTTGGAAAATAAAAATCTATTTATGTGGCCATCGTTCTTTAATCCATTCCAATATTCAATAGAAAAGAGCTGCACAATATAGTTTTCTGACGTGTTTTGGGTGTTTTGGCATGTCATGGTTAGCCATCCAAAGAACCCTATGTAGCCGTGTGAATTGTTGGCCTTTTTTGTTTATATTTAAGTTGCCTGTTCATTAAAATATGATTAGGAAGAAAGCAGTTCTTTTAAAAAAAGATATCTCATTATAAAGAAGAAGGAGAACTCCTCCCAAATTAACTGGGAATCATGGCATTTAGCCAGGATAAAATGTCCCATTTCATGCATATACAGTATTTTTAAGGGTTTTTATTTTTATTTTTCTTTAAAGTGGAAATAAATAGGTTATCTCCTAAAATGCTTAGTTTGCTTAACCCTGGTTACAATTAAGTATTTTCATATGATAAAAATTACAGTCCTATAAATCATACAGTTGATAACATTCCTACTTCTAAGAAATACATCTCAGTATTGTCTTGGCAGTATTCTAAGGTCTAACCAATGAACATCAATTCATCCTGACAGGAAGAACTTGACTAATTCTAGAATGTCTGCCCTGTCTATTTATGAATTATAACATAAGAGAAATGTCCACTTGCAGTGGATGTTAGCTGTTGTTTCCTTGCAGCATGCCTTCCTTCCCCTTTCCCCACTTTGGACAACAACCTTTTATTACTTTTGCTTGTATATTTCAGGTAGACTTGCTCCCATTCCTTGTCCTCATGGTTGGCAGGTCCGACCGGGTTGGGCCGATCAGAACACAGCACAGCACAGAAGTAGGCATAGATCACAAACAGAAGCAGTCAGTCTGGAGTGCAGATGTTTTCAGAATTTTTCCTTGAGCCCCCTGACAAGGGGAATTTCTTTTTGCTCCAGGGGGCCAATAAAGGAGAATGTGGCCCAAGAGCCTTTGACAGACATCTTGCCTCAGTGAGGGTTGAACGTGTCTGAGAGGGAGAGGCTTCCAAAGGAAGCAGAGCTCAAAGACAATAAGAGATCATGATAAATTTGTTCCAAGTCCTGTTTAGTGTCACAGTCGTAAGAGCTAATGATCCCCTTTTGTGCGGCCAGTTTCAGTTTCATGGTCTCTTTTTGGCAATTTGTTCACCACTGTTTGGGCTGGTCATTGTGACAAGCACCTGCTATTCTATCTTGACTTCACAGCAGGGTAAATCTCTGAGGTGGGCTTTACAATTGCTATTTTACAAATGAAGAAGCCAAGGTGAAATAGTAGCATCGAGCCTCTCTTCCTTCATTTATAAAACAAGTCATCCAGCATTCAAAATTAGGTCTTTGAGTCGTTAAAGCTCTTAACATCTGCCCTTTCTTCCCTCCCAGAGGGAAGGTGGCGCCGCAAGAGGGACAAAGGCTCTTGTTTTTTCCTCCATCGTCTTCAGCCTCTGCTACTTACTGCTTTACTTTGAAAACCAATCTATTCCCTAGCAGGAGAACCTGCCAGAAACATAAGAATGTCAAAGCTGAAAGTAATGGAATTGAGCAACCTATAAATTATTATATCCTATCTCTGTATCTACTTTATAGTTGACCATGTTAAGGTGTCATTTTCTCATATGAAAAAGTGAATTCCTCCGTCACTGGTAAGACAGCATAGCCTGGTGGATAAAATCACATTTTCCAGGTTAGGTTTAAGGCAGGCTTCTTACACTTAAATCCCCACTCTATGATTCACTACCTGTGTGACCTTGGCAAGATTATATGCCACTCTGTGTCTCAGTTTTTTCATCTGTTAAAAAAAGGATGATATTAATATTTACTATAATATATATAATATAGTGTCTCATAATTTTTGTGCAAATTAAATAGGTTCACTTATGCAAAATGCTTAGAATTGGATCTGAGAAAATGCTCTCTCAGCCAATGTTGGCTATTTTTATTATAATCATTGATAATTTTAGTAGTCTGCCACATTCAGAGGTTTTTGGTTTGGGGTTATTTTTGAAGTACTACAATTAGAATAGACTTAAATTTTCTCATTCTTTAGCATATGTGGCCTTGTTAGGTTAGCGTCAAGATCTTATCAAGCAAATGGGTCCAGATGGCTGGTATCTCTCCCTCTCTCCCTTCTTCTCTTCCTCTTTCTTCCTTTACTTCTTTTTTTCTCTTTAGAGGGGTTGATGAGGCTAGGGTTGGGGGACATATTTTGGATGAGCTGGATTTTTACTGTACTAACAAATATTTCTGAAATCTCAGTGGCTTAATGCAAAAAAAGATTTGTTTCTTGCTAACCCTACTTTTCTTAATTGGCAGTGAACACTGTTCTAAATAATATCTCAGAGAAGTAGGCTAATAGAAGATCTCCCATTGTAAACTGTGGCATCAGTGTTCAGCGTAAAAGAACAGAGAGCTCTGATTATTTCTTTTCTTTTTAATATTTCTGTATTTTGCAAAACTAAATATTTTGGAAAATGTTTTCAGTGAAAATAAAATAATCTTATTTTAAAAAGAAATAAGGCTTTAATTATAGTAAACTGTGACTCAGACCAGACCAAATGAGGAAAAAACAAACCAAAAAACAAAACCAGAAACACTCATAACATCTAAGAAAGAAAGGAACTTATTTAACACGTTAATTTAGAAGAAAAAAATATTTCTTCTTTACAGTAACTGCGGTCCTTTTATTTTATCGTTGAGCGTGGAAGTCAAGAAATTGAGTAGCAGTTTTTAAAAATCATATAATACTAGCTAAACTGTTGAGTTTATTGATGATTTAAATAAACCTAGAGGTGACAAAATGTCCCTGATCAGTAATAATATATAAATTGATGAAATAATGGTAGTATGTCCTACCAGTAAAATAAAAATTTGGTAACACATAAATGCTTGTGAACTTAAGAAATTTTCAAAAGTGTCATTTCCCTCATCAAAGGTGGTAAAATGATGCAAAATAATGAGATCTTTAGTGCTGTTTCATTTTTAATAAAGCTTGGTGGCCATTAAGAATTATTTTTAATTCAGCAATAATCCTTTCTCACATTATTTTCGCTAAGCACTTCCTGGCTTGTGGAATATATTATCCTTACTTCCACTCAAATAACTACCATTAATTTTAGTGAGAGTTTCTGCTAAGAATGGAAAATGAATGGGAAAACAGCTGTGACGAATGAATAAACTCTTGATCTTTTCCCCTTACGAATATTAATTGTACATCTGAGCAGATAGTTTATTAATTTTATATCATTCTGAGAATACAAAAGACATAAGTCTTTGAATTTTTCCTCTCTCTCTCTCTAACTGTGACAGAAGCTTAACTATTGACTAATATTTTTGACTTCAACTTTAGTTGTTAAGGGTATTTTTCTTCCTTCTTTAAGGTCCAATTTTTATTATAGTTATTCATGTTCTTACCTAATCCAATATTTCTATAAAGAAAATAAGAGAAAATGGCAGTTGCCTGCCTGCTTCTTGCTTCCAGAGACCAGGACTTGCAAATCTTCCTGTGGTTTCCTTGAACATTTATCTCAACAGTTCTCAATAATATGAAAAGATAGATCCTCCTATTTCTTGATATTTTTGATTATCGATATTACCCGCTATTTTTCTATTACAGACATTGATGCTTCAACTCCCTTTCTCACACTACCATACATATCCACATCATACTTCTCCAATATAGCAGTATTTTAATATTTAGTTAGATGATTACTCAGTGTTGAGGTTATTTTAGCACATCTGAGCAGTTTTTGTGCTAAAATTATACCTTCTTTTTTATATGATTTTTATGTACTCTGATAATGAAGCTTCTCTGTTGCTATTTGGGTGAGTCTCCTGATCTGGTATGCATGGTGGCTCACTAGACCCATACAGAGCTGGCTTCCTCTCCTCTCCTTGCACACTTGTCTTGTGAATCCCCTTCCTCTCCCTCTGCCCTGGATCCCCAGCCTTGGTCTCCAGTTTTCCTTTCTGTTTGCTTAATCCCTCATTGTGGTGGCATACATTTTCCAATAGTGTCCCATCAGGAACTGTGGGGGAGGTTCATTTGGCTTCATTTTTGGTTCACGTTTGATTGACAGTTTGGTTGGATATAGAATTCCGAGCTGGAAATCATTTTTTCTTAGAATCTTGAGTGCATTTCTCTATTGTTCCCTAGCTTTGACATCGCATGCCCAATAGTTGGATCCACATCTGAAATTCTGCAGGCACGTGGCTTGGTATGGACGTTCTTCATCCTTTTATCTAGGGACTCCGTAAGCTTTTTAAAAGAGAGAATCAGATTTTCATTCTGGGACATTTCTTGAATATATTATGATAAATTTCTAAGTGGAGCCTTGTAGGCCTTGATGAGGAATTTGATTTTATTTTGGTGGCAGGAAGAAGCTGTCAGAAAAGCTACAGGGAGTGTGATGTGATAGAGCAAGCTCATAAATCAAAACCATCATATTAATAATGTTTTACATCGTATCTGAATATTTTAAACATTTTTTCTCATAAAATTCATCATAGTAACACCATACAGCAAAAATTAAAATTTAATTTTTAAGTAATTACCACAATATTATGGTTCAAAAATCAAGACAGTATATAAAGGTATATTGTGATGTCATACTCATATCCTTTTCTCCTGTTGCCCATTTTTCAGCATCCAAAATGAGGTGATCGTTTTTTGTTATTTGTGTGTGCTTGTTGTGTCTTTTATGCAAAGATAGACAAATAAGAATAAGTATTCTCATTTTCCATTATTTTTAGGCAAACAATGCATAACATTTCACCTTATTTTTAAAAACTTAGCTTTAAAATCTTTGTATATTATCAATTAGAGAGCTTCTCCTTTACAATACTGCACAGTAGTCCATTTTATCTAGATAGAATAATCTATTTGCTCAGTCTTCTGTTTTTGGACATATTTATTTGCAAATATCTGCTGTTAAGTAAGGAATAATCTGATATATATGCCCTTTTGAGGTATGTAAGTATACCTATAAGGTAATTGTCCAAGACTGAAACTGTTAGGTCAGAAGGTTAATGTTTATGTAATTTGGATGGATATAGGTTAATTTTTAAAAATTTATTAATTAAGACTTTGGGTTCTAGAATCAAGCTGACATGGGCTCAAATCTCAGCTTCACCACTGCTACCTATCTCACAGTGCCCTTGCTAGAACTGTTTCCACTAGGGGGGGGGTTGGAATCCAGTATCAGGTGGACTAAAGATAGGTATGTTGGATGTGAAGCCAATGTTTCAGAAAGTTTATCTTTTAAATGAAAGAGGAAATGTGAAGAGTTTGGGATAATGAATCAAGGGGCTCCTTCAACGTGATGGGAATGATCTGTTGAGAAAAATTAGTTGAACACACAGAAAATAGGAAGCACACAAGTTATTGGGAAGGAAGAAGAAAATAGGAATGGAGGAAGAAATAAATGGGTTCCCTGGGGTTAAATGACAGGAAGGTCCCCCTCCACAGTAACATGAGGGATCTTGAAGGAACTTGAAGGCCAAGGAAAAGGGAAGCTGTATCATTTATAGTTTTAGTAGAAGGTAGATGAGGGCTTTTTCTCTTTCACTTAGACTTTTCTCACTAAAGTAGAAGGCAAAGTCATCTTCTCAGATTAAGGTGGAAAGGCAGAGTGGGAGGGTTAGAAGTTTGATCTTTGAGAAGAATAGAAAAGATTGAAGTTGTAGTTGCAGATAATGGAAAGTTGAGTTGACCAAAGAAATAGGCCATGATTGCCAGCTAATGCTGTGCTTGCATTTGAGTTTGGGCATCATAAGTTTATAGTGGAACCCAGCTATCTCTCTGTGGGACTTTAGCTGAGCTCAACTACTATATGTATATGTGTATGTGTATGTGTATGTATATGTATATGTATGTATATGTGTGTATGTATATGCATATATACTACATATGGGTTTTTGGCTTAGTTTTTCAGATAAAGAGCAAGGGTAGGGGTGAAGGGTTATGGTCTCACCATGTGCATTTAAAAAATAATGAACCATGAGATCAAGCTAAATAAAAAGTGAAGTAAAGAAAACAATGGGTTGGGAAAAATACAGGGTTCAGTAGGATGACAGTATTTTAATGAACAAATAGGAATAAGAAATGATCAATAATAGTTGTTTTCAGTATTAAATAAGATAGCAGACACAAATCGTTGAATTCCATTCCTGTCACATAGTTAGCGCTCCGTAAATGTTAGGTGCTGTCAACATCGTGAATAGAATTGCATTCTACAGTTACCCAACCTAACGCTTCTCTTTGAGTCCAAAGAGCACACGAATCTTTAAACAGAAAAAGTAGAAAAGAGAGCCTTTGAGCCACAGGCTTATTTCAAAGGTGTAAAATCAATCCACTTTTTTAATCTGACAAGCGGACGGGGCAGTTCATTTTTGTTTTCCTTATTTCTGTTGCAAACACGTTGCATCAGCTTTGAGAGTGATAAAAGTACACGACAAATGAAATTTGACCTGGTCAAATCGAGCATTTCTGTGATAGCTTTCAGAAGCTGCCAGCAATTGGATGTCTGATTTAAAGAAGGCATGATCCCCTTCCTCTCACCTCCTCATCTTTGACGAGGGTGTGGAATTGGACACAGGAAAGGTGGGAGAGGGTGAACACATCTAGGTCATTTGATGTGGCCAGAACCAGAATATATATTGATCAGTTTTGGTTACTTAATCCTCTTGTAATTCTGTTATGCTAATACAATGAGCCTGGGAGTCTCTAAGAGCAAGCTGTTTTGCTAAGGGTTCTCTTGTTTACTGAAGAGTAGTTGGAGGAGTGGGAGAGCAAATATACACAGCTGAATTCAAACAACGAAAATAACACAATGGAAATCATTTAATTTATTATCTATATGACTGTGAAAGCATGGGAGAGAACAGAATTTTTAGTAGTCCTGGATGAAAGATTAAAATAATTCAGAGTGATTTGTTGCAAACTCTGTGACAGGTCAGCACATTTGAATCTCATTTGAATTCAACAACGATCATAAGAAGAGGTGTAAGCAGAATATCTTTGGTTCGTTCTGCGTGCATTTTACTGGCAATGTGAAAAATAAAACTCTTTAGCTGTGCATAGGTACAGAGCTTAATCTGGACTGCTGTGCGATGCTCCAAGCTCGGCAGTGGACGTATTTATTTTTTTCTATTTGGTCCTTTCTTATTTTGTTTTGTGTTTCTTACTGTCTCTCTACCCCTTTAGAGAGAATGGTTTACGTCTGTTTCGCTCTAGTGCCTAGAATAGTCCCAGGACTATATTATTAGGTGCTCAATAGACATTAGTCAAATGGACTAATGAATGAACGATGAAGTAATGTCTAACTTGCACTTTTACTATATAAATAAATTCTGTTCTTTCAAGAAAACATCTGTTTGAAACTATGCATAAGAATGTAATATTTTTAAGTCACCTGCACAGAGGATCACTTTAAGGAGATCTAATGAATATCAGAGGACATGAAATGCTTTTGGTTATATAAAATGTCTATCCTATGAGTCAGTGCCAGCGAACATAGTGGCATGTCCTAAAGGAAGTTATGTTTTGCTTGATCAGAGTGTAGGATGACACTTTGTTGGAAATGTCTTCAAGTAAAAGAATTTGAAAGAAAAAGACTCGCAACATCTGTCCAGATAGGTTTTCCATTAATTGAATATGAATCGAGAAAACACCATGTTCTTTTTCTTTAAATATAGAACACATGGCGAATTGTGATTTTTAGACAGTATGAAAGTTGCTTACAGAGCGTTTATAGACAGTGTGGCTCAGAAAGAAGAGCCTCTCAGGGCACCTGGGTGGCTCAATCGGTTGAGTGTCCAATTTCGGCTCAGGTTATCATTTCACAGTTTGTGAGTTCGAGCCCCGTGTCGGGCTTTTGGAGACTGCTAGCTCAGAGCCTGGAGCCTGCTTCAGATTCTGTGTCTCTTTCTCTCTCTGCCCCTCCCCATTCATGCTCTGTCTCTCTCTGTCTTTCAAAAATAAATAAATGTTAAAAAAAATTAAAGATATTTTTTCCTTATAGTTCCCTTTCTTTTTCCAGTGAGTTCTTAATGTTAAAATGACATCCTGATTTCCTGTTACAGGGAAGCAAATATATTCCTGGATCTTGTCTTTTTGCTTATTTATGAATATAGAATTTATGTTACACATACAGCATAATTCTTTCTGTATTATTCCTTTGAAAACTCTGAATGATCCATGCTTATAAATGACTTGGAAAATCCAATAAAAATAGGAGAGGATTACAGGGTAATGGTTACCTTTCAAGCAGAGATGAAGCTTTTTGATTACACCGAGTTGCCTTTCTCTGTTTAAGAATTCTTTGTCCTTTATCCGAGGGCCTCATCTTCTGTTTGCAGTGATCCTCTCTGTAACGAGGTATGGCGTGCACAGTGTCAGAGAAGGGGCCAGATAAGGGAGAGAGCGTGATCAGATAGCTCTTGTCTAACACACAGTATTTCTCTCCATTACCCTTATCTCCCATACTGTACCTCTTTCACCATGCCTTCTCCAGTTTCAAAACCAGTATGCGACTCTGGGCTTCCTAGACAGCAATAATATACTTTAACGACAAGATTCACAGACATTAGTTTATTATCTGTTCATGCATAATCCATGCGTTAAGAAGCAAAAGAGTTTTCACTGAATTATCGAAATAAATTTCCAAGATTTAGAACAATTGATTTGTAGGGATACTTGCCTTCATTGTCTTGTTTTCGGTGACATTCAAAGTCTTACTATGATTTGCCTTTATGTCCCTTTATTTTTTCTTTTTTCCAAACTCCCTAGCATTTACTTCCTAAATTTTACTCCTAGAATTGCTCAATTATTTTAATAACAGTACTTTGATTTTTAGAAAAATTATTTTCCTAGCAGATTTGCTGTGTCCTTGTGATGAACACATTCATGGAAAGGCTAAGACTTGAAGATGAATGATCATTAATTGTTTTTGTATTAAGGTCACCTATAGACAGTAAAAATCATCTTTTTTGATTTTTTTAATGTGTGTTTGATTTTGAGAGAGACAAAGTGTAAGCGGGGGAGGGTCAGAGAGAGAGGGAGACACAGAATCTGAAGCAGGCCCCAGGCTCTGAGCTGTCAGCATAGAGCCTGATGTGGGGCTCAAACCCATGAACCATGAGATCCTGACCTGAGCCGAAGTTGGTTGCTTAACTGACCGAACTGCCCACATGACCCTAAAAGTCATCTTTTTATTTTACAGTTCTGTGAGTTTTGACAAAAATACACAGTCATAGATTCATCACCACCTCCACATTCTGTTTATTTGTACTCAAACCTTCTTCCTGCCCCTAGTAACAATTGGTTGTTTCTTTTGTCTGTGTAGTTTTCTCTTTTACAGAATTTTATGTAAATGAAATCATACCATGTGTAGGATTTTAAACTTGGATTTTTTCACTTATCATAATGAACTTGAAATTTATCCTTGTTATTGCATGTATCAGTAGTTCATTTCTTTTTCCTCTAAAAAAATTTTTTATGTTTTTTATTTACTTTTGTGAGACAGAGAGAGACAGTGTGAGCCGAGAGGGTCAGAGAGAGAGGGAGATACAGAATCTGAAGCAGGCTCTAGGCTCTGAGCTGTCAGCACAGAGCCTGAGGCGAGGCTTGAACCCATGAAACATGAGATCATGACCTGAGCCGAAGCCGGGCACCTAACTGACTGAGCCACCCAGGCTCAGTAGTTCATTTCTTTTCATTGCTGAGTACTATTCTATTGTATGAATATACCATAGTTTTCCAGCAAAGTGGTCTTTGGGTTGTTTGCCTGCTATTTACGACTCTGAGTAAGACTGCTATAAAAATCTTTGTATAGTTGTTGTTGTTGTTTTAGTGCAAACCAAATGCCTTATGTAAATGCCTAGGAATAGGATTGCTAGATTATATGGTTAAAAGTATGTTTGACTTTATAAGAAATTGCTAGTTTTCCATAGTAGCTGTACCATTCAGTGTAATCACCAGCAATATCCTCACCAACAATTAATATTGTTACTTGTCTTTCCTTCTCTTATTTTCTTTCCTCCTTTCTTCCCTCCTCCTCCCTCCCTTCCTCCTTACCTCCTTTCCTCCCTCCCTTCCTTTATTCCTTCCTTCATTCTTCCCTTTTCCTTTCCTTTTCTTTCTCTCTCTCTCTCCTTCCTTCCTTCCTTCCTTCCTTCCTTCCTTCCTTCCTTCCTTCCTTCCTTCCTTCCTTCCGTCTCTCTCTCTCTCTCTCTGACAATATGTAATGGTATTATTGTGGGGTTTTCCACATTAATACTTCTCTAGTGACAAATGATATTGAAAAGCTCATTTCATGTACTTATTCATGTACTAATGCTATCCATATATCTTTTTGGTCCCAAATTGTTTTTCTATTATTTATATATTGGAAGATTTTTAGAATTCTTTATATATTCTACATACAGGTCCTTTAGCAGATATGTGATTTATGAATATTTTCTCTCAAACTATGACTTGTCTTTTTATTCTTTTATGTGTGTCTTTCAGAAAATAGTTTTTTAAAAGTAGTTTTTAATTTTTTTAAGTTTATTTATTCTGAAAGAGAGAAAGCACAGTGAGGGAGGGTCAGAAAGAGAGAGAACGAGAGAGAGAGAGAATCCCAAGCAGGCTCCACCCTGTCAGCACAGAGCCTGATGCAGGGTTCAAACTCATGAACCATGAGATCATGACCTGAGCTGAAACCAAGAGTTGGATGCTTAACCATTTGAGCCACTGAAGTGCCTCTCGTTCTTAAGTTTGGTGAAGACCAATTTTTTTTTATATGTCATGCTTTTGGTGTTGTATCGAAGCAATTTTGCCATGAGAATTTTCTCCCATGTGTTTGGTTTTGTATTTATTGTTGTTTTATTGAGGTATATTTGGCCATTAAAAATTGTAAACACTTAAGGTACACAATTTGATGATTTCTTATACATATGCCAATTTTGTGGATTGAGGTTTTACATTTGCAGTTAATTTTTGTATGGAGTCCAAGGTAAGGATCAGGTTCGCTTTCTGCTTATGTATGTACCATTTGTTGAAAACGCTATCCTTTCTCCATTTATGTGCCTTTTTACCTTAGTCCAAAATCAATTGACCATATAAATGTGGGTTTATTTCTGGCCTCTTTATTATGCTTTATTTATCTATATGTTTTTCCTTTATCTAATACTGCATTGTTTTGATTGTCATAACTTTAAAGTAATTCTTAAAATCTGGTTGGATGATTCATCCAAGTTTGTTTTTCTTTTTCAAAAAATTCTTGAGTTCTTTAGCATTTCCATAGACATTTTAGAGTCAGCTTGTTGATTTCTACCTTAAAATCCTGATGGAATTTTAATTAAATTTATATTGAACTAGATCAGTGTGGAATAAATTGTTATCTTCATAATATTAAATCTGACAATCCACAAACATGGTATGCCATTCTATTTATTTAGTTCATCTTTGACTTTTTTTATTTGTGTTTTGTAACATATCACTTATTACTATGGTCTCATTTTTTTTTTGCATTACATTTTTGGAATACCAATATCACATACCAATATCAACACATATATATATATATATATATATATGGTTTTCTAAGAATAAATGACACTAGATAACAGATCAGTTTTTTTGAGAACACAGTAGATAGTGAGCTTTTTGAGGCTACTGATGGTTCTTTCACCCTCTTACCCCTTTGTAGTGTTTAATATATAAAATATTTCAGTCTCAAGAAAATTCACTAGTTGATAGTATGCTCTGATATAGAAAGTGATCTGGGTGAATCTCATATCATGCTGAAGTACATAGAAAGCGAGGTCTGGGAAAAGTGCGGTGTGAAATCTGATGGATTCTTCCCCTCAGGCGTTTCATTTGAAAAAATTCCAATTAGTTCTTTTACAAAGAAAAAGGAAGATTCCATTTTATTTCCAAGAAGCATCAGAAGTGTATATTCATATTTTCCTTAATAGCTTTGCATGTATTCCAGAGACATGACTTCCTTAGTCATTGACATGTGGCTGCTTCAAGAGAGTGCCCTTGAGGTCAAAGAAGTAAACCTTCTTGCTTGCTAAAAATTAATTTTGAAACCCATTATTCTATAATTATTTCCCCTATTTCATTTAGCAGTAGATTCCAGACCAGAGAATTTACATGTCTGGTTGTTGTCATGAAATTCATTTCAAATACCTAATCAAGACTGAGTTTGAAGAATTACCTGAAAATTATATACTTTATTAAAAATGAACGGTATCATTCATTTCAAAAATTCTGAAACATGCTTAGTGACTCATTACACAGTTTACCTCTTTCCTCCATCTGAATAGAGAATGAGTTATTTTTGATTGTAAGCTCCCCAGATCAAGCCGCAGCAACAGAACTCACTGGTATGTCCAGGCTGGACGCACAAGGCCTGACATTCTGGTCATGGCTCCTATGCCGATTCAGACTCACCCAGTCCTACCTTGTTACACCTTCAGAACTGAAGTCAGAAACAAATACTTATCGAAGAATCATGTGAGAAGGCATTTCAAATAATCCTCATGATTCTCTTTTACAAAAACAATTGGTGACTATTACCTCTTACCAGATTTCAATAAAAAAGAAATAGAGGTAATAGAACTTATATCTGAAACCTATCTGAGACTTAGTAGACTCCATCAGTTCACAGATGAGGAAGTTAAAGACCTGGGTGAAATACCTTGCCCAAAGCCTCAGAACTAGTGAGCAGGACCATAATCAAACCCATGCCTCTTGGTCCAAAGTTCTTTCCCTTAAATATTCCTTGAGTGTTAATGCATTATATTTGAAAACCAAGCCTAATTTCCTGAGTAAGAATGAATTGAACGCATCATGGAATCCCTATCAGCAGAGTTCTTTTGGCTTTTCCTTGCCTGCTACTTCTTGTCAAGGATCCCTCAGTTTAAGTGATTCTTTTGGGGGTTACTGTAAAATTCTGATATAAAACACAGTATAGGGTATATTACTGGAATCATTCAGAAAGGCTTATCAGCCTGACAGTAGGACCTGACAGCAAATATGTGTGAAAAATCTTTTTTGTCATCTTCCCATTCTGTGGCCTCCACACAATGTCATCACAACAGAGCCAGTTATTTGGTGGTTGTGTATGCAACAACTTAAATTCTATCAATTTATATCATGAGCAGTTTTGACTCTTCCTGGAAAACAGCCTACTTATGTATGCTCTTCCTGTATCTTTCACAACAGCCATCACCAAACTCTTTCCATTGAAGCAGGAATGTCATGAGATTTTTAATAGGAGTTTTGTGGAAAACATGGGTCTGTGATCAATTAAATTTGAAAAAGAATTAGATTAAGCAGAAAATGTAATCTTTACAAAGGGCTTCTCAGAGTCTTTAGTTGTCTAAGTCTAGCAGAATGCATGCATTCTAGGGACTGGGAAGATGCCGTGAATATGGGCATGGTTGTTTCAGATGCCATGGTGTTCATATGCTGTTGAGGGAGACGGGCTTTAAAAAATAAGAAGTAAAATCTATGTTGAATTAGAGAGTGGTAGGTGCTTAGAAAAAGGAACATAGAATATAAAGAAAGGACATCCGGCAATATAGATAGAGGATGAAGGAGGGTGGGTGTTAATGGGTATGCCTTTAGTGAGGACGGGGCTTGCTGAGAATGTGACAGTTGATCAGGGTTTAGGGGCCATCAGGATCAGGAGGACAGAGGGGAAGAGCAGCCTGCACAGAAACAGTCAGTGCCAAGGCACTAAGCTAAGAATGCAAGAAGCATTTGAAAAACAGGAGACCTTGTGGCTGAATGGAATGTGAAGGTGATTTAAAGAGGGCGTGAGGCAGAGAGAAGTGGTTCCAGTCAGAGAGGTCCCTGGGTGGGGCCTATATGCCACCAGGAAGACTCTGGGTTTACTCTGAATGTAACAGGAAAACAACAAAGACTTTTTTTTTTTTTGCTCCATAATATTTTATTGTCAAATTGTTTTCCATACAACACCCAGTGCTCTTCCCCTTAAGTGCCCTCCACCATCACCACCACCTCTTTCCCCCCCTCCCCCTTCCCCC
>NC_043704.1:141648913-141801096 GCF_006229205.1 Suricata suricatta
AGCGGCTGCACCAGTTTACATTGCCACCAACAGTGTAAGAGGGTGCCCATCTCTCCACACCCTCTCCAACATCTGTAGTCTCTTGCTTTGTTCATTTTAGCCACTCTGACTGGTGTGAGGTGGTATCTCAGTGTGGTTTTGATTTGTGTTTCCCTGATGATGAGTGATGTTGAGCATCGTTTTATGTGTCTGTAGGCCATCTGGATGTCCTCTTTGGAGAAGTGTCTGTTCATATCTTAACAACAAAGACTTTAACTCAAAAGTTGTATAGTGTAACTCTATCTTATTAAGGCCATTGTGGCTGCTTTTCAGAGGATGGAGTTTAGGGGAACATGGGTAGGGATGCTTTTTGAGGTTCATGTAGCAATTTAGTTGGAAAAGAAGTTGGCTTAAACTAATGCAGTAGCGGTACAGGTAAGGACAGGTGGGCACATAGTGGAAATTTTTGATGATAGAGGTGACAAGATTTCTTACTATATTGGATGTGATATATGGAAGAAATTGCTGAAGATTACTTCAAAGTATATGACCTAAGCAGCTGGAAATATGGAATCATCGTTTACAGTAATGGGGAAGACTGGGCATGGGGCAAGTTTTGAGGGAAAGGCCAGGGGTTCGGTGTTAGACATGTTAATCTGGAGGTAACTATTAGACGTTTGAATGGAATTACCAAGAACACAGTTGGAAATGGAGATAAGATCTTTAACCAATCTGTCTGGGTTCAACCTGTATGCCTGTGTGACATACTGGCTGGCTGGATTACTTTGAAAATACTCTTCTACCTCTTTCGGCTTCTTCTTTTTCTTCTTTTTTATTTTTTAATATTTGTTAAGTTTATTTGTTTTTGAGAGAGAGAACAAGTGGGGGAGGGGCAGAGAGAGAGAGAGAGAGAGAGAGAGAGAGAGAGAGAATCTCAAGTAGGCTCCGCACTGTCAGCACGGAGCCTGATGTGGGGCTCAAACTCATAAACCGTGAGATCATGACCTGAGCCAAAACCAAGAATTGGACACTTAACTGACTGAGCCACCCAGATGCCCAACCGCTTTGTGCTTCTAATTCCAATCTTTAAAATGATGATAAGTACCTCCATATATATTACACACACACACACACACACACACACACACACACACACAAACACACACAATGGAGTATTACTCATCAATCAAAAAGAATGAAATCTTGCCATTTGCTACAACATGGATGGAACTAGAATGTATTATGCTAAGTGAAATAAGTCAGTCAGAGAAAGACAAATATCATATGATTGCACTCATATATGGAATTTAAGAAACAAAACAGGAATGTATGGGAAGGGAAGGAAAAATAAGATAAAAACAAGAGGGAGACAAACCATAAGAGACTCATACAGAGAACAAACTGACCCTTGCTGGTGTGGTGTTGGGTGGGGGGCTAAATGGGTGATGGGCATTAAGGAGGACACTTGTTGGGATGAGCACTGGGTATTAAGTGTAAGTGACGAATCACTAAATTATATTCCTGAAATCATTATTATACTGTGTGTGTGTGTGTGTTTGTGTGTATGTGTATACACACATACGTATGCACACACTTAAAACCAAATATATTAATCACTAAATACTTTTTGCTCTTACCACCAGTGTTATTTAAGTCTGGAATTAGGGGAAGTTCTGGGTTGTAGATGAAAAATCTAGAAGTCATCAACTTATAGATGTTATTTGAAGCCACAGACTGAGTCCTATCTCTTGTAGATACATTATTGTAAATAGTGTATGCTTCATTTTTCTAACTTCCTTATCCAGAGTGGTTTTTTTTAAAGCATTTTCCCTATCAAATATTTTATGCAAGAATGCATCAAAAGGCCCTAAGTGGATGTTCAGTGAAAACTTCTGAGTTAGGAAATAATACCTCAAAAATGTTGGGGAAAAAATACATAATTGGCTATAAGAAAGTCAGTTAACGTCTCTTGGGGAAAAAAGACCAGAGATCTCTGTATCAGGAAGCAAAGGCAGTGGAAAGAAATCATGGAGTCCCAGTAGAGAATATGCATAGTTGTTCAGCAGATATACCAATTTTTTCATTGTTCTGTTTATCACAGATGCATATGGATACACAGCCACGGTAATACGGTCCCCCACAGATGGGAAACCATGCAAATGAGTTTGTATTATCAGCAATTACACGTAGTTCTCTTATTGGTCACTGGCCAGATGCCTCCTTTTTTTTTTTTTTTTTGGTGTTGGGGGGAGGGTGGGAGAGAATTCAAGGCAGCAGCTCTGATGTGCAATCCTGATACCTTCTTGAGCTATTTCTTTCCCTGTCAAACTTTTCCAACCAGCCATTTCTAGAATCTTCCGAGTTTTCCCTGGGCACCACAAATTGCGTTCTTGATGAATGGCGTTATAACTGACCCATAGTGAGGGAGTCAGCCTGAATCGTTTCTCTGGTCTTGACAGATAGATTTGTAGTGGCCTTTCATGTGCTCACATCTGTTCTTACTTGTGGCCAGAGACTAGAATTAACAGAGGCTTGGCTTGAGCTAAGGGTTTGGCCACTGACCGTGGCCCGAACTGAAATGGACTGACTCCTGGGAGGCCCCATCAGGCCCCATATTCTGGTCAGAATGATGTTCTAGCTAGCATCATGTAGTGCTGGGATTGCAATGATTTTGGTAGAATCCAGGATTTTCCATAAGAGTGCTTATCTAAGTGGTTAGAGAGAATGAACTCTACAGTCCTTGCATAGACTCCATATAGATGAAATGTGTAAGGTGTTACTACTTTTTCTTCTTTACAAACATTTTACAAGCCCTTCCTATATATTACGTCACCTAATTCTCAGAGAATGCCATGACATTCACCTTATTATCCCATTTTCTGATGAGGCACCTGGACCTCCTAGGTTCACAGGATCTCCGAGGCACATGGCTAGGCAGAGGTCCGGACTGACAGTTTCCACAGCTATCCTACTCACAGGCCTGGCTCTTCTGTCGGTGTTTATAACACCTCCTGTAACCTGCTATTCCAAGTCAGGAGCCCAGAAATACGGCACTCAAGTCCAATTAGAACATTTAATTACTGAGTTTTGATGACTGTTACGTTATTCATGTGACATGAAGCATCTCTGGACAGCATTCTCTCATCATGGGCTTTCCCACCTGGAGGGGTCTTGTTGGTGTTTTCTGCTATCTGCTATAAAACAGTCCTTATTTTTACTGAGTCTGCTAGGCTTTCCCTTCCTATGACCATTCTGTTAGGAGATAAGTCTGTTCAGTCTATTCCGTCATGTTAGGAAGCTAGGAAGACAGGGGGTTGCTGATTTAAGTTTGGGGGCCTTTCATCATTGAGGGCTGTCTTTGTGAAATGATATTTGGCTTTAAATCTTATACACACACATGCATCTGCACATGTATCTGTGCATAAATACAGATGTGTGTGTGTGTGTGTGTGTGTGTGTGTGTGTGTGTAATGGACAAAAATAATTTCCCTTTCCCTTCTCTGGCTGGTCTGCTATCTGAATTAATATAATACAGATTAATAGCAGAAAATCAAACTAAATTTTGTACCTATGAGGGGACCAAGGATAAGCGACTCTAGGGCAAGTCAGACATTGGGGCTTATATACCATCAAGAGCTAAGGAATGAGGCAGGGCCTGGGTCTTCAGACGGGAGGAGGATAATTCACTGGGTCATAAGAAGAGAAGCTGTGTGGTAACCAGGAGTTTGCCCTGCCATGCGGTCTTTCAGATAAAAAGTTATCTCTGGTAATAGATTTTATTCTGGTCTAGGCCCCCGTCTATATTCTTTTAGGTCGTCAAGGAGGAGGTAAAACTGTTTCCCAGGTCAGCTGGGTCCTGATTGCCTCCGGCTCAGAATAATCCACATGCCAAAGTTGCATATTTTGGGGTGGCTCCCTTTCATGTGTGTTTCATTATAGGTAGATAGATAGATAGATAGATATGTGTATATATATGGATACACGCAACTTGATGAATTTTTAAGTGTGCACCCATATTATTACCCCTCGCACCAAGATACTGCACACTTCCATCCTCCCCGGGAAGTTCCCCCATCCCTTTTCTGGTCCCGATCAGCCCCCCTCACGTCCACATATGCTTGCTCAGAGGTAAGCATGCATCTTACTTCTATCCATAGGTTAGTTTTCTCTGCTCTTAAACTTCATGGAAGTGGAATCACACCAAACGCATTGTTTCTAGTCTGACCTCTGATTCACTCAGTATGTTTTTGAGGTTTATCCATGTTCTTTTTCATTTAGTATTTGGTTTTCATTTTCATAACATTGCAGTAGTATTCATTGCCTGGATGTCTTCCAAACTGTCCATCTGTTTTTTTCTGTTGACAGATCCTGGAATTAAGGCTTCTAAGAGCATTCTTGTCATAATCTTTGTATGGACACAGGTGCTTGTTTTTCTTGAGTATGTACCTATGAATGGGATTGTCGAGTCATGGGGTCAGGCTTATATATCCTAAAAGCAATTTGGAATGCTGTTCAGAGTGAAGGACGGCAAATCAAATGATTAAAATGAAGGTAAATAGTACTTCTGATTGGAGAACAAGGTGTTGGGGGCACTCAGCCTAGAAGATTTGGCTAAGAGGTGATTTCCTAATTCTCTTGAAGTATATAAAGGCTAATTTTAAGGAAGAAAGGAACACACTATCAATTTATACAAAGTACAAGATGAGAGAAAATGGGATTAAATTTCAACAAAAGAGTGCTTAGGCAGAGCATTATCATAATTAACATAGAAATAGGTTACTGTCCCCAGGGTGTCTTCAAACATAATCTTTTCTCCTTGGGTAAAAGGTAGATAAGTATGGAGGGAAACTTTTCCTCCTATCTCAGGAGTCCTTAGTCTCGATTTGTCTTCTGGAACATGTAATGTTCTTGCTTACATGTAGGGTAACTACATTTTTCTGTTGTTGAAGCTAGAATAGTTTAGTCCAATGCTAACATGGATGATATGTCAGGATGAAGGCTTAAGTCTGGACCCTCCGAAAAACTGGGGTATATGGTAGTGCTATTTATGATCAGCATTTCTGGGCAAACCAGACATATCTGACAAAAGTAAAGCTTGTGAGGAATTTTCCTTCCAATATGACCAAGAGACTCCTCTTAGACCAAGCTTCCTAAGGATAACAGATATAAACTCTGGGCAAAATATAAAGAACAACTAACTGAAAACATTGGACAGAGACCAGAGCAGGGAGATTCTGTTCAAGGACAGGAATGGTTCTGGGAGACTTTTTTCTTTTCATGCCTTCTAGCTTGAGCATAAGCTGTAGTTTGCAACACCTGAGTATCTAAAACTCCCCCAATTAACTTTTTGTTTCTTTTTGGGACAGAGACAATGCGAAGTAAGGGAGGTGATTCCTTTTCAGAAATACCAAAAAAAAAGCTGTGCTGTCTAAATAACAATAGGTTTACAACCTATTGGAAATACGTCCGACCCTCCCCGCCACCCCATCCACTAACACACACAACAGCGGAGTCCCAAACTCTAAGACACTTTACTTCCTGGCTTTTCATTCTCTTTCCATTTCTTGGCTTACTTTCATGAGCTTTGCAATGAGCATTAGCTGAAGAACAAAAGGAGGGACTGAAGTCTCTGTCATCTCAAGGGTGTTTCAGTAAGACTATTTTTTTTGCCTTACATGGGCATAGGCGTGTCCAGGTAAGTGCTCAGCAAATGAGGAAACGGGAGGGACTTGCTTGCTAGGAGATAAATTGCCTGCTGAGCCTTCTCCTAGTGCCTGTCCATCAGACACCTGCTCTCACAAGAATGTGATTAAAGCTTCACTTCCCTCTACTCCGAGTCTCCGAGACCCTCCTTCAACCGGGTCATTGGACTAATTTCTAACAGAGACTTAGAGCCTCCACAAGTGTTTGTGGGAGTGGGGCACAGACACCACTTTCATTTGCCCCTGTAATACTTGCAAATCTAGATCTTAGCCTCTTTTTATTTATTTATTTATTTTTTTTTTTCATCTGGCTACAATTATATAAAAAGTAAACACATATCCCCAGTGTTTTTAGGCTGAGCCAGAGCCACTGTTTGCACACGTGACACCATTGTAAGAATTCGAAAACACCACCCTTCTTGGGGAAAGCAGCCTGCCCGGAAAGTTCCTGGCAGGAAAACTAGAAAAAGATGTTCAGGGTCTGTAAGGAACAACTTCAGGGGATGCCGTTGCCACGGTGGGCTTTGTGTAGGACCCCTCCCAGGGCGGTGCTGGGCATAATCTGGTGGGCATTAGGGGGTTGCCGACAAGAGGTCCCTGTGCCCTGTGCCAAGGCACCGAGCTTCATAAGCAGCATGTGGCCGGAGTTTTAGCCACAACCTGCCCATTGTGTGGTTGACTATCTACATGGATGCAAATGACAACCTTGTTGTTCTTTCATGGCTAAGGAAAGTTCCTTTCAATTTATACCCTTAGGCTTCCTTACTTTCAAAGAGCCATTCTTGGACCATTGTTTGCGTTTTTTCCCTTGGGGCTTCCTGGGCTGAGAGGAACACTGTAACTCAAAACTCTCCCTGATGTCAGAGTTAGTTTTCAAAGGGTATACAGTTTTGAAAGCACATTCCAAAGGTTACAGGCGTATAGCTTTCTTCAGGGTACAATTTGAAGTCCTAAGATGAATTCTGATGATCCAATTAGTCATTATCATTTTGGAAAATGATTTTGGAAAATGGGTTTTGGAAAATTCTGCTTCTGAAAAACGCTTTTGTTTTATCTGGAAATGTAGCTAATTTTCTGTGTCTCCGTGTTCTTTGTCATAACACGTTGAGATTGCACTGTCGTAATTTTGAGGATAGTTATTTTCTTTTTGGTCACAGGGACCCGTGGCAGAGGTTCATTTTGGCTGATATTTCAAGAATTGCGACTACTGCGAATTGTCACAAACGTAATGGTTGAAAACAACACAAATTTATTATCTTACAGTTCAGTGAGGTCAGAAGTCTGATAAGTGTCTAACCAGGTTAAAACAGAACAACTGGCAGGTCTCCATTTTTTCCTGGAGGCGCCATTTCCTTATTTGAGTTGCTGGCAGAATTTAGTTCCTTGCCGTTGTAGGACTGAAGCCGCTATTTTCTTGTTGACCATCAGCTGAGAGCTGCTCCCACTTTTAGAGATCTTTACATTCCTTGCCTCTTATTTTTCTTGCTCCGTCTTCAAAGGCAACAATGCCCAAACAAGTTGTTCTCAGTTTATATGTCGCTGACTCCTTTTTCCTCTGCTTTTTAAAAAATGTTTTTATTTATTTTTGAGACAGAGAAAGAGTATGAGCAGAGAAGGGGCAGAGAGAGATGGAGACACAGAATCTGAAGCAGGCTCCAGGGGTGGGTTCGAACCCACTAACTGTGAGATCATGACCTGAACTGACGTCAGGTACTTAACCGACTGAGCCATTCAGGTGCCCCTTTTCTTTTACTTTTAAAGGTTCCTGTGATGAGACTGGGTCCATCTAGATCATCAGATCATCTAGTATAACCTTTCCATCTCCAAGTGCTTAACCTTGATCTCATCTGCAAATGTGTTCCCTTGTCATGTAATGTGACATATTCACAGGTTCCTAGGGTTGGGATCTGGACGTCTTTGGGGGGCCATTGTTTGCCTACCACAACTTTCAGACATTCTGCTTTAATTATATTCTTAGATTAATTTATTTAGTAAACATTAAATGAGTCCTTACTTTGCAAAAGGAAGAGAGATTAATGGACTATGACTGTGCTGCTTAAGTACTAATCACTACTGAAATCAGACTCCTATTCACAGATACACACTGAATTCATTAAAAAACAGCAATTTACCTGGTCAATTCCTTAAAAATAGACATAATGACTTTTACTGCTGGATTCACAATGCTAGGCCTCTATGTGGCACATAAAAAGTACGCAGCAAGTATTGCTGAATTCTTTTAAAAAAATCTTAAGGGGCGCCTGGGTGGCTTAGTCGGTTAAGCATCCAACTTTGGCTCAGGTCGTGATCTCACAGTTCATGAGTTTGAGCCCCGCATTGGGCTCTGAGCTGCCCACACAGATCCCACTTCAGATCTTCCATCTTCCTCTCTCTCTCTCTGCCCCTCCCCTGCTCATTCTCATTCTATCAAAAATAAACATTAAAAAAAATTTTAAAATCTTAAACATCTACCTAATAGATGTTCTAGATGTTTAATAAACATTAGTGAATGAAACAAGGGAACCCATGCCCTGTGTAGCATCTATTTCGTGGGCCAGCCAGTATTTCAGCAGGGCATTTGGTTGTATTGCAAATGGTTAAATAAACACACAGCTGAATGAGGCTGAGTAATGAAATTGGCAACAGATTATCAGAGATTTTGAAGGCCATCTTAGGGTATCTGACTTTTTTTTTTCATAGGTAGAGAGGAAACAAGGAAGGTTCTGAAGCAGAGGTGGATTGGCAAGATCAATTTTTTAGAAATACTTGATGGTAGAGGATGGATTATGGGGTTGGAAGTAATGAAAGACTTGCCAAAGGCTCGAACCCAAAAGGTCAGAGTTGTAGTAGGGAGGAGGGGAAGAGCTCTTGTTAAGCAATATTTATTTATAAGACTGAAGTTTGGAGAAGGGAAAAAGTTAGGAGAACTGGCCTCATGTATGAAAGGCTGGTAACCACAAAGGACATACTTTTGTAACCTACTTAATCTACTTGAATACGAGCATAGTTACTGTCTTTAATTTTTTTGTATGTTTTTTATTTATTCTTGAGAGAGAGGGAGACAGCATGAGCAGGGGAGGGTCAGAGAGAGGGAGACACAGAATCTGAAGCAGGCTCCTGGCTCCGAGCTGTCAGCACAGAGCCCAACATGGGGCTCGAACCCACAAACCGTAAGATCATGACCTGAGCCGAAGTCAGACACTCAATTGACTGAGCCACCCAGGCGCCCCATAGTTACTGTCTTTAAATTAATGGGAAACATTTACTTCCCCTTCTCATATTAAAACGTACCTACACAGAGATACCTCAGAGTAAAATATTCTAGCATTTTGTACCATGCAATTAACATAACTTGTAATGTATTGAACATCTGTCAAACATATAGGATCCTTCAATATTCAAACGGGGGATTTAAACAATTATTCTTTTTTGAAAGCAATAGAATTTATGTGCAGAACCATCAGAACTGAAAGCCTGACATCTGAAATTTAGCAGTTGATCTGCAACCAAGAACACATCAGAGGTGACCTACATAAAGAAACTTAGTACGGATGATTCCTCCTTTGGGGAATCTACTTTTGTTCCTTCTTGTTCAACTGGGGAGAGAAAAAATTCCTGTCTATAAAAAGGCTGAGAAAGGAACTAGGATGTAGAATTGTTTTAGAGGGCCCCTTTGCATTGTGTCTGTGAGCATTTCCGGTGGTTAGGTGTTAGAATTGACTCCTTCTCTCTGAATATGCTTCTTTCTTTAATGGCTTTTCTGGAATGTCTCTCTTGGGATTCTCAGGGCACTGTCCTGTAGGTGTGAAAGCATTGATCAGGAAACACTCCAGCAGCAGAAAGGATGTGGAGGCATCCAGAAGTCCAGTGGAATCATTGAAATAGCAACCTTTTTCTAGTTTCCTCCACTGACAGCTCAAAATAGTTTTACACTCAGCCCAAAATTCATAGGAAGCCAACCACAAGGTAGGAAACGACCACCCTTGACTTTGTGTTTGCTGAGATAAATATGTACACATAGACCTGGACATATCAGTAAAATCCCAACACAGCCCTGTAAGTGGGATCCAAAACTTCAGATGCACAGAATGTTTGCTCATATTATTGACAGTTTAATGAGACACTTGAGGTGAATGAGCTCAGCCAGTTGATTGGAAATTTTAGGGTCTGAGAGGCAGTTGCCGATAGTCATATGTCCAAATTAATGTTATTGCAGGATATGAGATGGAAGGGTTTTTGCTGTTTTCTTTCTTTTTTTTAATTACTTTGTTAATCTTTTATTTATTCTTAGAGAGAGAGAGAGAGAGAGAGAGAGAGAGAGAGAGAGAGAGAGAGAGAGAGGGAAAGTGGAGAGTGCGAGCATGACCCGGAGAAGGGCAGAGTGAGAGAGGGAGACACAGACTCAGAAGCAGATTCCAGGCTCTGAGCTGTCAGCACAGAGCCTGACGCGGGGCTCAAACTCACAAGCCATGAGATCATGACCTGAGCCGAAGTCGGATGCTTTACTGACTGAGCCACCGAGGCACCCCTTGGCTGTTTTCTACATAAAGCACCCCCCCACACATGTTAAGAAATGAATATATAGAAAGCAATCTAAGTATTGTTTTGAAAATTAAAGCTATGTCAGATAATCTTACATTTTCCCTATATCAGAGATACTCTCTACCCAGTACCTTGTGCAGTGGGCTATGAGAAAAACAATTCTGTAAACTTCTAGTTATGGGGATGTGAAATCTTAGAGCTGGAAAGGGGTTAGTTCAATCCCCTCCTGTATAGAGGCAGAAAGAGTACCAGAGACTTTGCCAAATTCATAGAGCTAGATAATTTCAGAGCCAAATTAGAACCCAAATATCTTGTCTTTTTCTTGAAAGATGTCCACTGTATGTTCTTGTATTTTTTCCCAATTGTTATTAATATTTAAAAGGGGCTAAAAGGAGTGGGATTCAGTAACTTAAAGTTCAGAATGAAGGGAAATTCAGGAATGCATTCATTTTTCTCTCTGTCTTCATCTCCTTCTGTCTCATGCTGTCATTCTGTTGTGTCACTCTGGGGAATTTTATTCAAATGCTCTGCATACCTGAGTTTTATCCGTCTTGAATATCAAAACCCCTGGCCTTTTGCTTATCAAATGAGATATTGTGGTAGCTGGAGAGCCAATATTTTAAGGAATTAGAGATCCTGGAGGGAAAATTTCTGTATTTTCAAATTAAATACTTAATATTTTATAAACATTTTATCTATTCACTGATCTTAATGCTTTAAGGAAGATAAACAGTCAAAATAAGCAAAATCAAAGGACTGTCTAGCAGATAATTTCCTAAAATTGAAAGGTGAGGGAACTGGAAGTATGAAGGTCAAGTTTTTTCTTTGCCTAAAGCCTGTTATTGTTGTATTCATCATGAGGACTTAAAACTCTGGGCATGCTAGAAAGTGATATTAAAAAAAAACAAAAACATACAAACTGATTGCACTAAGAAAATATTTATTCATCTCATTTATTTATTCTAAGACTTTCACTTTTACCACTTGCTTAAAAATTTATTTAGAAGGCATAGTTCCTGCAGAAGTTGAGGATGATTAAAGAAGTAAAGTAACATGACAGATTGGGGGAACGTAGAGGCTCAACATAGTATGCTGAAAGAGACTTTGTTGAAATAGTTCTTATTATTTCCAGATTAAAAAGTTAAGGGCTAAATAGATTATAGGGCACTTAAGGATACGAGCCATATCTAATTCAATCTCATTTCCTCTCAAGATTTTTATGTTGACCACTCAATGGTTACTATTATCCTCCACTGTAAATGATGTATAATTCCGTTGCAGTAATTGCAAAGAATTGTGTATCTACTATTCTGGCCAATTTTTCCATTGCCCTCAATTGTATGGACCAGTTTTCTATAGACCATCTTCACCATAAATCAGTCAATGTCTTTGGATTTAAGGATACAGTACCGTGCCTTTAAATGAACGTAATAATACCAACCAGCCATCAAAGATTGCTTCCATGGGTTAAAAATTATAGGAAAGAATTTTACAGACAGGGCCCCGCATCAGGCTCTGTGCTGACAGCTAGCTCAGAGCCTGGAGCCTGTTTTGGATTCTGTATGT
Source organism: Suricata suricatta (assembly GCF_006229205.1). NCBI lineage: Eukaryota > Metazoa > Chordata > Mammalia > Carnivora > Herpestidae > Suricata > Suricata suricatta. The sequence goes on from NC_043704.1 coordinate 141,660,703, forward strand.
CCCTCTCTCTCTGACCCTCCCCTGCTCACGCTGTCTCTGTCTCTCTCTTAAAAAAAAAAAAAAAAAAAGCTTGGCTGGAAAGTACATGCATTTTAGAGTAATGTTGGTAAAGATTCAAATGGTAAATTGGCATATATTAACTTCTAGAATTGAGAATTAATTTTGATAATTGAATTTGAGGATTTGAACCATTACAACGTAGAAGACCTTTCTGAGTCTTCATTAGATGTGTGAAAAAACAAGGTTTTCCCTGAGGATTGATTGTGAAGACAAGGGGAAGAATATCAGGCATGTTGTTGGCATAGAAATTTGCATGAGTTTTATGGAATTAGCCTGTGGCACTTATTTCAAGCAAATGATTGGCATTATGTTGGAGGAACCCATTTCCTTTGATCATTTATCGATCTGCATATCATCTTCTACTCATAGTATGTTCTACCTTTTCTCCTAAGAGTTATTGCTAATGGAAACTAGCTACAGCTGATTGTTTAAGATGTGTGACACACTTACGGTCTTCTTTCACTATCACTGTTACTAGTTTTCCCATATTTCCAGAGAGCCATCCACCTCAAAGGCTGCGGACATTTTTATGCACATTCTATACAGTGGCTGCTCTCATATTTTAAGTAGCAAAGAGAAATTTCTCTGATGAGTTGGATAAGGATTGTAACCGGTGACAAGGGCTATTGAGAACTGTATTGGTTGGGGTACCTGAGTGGCTCAGTCAGTTAAGCTCAGGTCATGGTCTCATGGTTTGTGAGTTTGAGTCCCGCATTGGGCTCTGTGCTGACAGCTTGGAACCTGGAGTCTGCTTCACATTCTGTGTCTCCCTCTCTCTCTCTGTTTCTTCCCTGCTTGCACTTTCTCTCCGTCTCTCTCGCGTTCTCTCTCAGAAATACATAAACCTTAAAAAAAAAAAAAAAAAAGAATTGTACTGGTAAAAACCAAAAAGTCACGGTCTTAACCAAGTGACCAAACTTATCTGACCCATAATTGGACACATAATAGCATGTGTCCCCTGGCTGATGAAGTAAGAAGGGCACAGTATCATCGCTGTAGTAATCCCGACAACTACAGTTGGTCTTTAATGTTGATAAAACAGACAAATTTCCACTGAGGAACATTTTAGCAGGCTTGGACTATTTAAAAAAAAGTCAAGATAATAAAACAAACAACAAAAACAAACAAAAAGATTGAGGGTTTTTTTTTTTTAAGATTAAGGAGATAACAAAAACATGAGAATTGAATGATTCTTTGTTGGATATCAGATTTTTGTTGGTGGGGGGTTCCTATAAGGGGCATAAGGAACAATTTTGGGGGTGACAAGTGGGAAATGTGACTAAGGCTTACAAGTCAAATAATAGTATCTTATTAAAGTAAAAATTCTTGGAAGTGAAAATAGAATAGTTCTACAGGAGAACATCCTTGTTCTTTGAGGATATGTCCTGAAGAGTCAAGAGGGAAAGTGTCATATCTACCACTTTCTTTTAAATGTTTCAGCAAAACTATGCGTATGTATGCACATACGTGAGGCTATCTAGAGAGAAAGCGTTATAACCAGATGTAGCAAAATACTGAAACTGACGAGTAGAGGTAAAGGTGTTTATAACGCTGTCCTTTGTAACATTTTCAAAGGTTTGAAAGTTTTCAAAATGAAATGTTGGGGAATGAAACAAATATCAGGTTTATGTTATGTATGAATCTTTCCCAAGAGAAGAAAGTTAACTTGAGTACGATGACAAAAATATGATCAAGAACGATTTTGGTTTAAGGATCCATCTAGTTGCTCAACCAAAAAAAAAAATCACGGTCATCCTTCATTCTTCTTTCTTAGCCTTCACCTCACATCTGTTCAGCAGCAATCCCATCAGCTCTCCTTTCTGAATGCTGTTATGCTGCCTCCATCCCTACTGCTGTTGCCCTAGCCTGACCTCCACCGTGATCGGTGCCCTGGCAGTAGAGCAGACTTATCTTGAAGCTTCCATCCCCATCCTCCCTTAATCCACTCCCCCCAAAGACCTCACGGCAATTTTCTAAAACTGTACATGAAATCTTGTTCTCTACCCCTGCTTGGAACTCCCTAATGGCTTCCAAACCCACTTAGAAAAATAAAATTCAAACTCCCACCTCCCTCTCTGACCTCTGAGCTTCTCAAGCCTTCCACGCTCCTTCCACACTCAGGTTTCTCTGACTTTGCCTTGAGTGTTCTTTTCCTTCTTTGTCACATAGCTGCTCCCCTCTTGTCCTGCACATCTCAGCTGGAGTGGTACCTCCTCAGTGCGGCTTTCTGTAACTCTCCAGGCTGAAATAGTGTTCCGTCTCTCACTGTCACATCATCTGGCTTTCATGCTCTGCATTTCTTTGGTTATTATCTGTTATTTTACATTTCTGTGTATTGTCCATCTTGAAACTTAGGGAGCTTCATGAGGATGGACATACTGTACCTAATGTTTGCTGCTGTACCTCCAGCAATTCAAGTGGTACCTGCTACATGTAGGTACTCAATAAATGTTGAATGAACTGAAGAAAAATTAATAGCCTAGAAATTGCTGGAGAGCTCTGTCAGTGAGAGGCCAGCCAGAAACACAGAATCCATGCTAACCGTTTTTAAAAAAAGGAACTTTTTTTAAAAGTTGCAGGGAATTGTGTGCAGAAGTGCCAAAAGAACTCAAAGGCCAAACAGGGTTGTGGGATACTGTCAACAGTGGGAGGCTCTCGTCACCCCTAAAATGGGGGTGAACGGAAAAATGTTATGCAGCTGGAGCCCCCAAAAAGTGTCAGCTTGTAGAAGCTGAATCTACAGAGAAGCTACCTGCTGTTGGAGAAGCCCCTGAAAGCAGAGAAGAAGGAGGGAATGACTTACATGATCTCTCTCCCTGCTCTCCAGTCTCTGACCAGATAGAACCCAGGCGGAAGCTAGTAGACCCAGGGAACGTGGGAAGCACACTCAGTGCACCCAGGCACCTCTCTAATGGGGGTGGGGGTTGTGAGGAAGGACCCGAGGGTGAATGGAGCAGGGACTGACCTGAACAGGAACCTTTAATTGAATGAGAAAAATGAAAACCCATTCTGAAGCATTGGTTCTTTATCAGCACAGCTGTGGTTTTATTTAAGGGATCAGGAACACTTGAGGGTATGCAAAATATCTCATAACAGGGGGAAATAATGTATTTATTGTGATTATTTTTCTGAATGAACAATTGACCCCTTGTTTTAATTTTTTGGCTCTTTCAACTCTCAGGAGGTTAACAAAAATCGTAGTTACATCATCACCATTATTATTATTATTATTATTATTACTACTACTACTATTATTATTATTACTTTAACAATTTGCAATTTAATCTTTATTAAATTTTTTAAGTTTATTTATTTATTTTGAGAGACAGAGACTGCCTGAGTTGGAAGGGACAGAGAGAGGAGGAGAGAGAGAATCCCAAGCAGGCTCTGCACTATCAGCATGGAGCGTGATGCAGGGCTCGAACCAACAAAACTATGAGATCATGACCCGAGCCAAAGCCAACTTAGCTGACTGAGCCACCCAGGTGCCGCATTATATTATTTTTTTAAGTAGGCTCCATACTTAGCATAGAGCTCAATGCGGGGCTTGAAGTCACAATCTTGACATCAAGGCCTGGGGTGAAATTATGAGCTGGATGCTTAACTGACTGAGCCACCCAGGCACCCAAATCATAGTTACCTTATTTAAAACATGTAAATAATATATTTTATTTATTTATTTACTTATGATTTTTTAAAACATTTATTTATGTTTGAGAGAGAAAGAGCAAGAGAACGAGCATGTGTGCAAGCAGGAAGGGGCGAGAAAGAGGGAGACAGAGGATCCAAAGCAGACTCTGTGCAGTGAGCCCAGGGCCCAACACGGGGCTCGAACCCATGAACCGTGAGATCATGAACTGAGCTGAAATCAAGAGTTGGCCACTTAGCTGACTGAGCTACCCAGATGCCCCATAAAACATATAAATAATATATTTTAAATACTGTTTTTCCTGACTCGGAGGATAGTAAGAAGTATTCTGGCCCACATCTTTCTAAATTTTAAGTAAAGTCACTATTAGGAAGTGAAAATCACCAAATCGGGCTTAATCATAAATTGCATTGATCCCAATCCAATTGAACTCTGGAATTTATTTTTTAAAATTTTTTAAATTTATATTTAATTTTTTAATGTTTCTTTATATTTTGAGAGAGAGAGAGAGAGAGAGAAAGAGAGAGAGAGAGAGAGAGGGAGAGAGAGAGTGTAAACAGGGGAGGGGCAGAGAGAGGGAGACACAGAATCCCAAGCAAGCCCCAGGCTCTGAGCTAGTAGCACAGAGCCAGACGTGGGGCTCAAACTTACAAGCTGGAAGATCATGACCTGAGCCGAAGTCCGACGCTTCACGGAACCACTCAGGTGCCCCACTCTGGAATTTCTTATTATTTGCAGAGCCAAAAGTCAGCAACTGAAGGAGGCCACATTGATCCTGTACTTGAAGCCACCGGTCCAACTGTGGGACTGTGGGCCAGCCTGTGGGCCTCCAGCTCCGTTCAGTAGTTTCACACCAGCTCTCCTCTCCCCACTCTTCCTCTGCACCCTGTTCTCCCATTTCTCCCCCTGCTCCTTCAGATGCCACAGGCAATTGGAAGGGCAGTATCTCATGACCTTCGCCTGCCATTTTTTCCAGAAGCTTCCCCATCCCTCTCAAATATCACACGTGAAATAAAGCACAAAACAGAAAACATCCCACATAGAACCTGTCCTGAGGGAAGATATATTTCTACAAATTGAAAATAAATGAGTTTATATTTTGGTACCCTGTGATGTTATACAGAACATAGCTTCTACTTCGGGTTCTAATCTCCCTAAACTCATTAAGTTAGGGAATGGGCAGTTAGAAGAGCACCATTAAAAGGGAACATTAATGTACCTTTAAAAGTAATGGTTTGAACGTATAAATCATGGGAGGAATATAGCACAAAATAGTGAATGAAATATTTATACATTCCATTGAAGCTTAGCGTATGTTCCGGAGGGAGATGTCCTAGAGAGATGGGTCTTTCCCCTTTGTTCTGAATCCATTTTTCCAATTGTTCTGACACAGCTGTTGGCTTCACAATCATTCTGAGGTTGATTAGATCAGAAGGCAGAGGCTTGCCTGCCCAGCATGACCAATGACAGACATCAAGGTTGTGGGTATTCCAGGCTTGTGGTCTGTATATTGAAGTTGTTTTCCGTGTTCTGCGGGTCTCCAAGCGGTTCTCTAAATTACCCTGCTGCTGTATTTATGTATCATTTGTAACTGAAACAGGGCGGCATAATGTGCCATGCATACACTTGCATAAAACCTACCAATCGCGTTCGAAAATGGCTGTCAGATTTATGGAGCACGGCCATAATTACATTCATACAAATGTTCAGCTAAAAGCAGAAATGGAACCTTATTACCTTTGTTTTGCTTGTTTTAATAAAACAAACCACTTGAATTTAACTTTGAGGAAGCAAATTGCTACCTACCGAGAAATTCTTTGGGCTTGCTGTTGGAATGATTTAGTGTTTCTAAAACATATGGTGTAGGTGAGCCTCAATGCAGATCTGTTTCTGTCTGAAGGTCAGAGGGGTTTATAAAAACCATTAAAGTGGTAAGAGATATAATATGATGAAGTTTTCAATCACTATTTTATTTAATGCTCACCAAAAACTCAAAGAGGGAAATATAGGGGCGCCTGGGTGGCTCAGTCAGTTAAGTGTCCAGCTTCAGCTCAGGTCATGATCTCACAGTTTGTGGGTTTGAGCCCTGCATTGGACTCTGTGCTGACAGCTCAGAACCTGGAGCCTGCTTCCAATTCTCTGTGTCCCTCTCTCTCTGCCCCTCCCCTGCTCATGATCTGTCTCTGTCTGTCTTTCAAAAATAAATAAAAGTTTAAAAATTTTTTTTAAAAGAGGGAAGTATAGTTTTCCCTGTCCATTTGATACATGTGCAGACAGAGACTTTCCGAAGTCTTTCCCAGCCTTTGACGCATGTTCTGATCCCAGGCCCATCTGACAGAAAAGCCACAGGGAGGGTAGCATTTTAGTGAAGTGTTATCCTTCTTTACAAAGAATTCTCCTACGTAAGCGCTGGTCTCTGGGTCACGGGGATGTGGGCACGGTCTGCGATGATCTGGGGTCTCTCGGATAGATACCAACCCATGGCTCTTTGCCAGCAACCACATCTCCTCCACTTGCTTTTCCCAAGTCTCATTGCCAACTTGGCTCCCTGAACACTTTATCTTGCCAAAGGTACTAAAGCCAATGTCATTTTACCTATGTCATCGGGAATAGTCAGCTGAATTATTGAGTCATACAGTTGTCGAGTTGGACATGACCTGATAGTCCATCTGATATAACCTCTCATTCTCCAGGTGAGGAAGCTGGCTGCTGGAGAATGGGGGGATTGGCCCAAGCCAAACAAGAAGGGAGGGGCACTCTGAATGAGAAACCGCATATATTAGTTCCCAGTCCTGACCTCTTTCAGCCATACTGTATTAGCACACACCATATACTTTCCCGTGGCAATAAATAGTTTCGTCTTGACACTATATTATACTATGCTGATACTATAGTGTAGAAATTAGTATCTAATAGCTGAGATTTAGTACATGATAAGATTTTCATTTTTTGGTCCTCATAGAAAAGAGCTGGTGTTTCATTTATTATCTTAAAATCCATCTTGAAAATTGTTTATCATCTCTCATCAAAGAGAGAAACAGATACTGAAACCACTGTCTTGGAACATCTAACAATGAAGATAAGCGTATAGGAGAACGAGAGTCTTACGCTTTTCTTTTTCTACTCTTTCAAGTGTTACCTCTTTATAGAAACTTTGGCTACGTATCTGGGAGCGAAATCGAGATGCACAATTTCTTTAGGCTAATGTTACTGCAACAACCACAAAAAGAAATGGGAAGTGGGCACTGGAGGAGATACCATCTCATAGATACTGACATTTCAAACAGCAGTGTTTTCTTTACAAGTGTAGATCGTACCCCTTAATGCATTCTGCGAATCTGACATTGGATTTCTTTTATAGCTCTGAAAAAGCTCAATTTAGAACCTCAAGAAATGACTTTAGAAAACATAACATACCTTTTTTTTTTTTTTTAAATTTTCCTGAGGACGCTCAGCGCCTGCACCTACATGTTTTGTAGATTATGGACGCATTCGCATTGGATGTGATGATATGTATGAATCTTTCTCATGTGCCGGGAGAAATAATCGGACAATTATGTAAATGCCTGAATGTATGTGGCTGCTGTATTATTTTCAGTTTTGAAAAACTGAGTATTCAAATTGTTTTCTACAAACGAAAAGGTTGTTTTCAGATAAGAAATATGTCTAAAACACTTTTAAAAAATGATGCTGTTTCCGTGTTTGGAAACACTTAAAGTGGGGTTTGGGGAAAGCAATGAGGATTTCAAGGGACTGAATTTTAAAGAAGGAGACAGAATACGAAATATCATGCAAACTAAATTCAGTCTTCCAACACCATTCTCTGGAGATTAGGTTTGGAGAAGTGGATGGAGAGAGAGTGTGTGGAACATTTCCTCCAATTTGTTATATTGAATCAGGCCCATTTTAAACTGTGCTAATTTATTCTTCATTGAACCAGGGAGATTAATTAATCCTTTGTTTTGCTGGATTAATGAGTAATCAATATGTCAAAGGGGGAAAATAAGAGAATGATTTCTTCTCAAGGAACAAAGCACTCAGGTAGCCAAGTCATTTTATCTTTTGTGTTTACAAAGCACATCACGAGTGAGAGAAAACGTGTGGCATTCAGGAAGATTTGAGCTTTTTTTTTTTTTTTTTTTTAAACTCAGATATCCTGGGTTCCTGTGTTGCAGATGGATACAGGCCCTTGGGACACATGGCGCTAGAATAACCAGTGTATTGTGGGTGCGTTTTGGTGGCCTCCGCTCTTCTCAAAACGTTTAAGTCAGTTTCTACAGTTCTTTGACACCGTCACAGAACAAGAAGGTCACCTCCCCTGAAAGCCCCTCCCTAGCCCCCAAAACTGAATTTAACAATCTTCTGTCACTACCAAACGGTCCGTCTCCACCAGCTCACCTAACTTGTTTTCTTCATAGTTCTCATGGCTTTCTGAAACTGTCCATTTAGTCCACTTATTTCCCTGCTTCTTGCCCGTTGCAGTCACCCGTGCCCCCATATGAAAGTGAAGATTTTGTCAGTTCTGCTCACCACTGGTTTCTTTGAGTCCACCTAGGAGCCTCGAACATTGCCACCAACCAATAAACACCTAATCAGTGAATGCCTAAGTTTGCAACTTTACGACCTTGACCTGAAGCAGCTTCTCTGAGAGAGACCGAGTGAACCTAGGGGTTGGGGAGGAGAACTTGGGCCTCTAAATGGCTAAACACCAAAGTGAGCTGTCCTGAGAATGTCACGGGGCACCTGGGAAACCTGTCCCCAGTCTCCAGAATAACATGGGCCTACGTTTCCATGGACTGGGAGCTCCCCTGCTAAGAGCTTCGTAGAGGTTTTGGTCTCTTCTCTGCCTACCTAATCTACGCATCCTAGCGTGTCGTCTAGGGGTGGGATGGATGGAGGACATGTCTGGAAGGTATGCTCCTCTGAACAGTGAGAGCCATCCTGGAATGACTCAGGATCTGCTGCCACCCTATTCATTCCCATTTGGCAGAATAATAATAGACACCAGGACATACTCTGTGGGATAGTGCATTGCTGATTTTGTAGGAATCCATCTGTAATCAGATGCCCGGCCCTCCTATCAGTAAGACATCATCTTTAATAAAAATTTAGAAATACAGAATGATTTCCCAGGGAAGAATTGGCATACTACCACCACCACCACCACCACCATCATAAATAAATAAATAAATAAGTAAACAAGGAAGGAAGGAAAAGAAAGAAAAGAAAGGAAGAGAAGAAAGAAAAAGAAGAAAGATAGATGGGTGGATGGATAGACAGACAGATTGATTGATTGATCGATTCTAGGCAGGCAAAACACAAATACCCACTACAGTAAGTGAGTGTCCCATATTTTGTTTTTAGAAGTATGGGAAATAGTCACTCATACTAATCATATCACCTTGAACAATGATAAAAGAATAAACTCAGATTAAACCTTAGTGTTGATTAGGGTACAATACAGCCCCTACATAATAAAGAAATATTAATTGATGGTGACAGGGTAGGAAAGTGGAAGGAAATTAATATTTGGAGAGAGCCAAGTGTTATGCTAATTGCTTCACAGGAGCCTCTCATTTAATATTCATGATGATTATAGGAGGAAGGCATTTTAAACTTACCTTGCTGGGTAAGGGAAACTGAGGATCCGAAAAGATTAAGCAACTTTTTTTCAAGGTCACATACTTAATGGCACACAAATATAACGATGTGGTTTAAGTGTTGCATCATTGTCAATACGATTCTGAAGGAAAACAGCATGTAATTGTTAGCCTGCCTCACTGATGTCATGTTACTGTTGTCACGGGTAATTACTACATAACTCCTCTCTGTTGGACCATCGTGTTATCTTGAACACTAATAAAATATAATCATCTCTTCTTTTTGCCAGTATTGTTAGGATTATGAATATTATCACTGAATAGTGTTCTCTTTCTCTTTTTTTTTTTTTTTCTAAAAATCCAAGTTGTCAATTTTTATTTGAGACCAGTCTTATTGTTTTTAACCTTTTTATTTTAGGTCAGGTTTCCTAAAAGCAGACCTTGGGGGAGAGATTTGTGTTTAAGTGATTTATGGTAAGAGTGCTTTTCAGGAAGCAAATGGAAAAAACAAATAAATAAAGGAAGTGAAGGAGGCCAGATAGGGAAGGCAGAGGAGTCGAGCAATGATGTGATCTCAAGGGAAAGCAGTCAGCTCTGCCTGACCTTCAGCGACTCTGGAGCCTAAGTCGTATTAAAATATTTCTCTCTCGGGACGCCTCGGTAGCTCAGTTGGTTAAGCGTCCAACTTCAGCTCAGGTCATGATCTTGCAGTTTGTGAGTTCAAGCCTCATGTGAGGCTCTGTGCTGACAGCTCAGAGCCTGGAACCTGCTTTGGATTCTGTCTCTGCCCCGCCTCCACTCATGCTCTGTCTCTCTCAAAAATGAGTAAGCATTAAAAAAAATTAATAAAAAAATATATAATTAAAATAGTTCTCTCTGGAAAGTGGGAGTGTGGGTACTTATCTGGAGGTGGGGTAACTATGACCCACTGACAGATGCACAGGAGCTGGGGGATGGTGGACCAGCTCTTTAAAGGGCATCTGTCTACTCCTATTTGATTCAGGAGTGAAACCTCCCAGGCACACCCCTGTAGTCAAAGGGACAGTAACTTTCTTTCCTTATTCCTCTGTGCCTGCAAGAAAAGTTACTAACAAAACTTGCTAACAGGAAGCGACAACTCACAGCTGAGACTGCTAACTTTTGGCTAGAGGCACGTGTCATTGAAGACCTAAGACGATGCTTCACCATTGTCTGGGTTTGGACCTCCTTTCATAACTGCAATGGCATAGTGGCATCTCCTAGGGAAGAGTAGACGGCTATCAATGCCAAGCGGCTAGGGTTCATGGCTGTGGTTAGCACACCCATAGTTTAAGGATGGAATCTTGTAAGGGAAAAATGACACCTTTTTTGTTTTCTTAGTTTACAGATCTAGCTAAACGTTCATATCTTACTTTCATGGTTTAGGTAGATAGCTTTTGTTTATGTCTCTGTTTCCCTTTTCCTTATCTGTCTTTCTTGAATTGAATTTTGTGAAGGGATACACTTGTGTGGTTTAGCAGACAGCAGGCTGTTCGATATTATTTTAGTGGGCTAACACCGAGGCATTTGTTCTAAGCGTGAAGATTTTTGAGGAGGTATAAATCGGTATTTTCTACTTTATCTCATGTTACTTTCAAAGGGTAGCCAGTTTGCATTTATTTCATTTTTACCGAATAGATCTTACCATGCCCCGTCCATCCCCCACCCCCAACCCTTTTGCCTTGCCTAGATCATTGTCTTACTCTAGACCCTTATCTCTTCTTCCCTGGGGTATTGTAATGGATTGCTGTGTGCCTGTCAAAAGCATAATGGTGATTTACAGAGAAATCAAAGAAAACAAGTCCCTTTAATATAAGGAAAAGATGCAAGATACCAACTGTATGGGAATAGCTTTACAGAGCTGGAGGTTCAGAAATATTCACCCACTGGGGAGACAGATGTCTTTTTCTTCACAGAGGGACCCTGTTGCTGATACCAGGGCCTGACCCACGAGTGAGTGAGAATTTACCCTTGCCTTTCTCACATGGTGTCCATACCCTCTGACTTGGCCTGAATGATGGGCGGGGTCTGTGTGTGTGCCTGCTTACCTACTGAGTGCCAGAAACGGAACGGCCCCCACACATGCGTGAGTGCTTACGACCAGACTTCATTACAAATCAGTGCCTCGGGATCCTGCACCCTCCCAACCTCCAAAGTTTCTAGCATCTTTAGCCTCTGATCTTTCTTCCCTGTATGTTGTCTATATTGTGGCTAGAATCCTCTTTGTTAAACTCAGTGTTTATATCTCTTGGTACCTTTTCAGTTGTTTCTTGTGTGTAATTTACATAAACTTTTAAAAGCCATTGCTTAAACATTTTTAAAGAAACCTAAGCATGTCATGTTCCTACTTACGTTTCTCTGGTTCCTCACTGTGTAATTGATCATGGACTGTATATCATTCTGTGTGTGTATAATGTATGTGTGCACACACACACACACCACACACACACACAACTGTGACTTCTGCCGGTTTGCAGCTTATACCACGTATACCACACACTACTTGCAGATTTGTGAGCACAGCATGCTTTCTCAGACCTCTGGCATTTTTTTCTCTGGTTCGACCACCACCCCCCAACCCCGCCCTGTCTACCTGAGGAAACCTCAGCCACTTTCATGTCTTCATGATTGAATCCAAATCTTACGCTTTCGATGTGTAGCTTTCAGTGAATTCCTAGGCAGCGGTATTCACTCTTTCTTCTATGTTTCTAGGGCACCTTTCATATATGTGCATTTTGCTAATTTGTGATTGTTTATTTACATATCTGTTTCTCCTCTGAGACCTTGAGGGCAGACCTGTAAATACATAAGTATCATTCCCGAAGGTTCAACTGGTTATTTTCATTTGATGACACTGGCCCAGTGCCTTGTAGAGACCAGTAGGGACACCACACCCAGCCAAAACCTGAGGAAACATACTCTTAGGTAGGGTTGTCTACAAGAAGAACTTGTGATTCTTATGTAAGTGATTTATTGAAGGAGTGCTCTCGTGAAAAACCTTTAAGGGAGTCTAGGAAGCTGAGTAGGACATGGGAGGAGTTAGACAAGGACGTGGTTTCCAAAGTCCAGCTTAGCCTTGTCCTGGGGGAAAGTTTGGATCAAGAGCATTGCCTGCTTTTAAGCAAAGGGACTGAACTTTTCTACCTCTGGTTAGGAGCCACTCCCCCCAGGAGGCAAGTAATTGTAACCTCCCAGACTCCTCTGGGTGAGGTGGGTCCTGTAGGCTAGAGACATGCCTCCCCGGGAAGATAAGGGCATGGGGACAGGAGTTTGGTAAAGGAGATAGAAAGGCAGGAAGAGCAGCTGCTCAGATGTTTCGTATCAAAGAAAGTAGTCATTCTCATTTGTTGAGAGCTTGCTCCCCCACCCACTCGAGCTAAGTGCTAAGTACCTTGTGTATGTGAGGATAGTGGTCTTTCCTGGAGTATGTTTAACCAACTCTCAGCCAGCCATAATATCATGCAACAAATCTAGTTAGTGAGCCAGGAAAACATGGTCTATTCCAATATTTCATTGAATTCAAGAAGCAATCATTGCCAGACACATCATCATTTTATCTTCTGTTACTGTAATCAGGAAGGAGAACAAAATGCTTCCTATTAGACTACAATGCACTACTTTCTTATTGTCCATGATATGACAGGGCCTGCCCTCAGAGATGCAGAAATGTAAATTAAAAAAAAAAGTGTGCATGGAATTTGGAAATTTATCAATTTGATGGCCAAATGACGAGGAAGAAGTTTATATCTAGAATTTTACAATATTAGATTATGAATCAGTTTAATTTATTGGAAAATAATTCTATAAAGGGCTATTCAAAAGGATTATTACTAACTTTATTATAGCCATTACAAGTGTTTGTAAGAGTTATATGTACTTGTAAATTGATCACAGGGATGGACTTTTGTCAGAATCTTTTGAAGTTTTTGAAACTTACATCTAGCAGAGGATAGCTCTATGATGTTCTCATACACAATCATTCTGTGTCCCGAGAAAAGATTAATTACATTTATCAAGAGTTACTCAAAGACTACTATGACTTGCCAGAATGGTATCTACAATATTGAAAATAGAGTTATCTTGTGCATATTTTAAACATTTGCAGCATAAGACATAAAACCAGTGAGGCTATTGATAATATTACAAGATTTTATAAAAATGGGGCCACTCATGCATACTTCTGTATGACACAGCATCTTCCATCTCTCCCCATCGCTTCCCTGGTCCCCGCCATATTTCTAGAGGTAAAAAGCCAAGGATAACAACATTAATTCCATAAAAGCAAGAGTTTTCGTTGGTGAAACAGCCATTCTATTAGAGATTGGTGTTTTAAAAATGTTCCAATATGAGTATGAACATTATAGTATTAATTATAATATTAGTGTGAACATTATAAATATTAACAATGAAACATGTTTTAAGTGAACATTCTTTGAGTAACAGCCAAATGAAATGAAACAGTCATACTCATTATGATTTGGTTCGGTTAGTTAATTGAAATATGAGAGATTTCTTTATTTAGTCTGTGTTAAAAAGGGCTTATTGCCTTAGCCAGCTAGTTGCTATTACCAAAATTAAAAACTATATAAATTATATAAAGCTATCCACAGAGGCTAGCGTAAAAATGACTGCCCCTGCTGAGGACAAAATGATGTCTTTGGTTGAATTGCGAGCTACAAAATAACAACGAGAGATTAAATTATTTTCTGGACCATTATTAAAGGATTAAAGGTAGGTCCCAAATCTCTGTTGACCAGACTCATTTTCTCCTCGATTTCTTTACTCGATTTTGAGTTGTTTATTACAGAGGAAATTGCTGCAATGTTAAATAAAGCTAAGAGTGGCAAAGAGTGAATCTCATTTATTGTTTTTGCTTGTTGGTTTGGTTTCATCTACCATTGTCTGAGTCAGCTTAGGGATATTTTACAAATGATCACATTTTTAATAGGTTAATACCTTAACTCATTTTAAAGATACTTAAGAACACATTTAAAGATGGGTTGACATTCATTTACAATCATTAACATTTTTAGAGCTGAAAGTCTGAGTCTTCAGAACAGTTTCTTCCATGTGTAAATGTAGGAGGATGGGAACCGAGAAAAGGTTTCATCATAGAGTTTGTCTTTAGATATAAGCTTTCAATTTTTCTCCTAAGAAACAATATCTTAAAAGAAAGCCCAAAGGATAACCTTTTAAGAGAATGTGAGAGCATCTCTCTGTTGGACCATTCGACTTGGCCCATGATGGAATCGTATCACAGAAAAATTGAATAGCTTCAGATGTAATGAAATTGGGTCACCTCCTACCATCGTGACTGATCAGAAACTGCACCAAAATCAGTGGGAGTGGACAAAACCCATGGAAATGACCACAGAGCTTAGATATGTTTTACTGGGTGTTCGATTCAACAGTAGTTTAAACAGATATCCTCCTTTGTTGTTCTTTAGATTGAATCCAGAAGAAATTGATTTTCCAGGCGGAATATGATAAATGAAATAAGCACAATTATATATTTTTGTTTTTAATATTTTTTTCTGTTTTTAAAAAGAATAGGGAAAGGGCGCCTGGGCGGCTCAGTAAGTTAAGTGTCCTACTTTGGCTCAGGTCATGATCTCATGGTTTGTGAGTTCGAGTCCCGCGTCAGACTCTGTACTGACAGCTCAGAGCCTGGAGCCTGCTTCGGTTTCTGTGTCTCCCTCTCTCTCTGCCCCCTCCTCTGCTCATGCTCTGTCTCTCTCTTCTTCAAAAATAAATAAACATTAAAAAAAATAGGGAAGTTATGAGTCATTTTTAGAAGAAGATAAAAATCACTTTTATTTCTACTACCCTGTGATCAATCCATCCAGTGGCTGTAAGTGCCAGCATTGTCCTCAGAACTGAGGTGATGGCAGTAACTACCATAGACACTGCCACCCTTATGGACAGTCTCACAGCGGGAGAGAGATGATGAAATAAAGTGAGGTTTTCACATTGCACACAGCGTCAGAGGGCACAATTCACATTCAATCTTAGGAGACTCTTATCCCCCTCAAATGTGCAATGTGGCCCGAGGAAGGGGAGTTGGGGAATCTCGGAAATAGCAGAGGGAGGAAGTGGCTGTTGGGGGCCATGGCTGGGCTGCTTGCAAAGAAGAACATTAAAGACTTGAAGACAGTGGTACTGAAAGGAAAAGTGTTCTGGGCAGCAGGATCAACCTGTGCGAAGAGAAGAGAATGTTTGGCAAGTCTGAAAACTGGAAGGAAGGCCAGCATGGTCTTACTACCGCCGGTACAAGGACAATAGCAGGAGAAACCTGTAAAGGAATAGAGACTTACGGGATGGGCATGATATGCAGCCTTTGGAGAGTTTTGAAATGAGGAATCTGACTCACATTTTTAAAAGCTTTTTTTTAGCTGCTGTGTAGAGAATAGACTATGAGAATGGAAGTCATGAAGCCTATTAGGACCCTGATGCAGTATTCCAGGTGAGAAATGATCATGTTTCTGACCAGGGTGTTAGAGGTGAACACTGTTTAGGTTCTGGATATATTTGGAATAAAAGGCCAATTAAATTTCTTTTCTCATAAGACATAAAATAGAAAGAAGAATAAAAATAACTTCTAATTTTCCTTATTACGCTAGTGGAGTATATCTATACTTTTGTATGGATTAATGTGTGTGCTATATATATGAAATATTTTGAGGTTATAATTTGAAATCACCTACTAGTATATGCATTCTTTCACTTACTACGGCATGTATGATGACATAAGGATATTCTACTTAATTCTTAAATATTAGTTGAGAATATGATGTTTAAACAAAATTTATGTAGCATTCCACAAATAGAATGTATTACCCAATACACGGAATTGTGAATCGGGTTGGTTCTCTCCAGATCGGGCAGTAGCCTGCAGAAGTCTTTCCAAGAAGGGATCAGCTTATATTTGCTGTGCTTTCGTCTTACCACTGCAGAGACCCATAGCTTGGGAGATTTGCCAAAGGGGTTGGTCCCTAAGTTGGGTGAGGAAGCCAAGACTTAGCTGGTCAGAGACAGGCAAGGGTACCCTCTTTCTCAAAATGACCCTGATCCCCCTCCTACATTTACTGGGCTCTGCTCACCGAACATAGGCCGAGGCAGGCTGCTCATGCAGGTGTCTGCTGTCTCATTGTTGTCCCCAAGATGTTGGTGGGGTCCCGATATGCACTCCCGTCGCTGTCTCTGCACAGACAGCGAATGTTAGCTAGGCTGTTCCAGAACCTCTTTGCTTCCCTATGACTGTCGTGCAGTTGCCTCCTTTCAGTCTGGTGTATTTACCACCACGATGACCAGAAATCACAGTTGTTCTCTGGTTACATATATATGGTTCCCGGCATGTCCTCTTCTGAACTAGAATATAGAACTTTTCATAGTTTCATGTGGGTGATTATATCCATGTATTCATATCACCCTTTTACCTGGAAGTCTGTGAAACTCTGTGTGTGTGTGTGTGTCAACTACAGCATCAAATGGAAGCTCCAAGTCATGAAGTAATTTACTTCTTAACTTACTGCTGAATAATTATATTGCCTTATTTCCTTGTGGCTTTGAGATATGTTTTTTATGACTATTTCTGGCATGCAAAATAAATTTTAATCAGAATTGAAACACATTTTATTAATTAGACAGTATTGCAAGTTATATGATGTGTCTTACTACTCCAAGTTGGGACTTGCCTTTTATTTCATATTAGAAAGATATGTACCGTTCGGATTTCAAGACATATACAGCTCATCCTGGAGAATAAAGGCCTTGCCTAGAGGAAGGTAGGGCATCACTGGTTGTGACAGAGAAAGATGCATACACAGGATTAGGTCCCACTTGACTTTTGCTGTGATGCAGGCTAAGCAGGAGGAGAATCTAAATCTGCCATTGCCAACGTTTCCATCTAGCCATCAGTTCATTCCACACATGGAATGCCTATGTTTTGTGAGGCACTGTTCTAGGCTCAGAGGAGTTAACAGTGAATAAAACATAAATTCTAGTCTCGTGGAGTTTACTATCTGCTTAGGAAGAAGACACGAAACACATACATACCACGCCAGGTGGTTATTAAGGGCCAGCTATGCAGAAAGTAGGGTAATAGGATAAAGAATGAAGTGAAGGTGCCATGTTATATAAGATGATCAAGGAAAACCTCTTTGCTAAGGTGGTACATGTGCAGAGAGCTATAGGAAGTCAGGAAGTAAGTCCTGTATGTTCATCCAGAGGAAGCTTGTTTCCAGTAGAGGGAAATAAATTGCAAGGCTCCCAGATGTGAGGACTCTGGCCTTTTGGAGGGACAGCAAGGAGGCCACTGTCGATGTAACAGAGCGAGCAGCAGAGCATAGTGGGGTGAGTGAGGTGGTAGTAGGATCACACTGGGTCTTGAATCCTTTCGTGCCTGCCATACTACCATTATTACTTAGTTCTTACAAATCTTGAAGATGTTTATGTCTTCCAGAACACTCTTTTTGAACAGAAATACCCCCAAGGAGAGCAAGACCTTAAGCTCATTATCATTGGGATGTTAATTTTCCAGTGAACTTCTTGGAGATTCATGGATAACCAGCAAAACTTTGATTAAAAATGAGCGTCTAGGTGGTGAATTAAGGAGGGACAAGGTTATCAGGGAAAAGAGTGTGATACTATAGGTTGAGAAGACAACAAAACACTCTTAATTTATGTTGGAGACAATTCTGTCTTGCCTCCCCACATTAATTCCCCTGTAAGTCTCCCTTGCATTACAGGATGGCTCCAGGTCTGGTCTACAGTACACACTCCATTCTCCAGCCAAATGCTGCCATTTGCTTGGAGCCAATGATCTTTCCCCGAGGCTCAGGGGAGGTGTGTTTTGTAGTCTAAGCCACTCATTATGGCTCTATCTTCCCCAATAATGAATGTGTTAGGAAAATGCATGTGACTCATTTTGCCCAGTGAAACATGAGGCACAGACTGTTGGGGACAGGAGCTTCTAGTAAGATTTTTTACATTTTTAAAAGGTACCATAGGAAAAAGATGCTACTTGAGGATACTGTTGGGTGATGATAACATGGCCAAAATTGTTGTAGTTATCTTGTGACCAAGAGGATGGATATTAACACACTGAAGATGGCTTTTCATGAGTACATGAATGACCTAGCCAGCACCCACTGATGGGTATCTGCCTCTTGCTGCAGAAGGGAATTCCAGAATCCACACCAAAAGAGGAGAAATCTCAAACATATTTGATATATTCTATATGTATATATATTTGGCATATATGACAAATATCAAAACCACCTACCTATACATCCATCGGTAGAGAATTATAAAATGTAATTACATATTATGTCCCCATTAAGTGGTGCGTTCAAAGAAAATGCTCACAATATGTTGTCAGAAGAAAAAAGTACACAAAAATATAGTATCTTATCCAGATCTGACATTCATAAACGGAAGGAAATATATACTCATTAATCATAGAGAAAAACCTGGAGCAAATAAAGTAAATATTAAAAAGTTACCTCTGTGTAATAGGATTAGATAGGGTTAGATATGTTAATTTTTAATATGATTTTTATACAATTGTTTATATACAGTTTTGCACTTCAACATTTTATAATGAAAATGTAGAGTTTTTATAGTCAGATTAAAATATTATTAATTTTATGGAGCTCAAAGGATGATCCTCATACCTCATGGGCCTTCTCTAATACAATTTTTAAAGTATTGTAGTCCTTTCCATGAACTGAGAGACTCAGTCCCTCCGTCCATCTTTGCCTCACTCCAGAGGCTCTATCAGGCTCTGACTTCCACTTGACCTTATGGAATCCAGAGGTCTAAACACTAGTACCTTAAAACTGGTGAGAATCCCTGCAGTCCATTTGTCTATTGCATTTTTCTATCTGGTGTGGCCAACAGAGTAGCCCTCCCGTAAGTGAGAGATCGTCAACTCAAAGGTGGCCTGGTCCTCTTCTGTGGCAGCCTACCCTTGCCCTCACGAAGTGCATAGTCATCACACGGTGAACCGCAGGCTTCATCAAGGTCTACTCTTAGGTTAGGACACTCCCCACTGATGATCCACACTAAACAAGGGGACAAAGGCTGGGGCCACTGCAAGTATGTTTTGTTTTCCAAGGGCCAAGATGCATGCAGGTGGCACTGCCCAGATTTCTGCATAGCACAAATTAGGATTCAAGTCAGCTTGAGTCATACAGAGGCTTGGGGCCTCTAAGCTAATTTATGGTGACCTGCAGAGGCTAAAATGAGGCAGAATCTAGACTGTCATACTAATTATGAGACTCTGGGAATGGCGCCTGAGTCATTGGTGAGGTAGGATATTTAGAGCTGAAATGCTTGATATTTTAGAATATACATCAAGGCGCAATCTTGGTTCTCCTTTTTTCCTCGTTTAAGCATAACATGTAATCCATTAGCCGAAATATATTAAGGTCGTCTTGGTGTAAGGCTCATCTGTCCTATGACAGGGAAAGAATATAAATGGTGGGGGACTAGGTACTCCATATGTTCCCATGTGGATAATCTGCTGATGTGACTGTTGGTATGGTGATGTCCTAAGTCATCAGAGTTTGGGTTCCCCCAAATCCAGAGCCTGAGGCAAGGGTGCAGATAGTTTGTTTGAGATTTGATTCCCAGAAGCAAGAGTGGGGAATGGGGGAAGAAATGGAGAAAAGTCCATTTTAGTGGCATGTTGTCAAGGTTACTGCTAAAAAGTGTACAGAAAAACAAAACAAAACTGAGGTTGATCAATGGGGTTCAGTTTTACAGAGGTGTCCTGAGATGATATGGAGAGCTTCCAGAATTGTCTGCCTCAAGGCTGGGAGGCAGGAGCATTTCTCTACTAGCTCCTGTTCTCCACTGATTTGGTGTTGTCTCAATATATTCACCCCGAACCTTCAGCCTGCGCTTGCCCGTCAGCCCACGGCCTCTGGCAGCCACCTCTGAGAGACAGTACAGGCCTCGGCTTGCATGGAACTGTTTGTTCACTAGAGGTGAGGTGGCCAAAGGAATATGACTTTGGGCCACTAGTGTTCCTGGGGTTTTGTCAAGGCATACCTTAAAAAAATACACCTTGACTTGCACCCCTTAGAAATAGTGTTTTGGGGCTCAGAGCTTAACACCAATTAGGTTTGACCTAGGTAGTCTGTATTTTAATTCTAAATTCTAGGTGCTGGGTAAACAGAAATGGATAGGATACTTTTTAATGTTTCTTTTAATTATTTATTTTTGAGTGAGAGAGAAAGAGGGAGGGAGAGAGAGAGAGAGAGAGAGAGAGAGAGAGAGAGAGAGACAGAGACAGAGAGAGAGACAGTGTGAACAGGGGAGGGTCAGGGAGAGAGTGAGACACAGAATCAGAAGACAGGCTCCAGGCTCTGAGTTAGCTGTCAGCACAGAGCCTGACGTGGACTTGAACCCACAAACTGTGAGATCGTGGCCTGAGCCAAAGTTTCGTGCTTAACCGACTGAACCACCCAGGTGCCCCAAGAGGATTCTTTTTAAAGATTCCCGTTTGTTACAGGCTTATAAGCTCCTACAATTAAATGTATTACCTATTCAAATGAGGTATGCATAGAATGCCTAAGATGGTTTTGTGGGGAGTTGTTTTATTCCTAACTGAAAAGGACTCTGCAGACAGAGGTAGGAGTTGGGACACACACACACACACACACACACACACACACACACTAATACGTGTATGGATGTGTGCATATACTCATGTGCCCATGTGTGTATGTACAAAATTCTTTCAGAAGAGGAATGGTTGTCGGCTTTATGTGAACTATTCCTCCTTATTGTTAATATTCAAATCTAGAAGCATTATAAGATTCATGGAGTGCAAAATGATCACACAATAGACTGGTTTTAGTGAAAGCTTATTTTCTTCTCAATTCATATTTATGCTTTGGATGCTTTTATATTTTTGTTTCATGGAAGTTGCATTCTTTGAAAAAATAAAACGCATCCATGAGGCTTATTCCTAGGCTAGAATTTGTATTCGGCCGAAGAAAACCTTTGCACCTGCCGCTAAAATGCATCCACTTCTGGGGGGGAATTCACCAGCTGTTCCCAGCCTCCACCGGCACGCCAGGCAGTTTGGGACCGAGAATGAGGCATCATATCCCAGGCAGACTAAACTGGTGGGGAAATTTCAAGTCGACAGAATGCAATTACCCAAATTGAAATTAGGCCAGAGGCATATCAGGAGGCCCTTCCCATCTGTTGGGGAAAAGGGTCACTAGATACTTAACAAGGGCAAGCGGTCAGGATCTTAGTCCTAGGAGTCGTTTAAATGGCAGGCACTTTAAAAATGCTCAGGGAAACTGCACCTTGTATAAAAATCATATCCTTTCACTGGAAAATAAATAGCATTAGGCCTTGAGAAGATCAGCCTTTTCCTGCTCTGGGAGGAAAGAAATGTTTATGGATGAGGAGGTTAAACATTTCTACATCAGCTCCTCTTAGCACGGATGTGGTATAATGGACAATTGGTTATCCTGGATTTGACAAAAAGAGATTTCCCAGACCAAACATATTGAAGCCAATACATTTATCCCTCATCAGAATGGATAGATCCTCCCATTGCAACCTCATGGAATAACGGTATATGATTTTTCCAGGGACCTTGATACAGCATTGTTTCTTTACGAAGAAACTAAGCTAATTTTTAAAGGGATCAGCAAAAATAAATAAGCCAGATTTGGACAGCAGCCTGTACCAGCTACTATGATGGCGGTTACATTGTTAGAACCAGGGGGTTCATAGGTCCGTGTTAGCGCCGCGGTCCCTGCCTGGTTCCCTGCCCCTGGTAACATGTGTACCTTCCTCCCAAGAGGGAAGAGATTGTCTCAGTCTCCAGACCAATATGAACCCAAGACTTCCACGCCCCTTAGAGAGAGAAGAAGCACGGGCATCTCACACCAGATCGTGGTTGGAATGGGAGTCCATTACGCTGAGAAACAGATGGGCTTCCCTATGTTCCTTTCAGTAATTTGTCCTCTTTTCGAGATTGAGAGAACTCAATGTTTTCAGCCTAAGGAAGGGATAAGAGAGAGGTATCTCTGGACCAAATGTCTCCTTTTCCAACTGCGCCTTGGTGGAGATGTGCTGTCCCTGCGTTCCCACGGGTCACTCCTCCAGGCAAGACATCAGGGAGTCTTCTCTGTCCCCTCCCTCAAGAAAGGGTCTGATGCCATGCTGGTGATCCCGACAAGTGTTCAGTCTCTTTTCCACTGGATGTAGACATGAAGGAAGAGAGATGAGCCGGGAAGGGGTCTTATTCAGCATTAATTTTTTTTTCTTTGTTGGAGTGGTTCACTGTTTCTTTAAATAATTTTTTTGGAGAGAGCGCAAGTAGGGGAGGGGCAAAGAGAGGGGGGACAGAGATCCTAAGCGGGCTTTGTGCTGACAGGCTGACAGCAGTGAGCCCGATCTGGGGCTCAAACTCATGAACTGCCAGATCATGACCTGAGCAAAAGTTGGACGCTCAACCGATTGAGCACCCAGGTGCCCCTGGGGTGGTTCACTTTTAACTCCCTTGCTTGAAGAGGCAACATGCTTGGGAATCTGACAGTATGGCCACTGCTGGAGGGGGTAAGGCAAGGCTAACTGACAAATTTAGTGCAGCTCTCCTTGTGGGGAGAGGGACGAAGCCGCGGGCAGGCCGTCTACACACTGAGTTACCTGCAGCATCCCCTCCCCGCTCCGCTGTGCACACACGTGATGTCACCATATATCTGTCATTTGTGACAGTCAAGGTAGGAGATCAGGAGTCCAGAAGTCCAGGGGCTTCAAACTGGTTTCCCCTGCCCTGAAATCCCAAATCTTCCGGGAAGGTCCCCTTAGATGAGCTCCGTCTGACCAGTGGTCCATCCTAGCCATAAATGAACACTGTTTGTAACCATTTGACTCTACTTGCTATATTCTGACCTGAGCTTTACTTTTTAATTTTTTTTTAATAATTGGCCAGAACCGATTCCTTTACCTCTTTGTTTTTTTTTCTTTCTTGATAATTTGTGAGTAACAAAGTTTATCTCTCACAGAGGAAAACAGAGAAGTTATTAGTTAATGTTGATCTAGAGCTCTGCAAATGTTAAGACTTGACATTATTATTTAGAGGTTTAGCTTGTACTAATTACTTCTTAGTTTTACTAGCCCTATATAACAAGCTACCTTCTGCACATTTTATGTGAAAGGCAGTTTTCTGGAAGGGTGAAAGTTGTTGGAGCAGCGAAAGAAATAGGTGCTAGGTTTTATTTCCCACTGAATACTTCTCCTCAAGGTGGGTAAACTTTCAGTAGTTAAACTGCTAAAAATGAAGATTCTCTGCTACAAGAACAAATCTCCAAGAGACAATTATTTGTCTGTGTTCTTAGCATTTATGAGTCTCAGTAAACAGTCAGTGCATTTACGTTCCCCCCATTACCTTCGGTCATAAACTTCCTTAAGGGAAAACGAATAATTATGTGTCCTGACTGCATAATGAGCATAAACATTCAGGATACTGGAAACCCCTGGGTGGGATGGATGGCGCACCCAGACTTCCAGGGATTGAGCTGTTTCTGAAGCACTGGCGAAAGTGTCAAGCTAACCGTATGGCCGTGATTTAGTGCTGTTCGCCGAGATGTCATCTCTAGAAGGCAAATCATAATTTGTGGGGCTATTTTTGGAAATGGGGCCTCCCAGCCTGCAGCTGCCAGGAATGGCTGGGAGTTGCTCAGAGCCCCGGGCTCAAGCGTGTCAAACTTGTGCTGTTGGCCAGAACCTTGCTGTCCACTCCAGGGGCCAGCCAGTGTAACCCCATAGCCAAAAAGACACAGCCTCATCTTAGTTCCACAAGTGCATCTTGGCGTAGGAGGCAGGAAGGAACCTTGAATGACCTCATCACAACCTGCATTTTACACACGATGCTCTGGCTGGGAAATCTATCTGGCCAAGGTCCGTGAACACCAAACAGCCTCAAATGTCCTGACTTCGGGTTTGGTACTCTCAAATATTGCCCTTGGGGTCAGGAAGGTTAACTATAGGTTGGAAGGTAAGGAATAGACAAAGAAAAGGAACAGTAAATTTGAGGAAATTACGTTTTTGCTCTGTAGTTCATGTGAGTTTCATTATTCCTTGTATCGCAATCAGAAAACACATCAATGCAACTTTTCCACCACTAGAAATGTGCAAATGGAAATGAAAGGGAATAAGACAATTGTATATTTTCTAGATCAGCACTTTTCAAACTATCTGTTATGAAAGACAGGTTTTTGTTTATTTTTAATTGACCTTAGCTGATATTTCTGTAATGTATGATAGAAATTGCTAGAAAAATGAAGTGCAAAACAACAGACTTTCAAAATACAAGTCCAAACTTTTATTTCTTGGAGACAAGAGACATAAAATTCTTCTGACAAATTACGGTAAAGTGCCTGGACACTGATTCTCGATCCCTGTGGATTCTGGTCATGGACAAAGGGGTGCTGGCAGATTAGCACTTTCTAGACCACACTTTGGGTAGCATGGTCCTTGATCTCCTTTTCTCTTGTATTTTGCACATTTGTCTTGTTCTCTAAATTGGAACTTTCTGATATCAGGGATGAGATCTGGATGTCTGTCGTTCTTGACAGTTACTTTATTGTGTTGAATAACAAGAAAAAGAATTTAAATATTCCCTCGTGTTAAAAAAGAAAAAATAAACAAGTTTGCTGTTATAACAAAACCAGAGATCCTGGAATAGTGTTTGGATTCATATCAGGGATACAGCTGGGATATAAGTCTCCTAAGAGGAAACCTCATTGGGGACATTTTTGATTTAGCTGGTTTGAGTGTAAACAGGATTGAAAATATTAAGCATTGCCAGTCGTCATTAAGTTTGAACTCTCTACCAATCCTTGTGTCCTCTGAAAGGCCTCTAAACCTTCTCAGTGCCTCAAGTAAGAATAAGTTTGCCAGCTTTAGAAAATAAAAATACATAACACCCAGATAGATTTGAATCTCAGACAAGCATTGAGTACTTTTTACAAGTATGGCCCAAATATTTCATGAGACATACGATGTGGAGTATTTGGGACATACTGTATTAAATATATATTCATGATTTGTCTGAAATTCAAGTTTTACTGGGTATCTTGTATTTTATCTGGTAATTCTTTTTTTTAATTATTAAAACATTTTAATGTTTATTTTTTTATTTTGAGAGAGAGGGAGAGAAAGAGAGATCACAAGCAGGGGAGGGGCAGAGATAGGGGGAGAGAGAGAATTCCAAACAGGCCCTTCACTGTTAGCAGGGAGCCCAATATGGGGGCCAAACCTACGAACTGTGAGATCTGAGCCAAAACCAAGAGCCAAATGCTTAACTGACTGAGGCACTCAAGAGTCCATAAAAATTTTAATTGAAGTGTAGTTAACATACAATCTTATATTACTTTCAAGTATACAACATAGTGATTCTATTTAGCCTTAGCCTTTGGCCTGGACTTCTGTAGATGTTTCTAGAGAGAAGAATTGGCCCAGCCAATCAAATCTGACCGTATTGACCTGACTTGCTTAGCTATTGGCAGCAGGAAGCTGGATGGTCAATACAAAGTAATGGTATTCCTTTCAGAAAAATGTGTTTCTCATGTGACAAAGCAGCTACTCCTCTCTCTCTACTTTGAGATTTGTAGTTGGTATTTTCTGAAGCTCTGGTCAGTCATAGCAGAAGGTGGTGCCCTTGTAAGAAGGTCGCAAAATTCACCAGCTACATCAAGACAAAACTGGCTCAGTGAGCTGCAAATAGTGAAATTATTTGCATGGAAATAGACAGGGAGGCATGTTGGTAGACAAAAAAAATAATAATAAAATTAAACATCCCTCTACCTATAGCAAGCTGACAGAGATGTTGTTTACAGATAAATTTATGAGAAACTTAGAAATACAAAGGCAGAATTAACATGTTAAAAAATCAAGTTGGGACATCTGGGTGGCTCAGTCAATTAAGGTTCTGACTCTTGATTTCAGCTCAGGTCATGATCTCATGGTCATGAGAGGGACCGCATCAGGCTCTGGGCCAGGTGTGGAATCTGCTCGAGATTCTGTCTCTCCCTATCCCTCTGCTTCTACTCCTCTCCAAAAAAGAAATTAATTAATGCTTTGGATACTTATATCCATCTACTGTAATGCTGTCATTCTTTCATTAAATGAGGATATTTTCTTTTAGGCCTTGAATGAGAGCTTTAACATTTTTTGGATGTAGAATTTATGCTCCTAGACTTTAAAGAAAGATGAACTTTTCTTAAAGTGATGTCTGATTCAGATAAGGAGGAAATGGCTATTTAAAATGCACATGCAATTTATTTTGATGTCATCTCTGGGTGTTTAAACATGTCTTGTAATCTAATAACAAAAACATAATTAGGAATTATTTTTAAAATAATATTTATTTTAAATATTTGCTCATTTTAAGACAGATTGGAAAAATGCCAGTTTTTTTTTTTTTTCTTTTGGAAAAAGTCACCAATGACACTACCACAGAGGAAAGTTCCACTCTTGTTACTTGGATATAGTTCTGTTCTCCTACATGTTTATATTTCATAGTTGAAAACCCACTGTATAGACAAGATTGTCATCTGATTTTACCTTTAGCTACTTGACTTCAGCATTTCCCATATTGTTAAGATGTTATGTATCATTTTAATGGTTGAATCATATTCTGTACTGTGATTTATTTAGCCAAACTGGAGTTGGACACTCAGAGGTCTCCAATTACTTATTCTTAAAATTCTAGTGATGATCTTTTTTAGATTCCTAGAACTGCAATTACTATGTGCCAAGGATGAAGATTTTTAAGGCTATCCATTTTGTTATTCTCTATTAAAAAGCATTATAGACGTTTATTAGAAATGTATAAGAGTATCCATATCAGAGACCTTCTTTGCTGCCATACCTTTCATTTTATTAGCCTGTTGTAGTAAGATATGTTTCTATGTAGAGAGAGTTTTAAGGAACTGGTGGATCTAAAAACTACAGGTCAGGTTGGCAGGCTGGAGGCCCAAGAAGTCTAGAGTCCACAGGCAGTCTAGAGACAGAATTTCTTCCTTCTCTAAGGATCTCAGTCTTCATTCTTAAAGCCTTTACCTCTTTGGCTGAGGCTCACCCCCATTATGGAGAATAATGTGCTCTACTCCAAAGTCTACTGATCAATTTTTTAAAATTTAAATTCAAGCTCGTTGACATACAGTGTAGTCTTGGCTTCAGGAGTCGAATCCAGTGATTCATCTCTTACATATGACACCCAGCGCTCATCCCAACAAGTGCCCTTTTTAATGCCTATCACCCAAATAACCCATCCCCCCTACCCACTTCCCCTCCAGCAACCCTCAGTTTGTTCTCTATATGGTTTGCCTCCCTCTTTGTTTTTCTTATTTTTGCTTCCCTTCCCCTATTCTCCTACATGTTTATATTTCATAGTCTCAAATTCCACAGATGATTGAAATCATATGATATCTGTCTTTCTCTGACTGACTTCATTTAGCATAATACCATCTACTTCTGTCCACATTTGCAAATGGCAGAATTTCATTATTTTTCATCACCGAGTAGAATTCCATTATTTATACATACATATATACATACATACCACAACTTTCTTACCCATTCATCAGTCGGTGGACATTTGGACTCTACATAAATTGGCTATTATTGATAATGCTGCTATAAACATTGGGGTGCATGTGCCCCTTCGATTTGGCATTTTTGTATCTTTTGTATAAATTCCTAGTAGTGCAATTGCTGGGATGTAGGGTAGTTCTCTTTTTAACTTTTTGAGGAACCTCCATACTGTTTTCCAGAGTGGCTGCACCAGTTTGCATTCCCACCAATAGTGTGAAAGGGTTCCCCCTTTCTCCACATCCTCTCCAACATCTGTTGTTTCCTGAGTTGTTCATTTTAACCGTTCTGATAGGTGTGAGGTGATATCTCATTGTAGTTTTGATTTGTATTTCCCTGATGAGGAGTCATGTTGAGCATCTTTTCATGTGTCTGTTAGCCATCTGGATGTCCTCTTTGGAAAATTGTCGATTCATGTCTTCTGCCCATTTCTTCACTGAATTATTTGTTTTTTGGGTGTTGAGTTTAGTAAGGTCTTTATGAGATTTGGATACTGACCCTTTATCTGAAGTATCATTTGCAAATGTCTTCTCCCATTCCATCGGCTGCCTTTTCATTTTTGGTGGTTTTTTTTTTGTTGTTGTTTTGTTTCCTTCACTGTGCAGAAGCTTTTTATCTTGATGAGGTCCAACGTCTACTGATTTAAATGTTAACCACATTGAAATAATACCTCACAGCAACTTCTAGACTGGTGTTTGACCAAACAACTGGGCACTATATTCTAGCCAAGTTGACACATTACTCATCACATCTGTGGTCCAAATAGAGTTTATGCTATTTGATGGAAGGCCATGCTCTTTCTTTCCAGTATTCTCTCTGTTCTGCACCATCTGTTTCTATGAAGACACACTGACTTATTTAGGACTTTTATATATACTGAGAGTTTTCTGTTTGAAACACTAAGATTATGTTATCCAGTTTTGGAATAAAATATTTAAGATCTCCATCAGATGATGCTGAGGGAAAAATCTGGGTCTGGGCTTTATACAGACTTGGGTTAGGGATATTCCTCTACCGTTGTATCACTGGATGAACTTGGATAGAATAGGTAAAATGTCTCCTTCTCAGTTTGCTCAACTGTAAAGAATGGAAAATTATACCCACTTTCCAGGTACTTGGGAGTTTTAACTGAGGAGATATTCGTTAACTTCTAGTACAGTGTCTAGTACGTAGTAGACCATGTCTGTTTATGTTTATTTTCTCCTTGGCTGCCGCCTTCTCTTAAGTAATCATTCTTAACCCATTGCTCACTCCTTATAGTCAGTATGGAAAACCCTCCCCCTCCTCTGACCACTCAGTAGCTATTTTCATAGCAGTTCTCCTTCCAGAAAACTTAAAACACTTTTATTTTTACATTTGAGTACATGTCTTATTTCCCCTCTATTTCATAAAGTAGTGAACTTTCACCACTGACAGATAAATAAGATTATTTTGAATGAACATTTCATTCATTTATGTAACAAATGTTTATTAAATGTGTATTAAATCCCAAAGCCTGTTCTAAGTTCTGGGAATATAACAGTGAACAGGACAGATGAATTCCTTGCCTGTGGGAGCTTAGATATATTAGTAGAGGGGATCCTCAAAGAAGGAAATCAACAAATATAGAATCAAGGTACAAGTGACATCATATTAGTGAGGATAGGCTAAGTGCAGCTGTGGTAAGTCACCAAATCTCATTAGCATAATTCCAACAAAGGTTTATTTTTTACTTGCCACAAGTCAGTGGCTGGTCCAGGTGATTATTCAAGGCAGCTGTTTTAAGCCTTCCAAGATGCTTCCTCTATATAAACACATGCTTCCATCAGGAAAGAGTGGGCTGATGAATCAAACAGCAGCAGTCACTTCTGCTTCAGATTTTATTGGCCATAGCAAGTCACATGGTCATGCCTAATTTCAATGCAGTGGAGAAGTGTGAGTCTTGGTGATCCTAGGGGTAGAGGACCAACATATGTGATTCCCACAGTATTAAGGGCTATGAAAAGTATATGTAAAGACCGAGAGGAGCATTAAGTATTTTTTAAAGAGATAACAAAAGCAAAATAAACATGAGTTTTCATGTATATCAGTGCTTAGAATTATAATAAAGAATGTACTTCAAAAAATTGGGTCAACTTAAAATCATTTAATAACTATTACTAGGATTGATATTCAGATATGAGGCAAAACATTTAGGTTATTTATGAAAGGCTGGTGTTTGGTAGATACTGAGATACTAAGTCTACTTGAGGACAAGGGTGACACTGTTTATATTGCTATCCTTGATTATTTAGGCACATAGTAGATGCTTTAGCAAAACCGTTGAATTTAATAATGTTCATTGTTTTAAATTATTCTTGCATCTCTATGTGATTGACTGTCCTGAAATACAACCCATTATAATTTTGTCCTGAAGCTTGAAATTTTCTTCCAAGGCCAATTTTTACTGTTTTTATCTACATTAAAATTTTACATTCAATTGTAGTTTAAATTTGGACCACAAATGCTTGCATCACTAGTCATCTTTCTCTCCTGGTATGTTCTTAAACCATGGATAAATATTCAGTAGGAGAAAAGACATTTGTATCACTACTGTTGGAGTTTGCAATCTACCATCTTACATTTGTTTTTGGTTTTTTTTTTTTCAAACTAACTTTTATTTTAATAGGCCATTGGCAACTGCTGTGTTGGAAAGGGATTTCACAAATTTGAATAAAGAGGGCAAGGAATACCAAGTTGTGCTTTTGTTTGTTTTAATTTATTCAAGGTCCTGAATGTCTTGCAAATAGAATAGTATCCTAGCTTGCAAAGATAGTATAATAATAATAATGATAATATTAATAATTCTTATTATTGTTATTTGCTTATCTCTCTACGGTTCTTTTCTTCTGCTTTTGACTAAGTCTTTGTCATTTAAAAAATAAATCAACCAAAGAGAGGACCCAGTTACTCTTTGAGTGGATAGGTCAAGAGCAAACCAATCTCTACCCAATTGACCCTCATTTCAGGACCATTGCTTCTCTAACTCCGGATCTTATGTCTGTTGTCTCTATCCTATTAACCAAGAACTTGTCTTAAATGAGTGCCTCCCCAGTCTGTGCTGTGAATCACGTGAATTTGTAAGAGTCCATGCCCTTTGATGCAGTTTGCTTCTCTTGGATTTGTACAAAATCTGTTTGTTAGTTGGCAAATGGGACACAGCTGGCTTCTGATTTAGAGAGTGCCTTAAATTAGTTACCTCCTACCTTAACTTGATCATTTAAATGGAAAGCACTACTTCTCCAACAGAGCAGACATGATATAAAAACTATTTCTGACATGAGTATCTTGCTTCCCCGATTGTCGTGGCTACTGGTGTGTCTAACAGAAAAAAAAAAATAAATTAAATAAATTAAACACAGGTTTTACAATTCTCACAAGTGGTAAACTGTCTTTGCATTATTTAAGAAAGGCTTTAAATGTTCAATGAATGTGCTTGGACTAATGATAGTTGATGCCTAGAACATAGCAATAATCCAATGAAATAGAATAGCATTTTGGAAAGTGGCAATTTGTGTAGAAATTGCAGATAGCATCAATGCATGCTGGGAACTTTACATGTAAGTGAGCTACAGCTTGGGCTGAGGCATTATTTCTTTGGCCTTTCATTTGTAAATAAGACACTATTTTTTTCCCTCCAAGGCATAGGTAGGCCAGTTATTAATAAAAGGATACTGGTATCCTTTGTACATAGTGGTAAAATTGTCAAAAGCCATCGAGGATTCTGATTTTAAAAGTCTTGGTATTTGGAGGAACCTCATTAAGTCATCTGGAGGATAGCATTCTATAGTTGAAGATGACTAGATCTACAATCAAAATATTTGGATAGAGTGCTGGCTGTACTATTAACTCACCAATTTAGCTTTCTTCTCTAAGTTCCTGCTAAGACTTTTATGGTGTAGCCCAGGGTTCCTCTCCAGTATTCTTTGATAGTCTTATTCCTCGCTTGCTCCATTTCAGCCTCTGTGCCATTTCTTGCCTGTTTTTTTAAAAGACATGTTCTTGCTGCCGGGCTTTCTGTACTTACTGTTATCTCTGTCTGGGATGGTCTCCTTCCAGGTACAGGCTGACATGTATTGAGCAGATCCGGTATGTTCCTGGGTGTTATAAATGCTGTGCATGTTAATCCGGGTGAATTCTCACGATAGCTGTAGGAAGCGTGCGGTGTGACATTGAAGGGATGAGAAATGGAGGCAGAGTGATCTGTCACCGGCAGAACTGGAGCCAAGGCAGTTTGGGTGGGAGCCGAGGCACCCACAGAGTGTTCTCATGGTGTCCAACACCCAGGGTGTAGTTCCCACCCTTCCTTTACCCTCAGAGCTCTTTCTTGGTGAGCATTCCCTGACTATCCTATTTAAACTTTTGTATTATTATGTTTGTTTATTTGGAGAAAGAGAGAGACGGAGTGTGAGTAGAGGAGGGGCAGAGAGAGATACACACAGAATCTGAAGCAGGCTCCAGGCTCTGAGCTGTCTGCATAGAGCCCAACATGGGGCCCAAACCCACAAGCTGTGTGAGATCATGACGTGAGCCAAAGTCAGATGCCCAACAACTGACTGGGCCACCCAGCCCTCTGACTATTTTGTTTAAAGTGGAATCCCTATATAAATGAATGAATGAATGAATGAAGGAATCCTTGTGACTCTGTTTATCCTTACTCAGCTTTATATTTCTCAACTGCACTATATATTACTTGATTTATATTGCCTATTTGCTTGCTTATCACTTTATCTCCCTCACTAGAATATATATTCTATGAGGGATGGACATTGTTCTGATCTGCATTATCACTTTTTCCCCTGCATCTAGAAGTTTACTGAAACGTACTGAAAGAATTGTATGAGCTGGGTTAGAACGTTTATAGTGTTTAAGATATCTTATTTTTCAAACATTTGCAGAGTACCCGTTTTGTGCCAGATTCTGTGACAGGTTTCAGAAATATGAAGGTGAATGAGATTAACGGGACCTCCTACTTTCCTGCTCTTCCTGAGGCTCTGAGGGCATCATAGAAGAAACAGACATGGAATTAACAGGCAGTTGCGCAGGATAAGCATTCTATTAGGGCAAATGTAAGGTGCAATAGGGAAACAAGCATTCGGGTAAAGCTACTCCGAGGGGGCTGATACTCACGCTGAGAGCTGAAGGATGGGGAAGCAAGACCCCTCGAGGGCAGAGCCAATAACCAGGCCCTGAGAGAGCACATTCCGGCTCAAAAGCACTTCACTATGACGGTGAGGAGCAGAATTGAGTCTGGAGAATAATGCTGGGTTTTCAGGTGTCTTGAAAACTACTCCAGGGAGTCAGGACTTTAATGTCTGAGCAATGAGATGTCTTTGAATAGTTTTTAAATCCATGTAATTTTGATCTAGTATCCGAATAAGTTTATGGCCTTCAGCCAGGTAAGTTGACAGTATTTCCGCTTTCTGGATGGGTTGAGTGAGGCCTGAATAACACATTTAAATGTTGGTGGAGTTGATTTAATTCTCTCCACATAGTGCTATCAGGACTCCTAACTCATACCTTCCCACCCTCACTCCTTCCTTCTTTGTGGTGGTTGTTCTTGTCTAAAGTCTAACGTAAAGCCACCCACCGTCCTTACCTTTCTCTAAGCCAAGGAACATTCATGTACTCACACAGTTTCCAATAACCAGACCCCTGAGTGGCAGCCAGTGACCTCGCGGGTGCGGGGGCTTGTATGTAGATGGACACCATATTGTGCGTTGCACTAGAATTCTCTGTTCTTCCCTGGGAAGCTGGATTTATACCAGGAATCTCTTATCTGAAAAGGCGACTCTGGACTGGGGAGAACAGAGCTGGTTTGACAAAGTAGAGAGGCTCTCAATATTGGTCTGCCCACGCTTTGGGCATGCGTGAGCACTCACAGCAAAACACAGCTGGCATCTCTAATTTTAGCCTTGTCTGCCTTGAAAAGAGACCCTTAAAGGAAATGTATTTTCTCTGAAACAATTTGTATTA
This sequence comes from Suricata suricatta, assembly GCF_006229205.1. NCBI lineage: Eukaryota > Metazoa > Chordata > Mammalia > Carnivora > Herpestidae > Suricata > Suricata suricatta. Next base: position 141,694,654 of record NC_043704.1, read on the forward strand.
TTAATGTAAGAGCTGATAGACCTGTCAGAATATTGCTTATTATTGGCGGGGAAGAACTCTGCCAAGTAAGTCTGATTTTGTGTGTGCGGTGATATCAGTTACGTGATTAACGCATTCATGAATCAAAATAATTATAAAGAGATAGACAGAGAACCAGTGATTTTATTTCTAAAGACACCCATAAACCTAGTGGGATACCTCTCTTGATGCTTACAAAATGGATGTAAGACTAAGAGCGATCATTTCTGCTCTAGTAAGTCGGTCACTGTGATCCGATGCTGCGTGTCCTGTGAAGAGTAGTCCCGGAGTAGACGCTACACTGTCCTCACTACTTTTCTTCCTCCGTGTCCCCCAAGAAGATTTCCGCACCAGGTCTTGGATTCATCTGGCTTTATACGTTAACAGGTTTTTGAAAGCATCTGGGACACACTTTTTCCATTTTCACCAGCAAGGGTTGTCCCTCTGCCTTTATTATTAATTCTTTTTCCTTTCTCTTCCCTTCCCCCTTCGTCGTCTCTTCCCTCCCATGGTCTTTGGTGTTTCGTTTAGCCGTGTGGCATACCTTGCAAGTTGGCAAGAACAAAAAAAAAAAAAGAGAGAGAGAGAGAAGGGAGCTCTTGTGTGGGGGGGTAGATGAAGGGAGGGCTAAGAAATAATCCACCGCCCGCGTCTGAGTTCCCCGGGTTCTGTTCCAGCGGCAGCAGCTTGCTGCAAACATTGCTTTGCTATTCGAGATAGCCAGCAGAGGGAATCGGAACTTTGCTTGCAGCAGGGGTTGAAGCAGCCTTTTTTTTTTTTTTTTTTCTTGGAGGAAATACTGCAGCCTTCTGGACTGCGTACGCCGCTCCCTGGAGAGGCTCTCTCGGTTCCACCCACCGGCTGGAAGGAGGGGAAGTGAATGAAAGGACAGGACAAGCCCCGAACACCATGTCACTCTGGGAGGGAGACAGCAGCAACTAAGCTGTGCGAGGTTTTTTTTTTTTTTTCCTTTTTCTTTTCCCCTTTCTTTTTCTTTCTTTTTTTTTCTTTTTTCTGTTTCCTCTTTCTTTCTCTTTCTCTCTTTCTTTCTTTCTTTTTTTTTTTTCATTTTCTTTAAGGTGGGGAAAGAGACAAACAGGAGACAGGAAGCTGATCTGCAAGGATTCGGAGTTGTGCTAAAAGGACTTTGATTTTTTTTTCCTCTCTCTCTCTTTACAAACGCTGGCAACTGACATCACGACAGACAGCCTGGTAGAGAACAAACTGCCTCATCCCAAGTGGACCCTGGCAGCTGGGGGAAGGAAGGCAAGATCTGGAGAGGCTGTGCGTGTTGGTCGTCTTTTCCTACCAATACCCTCGTTTTTTTTTTTTTTTTTTTTTTTTTTTGGTGTGTTTCTTTTTTAAATTCTTGCTGTGTTGGAACTAGCGAGTGGTGGAAGACGAGGGATCTCCGAAGCCTCATCAGTCATCGAGACTGTCAGGAATAGTGGTTTAAGAGGAAGCTCGGCCTGGGGCACTCTACCCTGTTATCCAGTTCCCTGCCTCGGAGATACAGATTCCAGCTACATGGGCAAACGCCTGGATCAGCCACAAATGTACCCCCAGTACACTTACTACTATCCTCAGTATCTCCAAACCAAGGTATGGCTCACCCCACAGGCTGGCAGTCAGTGTGGTCTCCTGCACTTGGGATGGGAAAGAGACAGGCATGTGGATTATTATTTACCTCCCCTTCCCCATCACCTCTTCCTGCTTCTTTGAAATTAGTAACATGCCAAGGGAGTTAATGAGGCAGAGGAGAATATACGAAGAAAGCAAGCAAACCCGGGATTGTGGCTTTCTCTTTTAGGAGAGATACTAGTTTCGCTCGTGGTCCTTTGTTGTTATTTGGCAACATGAAAACGTTCCTGATACCCGTAGTAAAGTCCTTTGCAGATGGACAGGCTTGTTAGAAAGGAGATCGTAACAGTGATTATCAGGCACAAGAATACAATTTCAGGGGCTTTTCTGGTGAGCTGTTCTTTGTTTGTGGCCCTCAAAGGGTTTTTCCCACTGGATAGGACACACGGGGTGGGGGCAACTCAAACTTTTAATCGCTGAGTATAAAATGAAGGAAGGGTGTGGGAGGGTACAGTACAGCTGACTCAAGTCCCTTAGAGTTTGTTTGGGTGTGTTTTTGTGTTTTGTTTTTATTCGCCTTACATATTTTATTTTATATCGAGGATGATCAAGATGCTAGAGACTGAATTTTGGAGCTTTACAGTAGATGTTTTTTACTTTTAGAAGCTCTGTTTTTCTAGAAGCTAGATCCATCAGGAGGCCTGGGTCTTGGAACAGGGTGAAATGTAACTGCTAATAATTGGACGTGAATTGGTTAAATACTTTCATCTTTATGTGTGTGCTCAAATGATCATTACGGGGCCAGTGGCAAGCCCACGTAACTGAGCAGTGGGCAGTGCCAACCGTGAACTTTATCCTGCCGTTCAGACATGAAAGACTCTCAGGTGTGAAATCACTGCTCCAATTTGTCAATTAAATTGGACTTGACTGGGGGAGGGGGGATGTTGGTGGAGTTACCACTTTGAATGCATGGGTTCCCTTTCTATTCGGCTGATATTGTTTTGTATTGCATTAGCCAGACTCCACTGTCTTCTTAATAAATAAATATGCTGAGAGTGAACAAGGCGTGCCTTGAGTGATCTGTGCTGTCCCCAGGACTCGATGATGTGATTAGTGTTTGGTAATTCATGCTGTAGTTAGCTCTTATTTATTCTGTCTCCTCAAACAATGCCTATTTGTAAACCAGACCAGGCAGCAGACTTTCAGAATTATATTAAAAATTGTTGCTTTTTTTCTTTCTTTTTCAATCGCTCTGTGACTCGCCCTGCCCCTCCAAGGTCGACTCACACTGCTTTTTGCCTTTGTGAGCATTTAGTTTGTGCTGCCGCTGCTTAAATAGACCAGCCTCCTGCTCCAGTGCCTTGAGTTTTAACTCTTTGGGGGATTGGGTAGAGACTGCTGCTTGCCTGCCTAAGGAAATGGCAAAGCAAGGACAAGTTAAAAAAAAAAAAGGAAATTTATAGTCATTTCTCATCCCCCAAAGAAACAAAAACAACAAACTCAAGGGTTCCATGAAAAATATCGGACATTCCATCCCTTTTACTCATTTGGCTAAATTTTTCCAAATGTTTCAAAATTCTTGCTTTCTTTTTGGGTCTTTTTTTTTTTTTTTTTTTACTATGAAGTCTATTTGGAAAAGAAACTTTAGATAAAAATGGATGGAATAATGGAATAATTACTTTCCTGCTTGAGATTTCTTTTACCTTATTACTAGCAGGAAATAATGTCGTGCACATTATATTAAGGACAGGATGCTGGATGAGCTACACTGATGGGAAGTGTGTGGTGTGTGTGTGTGGTGTGTGTGTCTGTGTGTGAGAGAGAGAGAGAGAGAGAGAGAGAGAGACAGAGGAAAGAGGGAGTCAGAAGGAGGGAGACAAGGAGAGAGAGAGATTGGGGTAAAGAGGAAAAGTGAAGTGATGGAAAAGAGAGCCTGAAACACAGAGATGGAATTTTAAAAAATCTGTTTTGGGGTCCTGTGTAGTTTAGTGTTGTGTAGACAGGCAGCATCTGGATCTTGTTACTTTCAAGCTAGTCAAAGCCATCAACTTCTGGAACATTTTTAAAGAAGCTAGATCCATTAGGTGACCTGAGCTGATATTTGAGTAATCAGACCAGGGTGGTAGGGAATGGAAGATCAGCTCCTTTGGCTATCCTGGTAGTGCATATTGATTATTATGTTGTAAAATTTTGACAGTGCTGTGAAGTTGTCAAATACTATTCTGTGTCTCTGAAATGACAGACATTAATACCATTCCTGGAAGCTGAAGATGTGAAAACATGCCCTGGTTGGAAACGTGGGCACACAGGGGATGGGAAGGAGGGTCAATCGTGTTTTAAAATGTGGGGTTTCCTGACGGCATGAACACTATGTAATAAAGGACTCTCATGTCCCCATAGACCATGGACACAACTAGGTTATTTCAGCATCGTTTCTTGGCTCGTTTTTATGCTTATATCTTAAAATTTAATCTATAATACTTTTGAAGGAAATACATGCTGCCCATGTTTATTTGGTAAGCCCAGGTGGAATTCATAGGATCTGGTGTCCTTCAAGCCTTGGTGTATAGTTATAATCCGTTTTTGAAATCATAGCTGTTGAAAATGATGCTGATATATAAAGAATACTTATGGGGGATAAAAATACAGTTCCGCGGTTGACCATAAAAGTCATATTCTAGTGACATCATCACTTAATCTGTTGTCTAAATTCAGGTGTTTTCAACTAATCAACAAAAACTACTTGCTGACATTAGTTTGGGTTGGAGAATCTTTATGGGATTGTGAAAGAACGAAAAGGTTTACTATTTATTGTATCCATTCGGAAAGTGCAAAATACTGACCCTTCTCTTTTACTTCCTATGTGTATTAGATACAGCTGCTGTCTTGCTACTATAAAACAAAATGAAAGTAGGATTTTTAAGTACATGGAAATGTTTCCATTTGCTCAAATGCTGTTAAAGTTTTAGAAAAGCTTGGGGCACGTGCCTGCCTTCTCTGTTCCTCTTCTTCCCCATCACATTAGAACCAGTCCCTTAACTTTGTTGCTTAAAAAGAAAAAAAAATAATAAGACATTTATGCTTTTCTCCCTTTGAATAATTGTCTAAATGCTTAAAATGTTATATTAGAAAGAAATGTACCTGTAAGGTAAATGAAAACCAGTGGCTGACTGGTAGCCAGCTATACCCAGTCACAGTGTTCCTGAATGCTTACCCTCCAAGACCTCACATTCAGAGTTGTCATTTGTCAATTTTCTTTTGGCCAATTTTCTTTTCCTCTCGAAAGGAGCACTTTCAAAAAGAAACATTGGTTTTGGTTAAACAGTAAAGAAGAAATCTTGGGGACATGTTATACTATTTACATAAGAGACCTAGCTGGATTAAAAAAAAAATCTTCATCAAAACAAATTTGCTGTTTGAAGGCCACCCAGAATACTCAGCAAATTTTAGAGAATGGGAACCGAAAAATGGCTCCTTAGCTTAATGATAATGTCTATAATGATGTTTGATTGAGTTGTAACCTAATATTTCTCAATGATTTTGTGGTAGCCACTCAAAGCAGCTAACCTGTCGCTCTTGCACTGTGAGAGCCAGGGTGAATTTTGATCTGAATGTGAGGTACTTTGGGGAGGTTTCTTGGCAAAACGACTTTAGTCAAACTAGGAAAGCGAAAAAGAGTGAAAAATGGTCACAGCCTGGTGAACTGATATTTTGCAGCGTGAAACAGGTATTTCTCTCATAAGTGATACTTTAGAAACTTTCATCATCTTCTCCAAGAGTCCACAGCAAGCTCGTCCTGCCTTCCGGTTCCCTCCCCTGACCAGGTCACACTGCCTTTCCACCAGCCTACTGCCTTTCCTTCTTTGGCCATCCACTTCCGCTGAAGATCTTACAGAAATGGGTTCAGACGGTGGGACGCTTACAGGGTTTTTCTGGCTGGTGGTATTCAGATTGTGTTCAGAGCATGGTGTGAAGTTGGGGTCAGGTGTAAGGAGTAATTCATCAACTGCACACTGATTTCAGGCTGAGTTTCTAACCATCTGCAACCTGGACAGGGGCCCATCTCTCAAAGTCTAGCTAGAGCCCAACTGATTGTGCTATAGAAAGGGCAAACACTTGAAACACAAAGGACTTAAGGAGAAGGCAAAGGAGGAGAGAGGCTCCTAAGGGGCAAAGGATCTTCTCAAAGATGTAAATGTACAAATCCTTCAAAAGCAAAACAGAACAACCCCTTAACATACTTCTTGCACATGAAAATGTAGAAAATCTTGCAGAGGGAGGGAAGGAGTCTAGAATTTCCTTAGTACTTCCTGCCTCAGATTTGCATTGATAGCCAGAGTTGGTAACTTGCCAGTTTTAAAACAGCCTTGAAAACTCCCAAGTTCTGTTTGCCTTTGAAAGGCTGAAACACACAAAACTGGTTTTCTACAAATCTTCCAGTGGTAGAATTTTTAGGTACAACCCTAAATATTTCTTTCACTTTGGAGGGGGGGGGGAGTAATGTGATAATATGAAACTATGATAAATCTGACCCCATTTTAGACTGCATACAGTTTTAACTGGTTTTAAATAAGCGAAAAATAGTTACAGGGGGCCACCCTCCATTTCTAATTGTTTTGTTTTCTTTCCTTTCCTCGGTTTTTATCATCATTGGGCTTGTCTTTTCTATAATATAGTCATTGTTTCCCTAAGTTTAGTGTCTACTTAAAAGGAGGAAATATGTCAAAAGTTCATGTGTTTTTTTTTCTCCAGAATCTTTCCAAATTCAAAGAAAACCTCATGTAAGTTTGTTCTAACAGTATCTTTCTAATGCAGTTTCCTTTCACTTTCTCTCAATAACAGAAGTATATAGCTCAACGTTATTCCTTTGAAGTAATTAAAGCTTTTAGACAGTTGGAGGTAGGGGTGATTTGCAGGGAGGAAGGCAAAAGGGAAGGAGGGGTGTAAGTTCATTTCAGGTCTCTCTGGCTCCAGGAATTCTGGAAAGCCTCATTTTTGCACTAATGTGATTTTTACACAATCCTTTTTTGACATTATCAGTCTTTTTGGCACAGACAGCGCTCAGTCACAATTATGCCCGTGCCAAATTCTAAGAAAGCCGGTCTTTTCCTTTAAGAGAACATCTTTTTAGCTTCGGACTTCTTATTCAGAGTCAATGGTTGATGTTTATCCAAAATTGGCGTCGAGTACTATGTTAAAATTGTGTTTTGTAACAGTCTCATAAGCCACAGCTGTATGTGATTAAATAGTGTAATATCAAAAGCATGTGAGAATAGACTTTCTTATGCTATAGCTTTTGCGCAGCAAGGAAGCCGATGAAAGTGCAAAGGTACCAGTGTACTTATGTGTTGTAATACCTGTGTTGAGGGTCCGAGATGTATTCGCGATGTATTTTTTGCAGTAGTGGGAAAAATGCTAAACTGTCTTGGACAAGATTGAAACATACACTTTCTGTAAATGGAGACAGACATATAATACCAGTTTTTAGATAGTGCCATTTAATTAGAAACCCCGTATTTCCTGAAGGATCTGAAACCAGTGCGATTGGAAGGGGTTTCGTGACCCCCCAGGAGCGCATGTTCAAATAGCCAAAGTGAATTTCCCGTTTCTGTTTTGGAACCATACCCTTTTTTTACTCCTGCTTTTTTTGTTTTTTGTTTTGTTTGCTTTTTTTGTTTGTTTGTGTTTTTTTGTTTTTTGCTACTTTAATCTGTGGAACTATTAAAAGCATATTTTCAGGCTGTTTATCCCTAAAGATGATGTGGTAGATAACAAGGACCAGTAACTTAGAGTAACATAGGTCACAGTTTTTAAGACATGCAAAAATAGAATATTTGGTTTTGTATGCATATTGCTTTTTGGTGGCCAGTGTGAAATAGAACAAAATTACCCAAAGAGACACAACTTTTGGGTCTATCTCTTTATAGTGATGTCATAGTAAAGAGATTTTTGGGTTTTATGGGATGTTTCCCTTCAGAGTTTCTACAAAAGAAAAACAACTACTCATGAAAACTATAATCTTGCAGTGCCTGGGTGGCTCAGTCGGTTAAGCATCCAGCATCGGCTCAGGTCATGGTCTCTCGGTTCATGGGTTCAAGCCCTGCATTGGGCTCTGTGCTGACAGCTCAGAGCCTGCTTCAGATTCTGTGTCTCCCTCTCTCTCTGACCCTCCCCTGTTCGTGCTACATCTCTCTGTCTCTCAAAAATTAAAAAAACATTTAAAAAATAAAAGAAAAATATAATCTTGAATTTATTAGAGATTGTAAATCTATAGGATACTAATACTAATAAAAAGATTTATTGGTAAGTCTTGGTTTTCAGGGCCTTGAAAAAGCATATAGGGGTGGCCTTTGGTTTTCAGATTTCAGACACTAGAAAGCAACTTGGAAAAGATAAAAAGAGAGGTTGACAGAGGTTAAGTTGGATTCTTTTTTTTTTTTTTTCATGTTGATATAGGCAGAGTATTTGTTCACATTTAAATTTTAGTGGTTTTTTTTTCATATAGAGTTGCTGGTCAGGAAGTATAAATATACCATGTGGAATAAGATATATGAGTAAAGTTTTGTAATTCAGAACAATTACCTCTAATGGATAACAAATTTCAAGAATATGGATAATAAATGATAGGACATGGATTCTGGTTTTGTTTTGTTTTTGGAGGAAGGGAATTCTCTGAATTGTGTGTCAGTGAATTGGTTTCTAGGTCAGGTCCTCTAAGATCTCTTCCAGGCTTAGCATTCGTGACTGACTTTGAGATAAATGAGCCTGCCTTGATGCATTCGTGGTACTGGGAGATGACCTTGGTTCTGTGCCATTGGTGAGTTTTCGTCCAGGCCCCCATTGCTTTCTCTAGAGCAGATCAAATAGTACTTTGCCGACTTCAGTGATTTGACAAATTTAACTGTCTGCATCCTTTGGCACATCTAAACCCGGTGCACTCCATCACCTGGGAGTGGGTGGAGAGCAATTCCCAGAGGTGGGATGCAATGACAGGCATTGGTTCATCATGGCCATTGCTGACTTTGTTGTGGTGGTTCAAGTTTTCTCCTTTGGGTAAAATTAGAGCTCCTCCAAAGACTTGATGGTGACAGTGGGATGCTTTACTTTTCTGCATTTAACTTCTTCCTCTCTGCAGGTGGTATAAGAACTGAATGGTTAGGCATATGTTTGGTCTAACCAGTTGGGGTAATGAAGGCAGTAGGATTGCCTCATTAAGGCCCTGATAGCCCTAGTTTTATGAATGAAACCTAGTTTTAGGAGGAAATGACAAATCCATTGATTGAATACTACTTCTTCAGGAGTTTGAATCTTCGAATTTCTGAGTAGTAGCCTTTAAATAGTCACTAGAGTATGTGGTACATGAAAAAAGGAGTAACATCTTCAGGACACATAAGCAAGACCTCTTTTTCTCACTAGGTACCCTTTTTAGTCTCCAAAATGTCCCTGTTAGCTGACTTAATGAGAGTTTGTGGAACCTGGAATTCTGTTTTTATGAGTGATAACCAAATAGAAAAAATAAACTTGATTTCATATGTAGTCAAGGCAATCCTGATCATGCCCTAACCTATGTGTGGAAAGTAAGGGACAGTGGAAGAAAAAACAAATCTCTCGGTCTTCTAAATATTGGTAGTAATGGTTTTAGGTATTGACTTTTAATTTGTTTCAGAATTAGCTTTTCTATCATTATATTGTAGTGTTCAGAAATTGGTAGATATCACACTTTACAGGTTAGATGGAGATGGTCTTTTGGTTATTTCATTCTCAAGCTGAATATGGATCATGTGTAGAATTTAACGAGGATTTTTGAGAAGTCTTTCTATTTTTATCTCATGTACTGGTGTCTATTTATCTTAGTCAAATTGCTGGTTGATGACGATTTAATGAAAAGGAAAATGGAAAACAGAATGCTAACTATCTGGGCTTCTGGAACTGGTTAAGATACCTTAAAAAGCTTTTCTTATGTATGTGAGTCTTAGTAGAAACTATTACCAATGTCTATAAACTCTCATGTTGCCCCTTTTAAAACTTATCACTCACACAAATTGGATAGTGGCACCGTGAATATAACTTATGCTAAGGGAACTTCACATTCAAGCAAATATACTTTGATACCCCCAAGTAGTTGTGAGTGGATGAAGTATTTGAAGGAGTGTATACAAAGCTTGGAATAAAATGTCAGAGATTGTTTCCTAGTGTACCAAACAAAAAACCGTACGATATACCTGTAATGTTTACTGTCTTCTCAGGAGATGAGAAAAACACATTTTTTTTTTTTTTTTAACATGGTGCTAATCCCTTGAAGGGCTGTGGCAGCTCCTGAATTATCCTTGGTCTTGACTTTCAGCCCCTAGGCCTCTTGTCTGTTGCTGTCCATTCCAATTCAGACTTGAACCATTAGAAAGAAGGATATTGTGCTTCAGTTTAAGGCAGGGAATTCTAAAAGAATAAAATTCTGATGCTCTTTTGAAAATATATTCCAAAAGATTAACCACTGCCTTTAAACTTCATTATTTATCTGTTAGGACAACTTGACTTCATCGTAAGTAACAATGTCAAATTTCTCTTCCTGGCTTGTTCTTGTTTTTGTGTTTAACTGTGTTAATAGGCTGGGAAAAGATGAGGAAAAAAAAATCAGAAGGGATAGGTCAATGAACATGGAAGAATTTCTCTCCCAAGCTTAGTGGCTTCCTTTAACAATGGGAGATGTGAGGGTTCATTTTAAAACCCCCATATTTTCTGGCCAGTCTTGGAAGCCTCCATCCCACAAACTAACACACATATTAAAGGGCATTCATGTTCCACATCAAAATAGATTTTTTTTTGGCAATAAAATATCTAAAGAGGTGTTATAATTTTGCTGCCAAAACTCTACGAGTGCAAGTAAATAGATCTCTCTTTGCTTGTGAACTTGGGGCTGTCATCTTGCATACAGGAGTGTTCTAGCAATGTGAAAAAAAAAAAGTAACATACAGATTTTCTCGAGCACAAAGATTATCAAAGGACTAAGTAGAACAACGGATAGAGTAGACAGTGAGTAGTGTTTTGTTGACATGTAAACAAATGTTTATTGTTTTGGTTTCATAGTTTTCTTTTTAGTTTGGAGGCAACGCATTTTGTTCATCCTGTCGGTGTTTTTGTGGGTCCCTACAATGGTCAGAAAGCCTGAAAAGCTGGCCATATCTCTACCTATTGTAGCCTTTTGGCATTTAAGATATCTCTGTATTTTAGTAATCCCAAATTTCCGGGGCGGGACATGTGGTAGACCAGCACAGTGTATCGGAAAATTTCATTAACATTCTTTGGCTGAAATATGTCAAAAGCAGACACATTGGATTGACCTCTGGCAGCAAGGACAACCGAGAGTTCCAGATCTGGGTGCCAGGTTCACAGAATTTTTTCATTGTGCAATTGGTGGAATTGTTTACCAATTGGAAAGATAAAGACCTTGAATGTAACAGGTGTTTCCCTGGGCTTCTGGCTGAAGGGTACAGACAGGAGGCAAATCAGTGGCATACTATGTACTTTATGGCATAATCTTTCTAAATTCTTCTGTCTGGAAATTGGGTCATGGTTTTGCTGCATGTATTAAAACTGCCACCTCCTGTTCCTCAGGGTCCATGGTTAGTCACCTTAAATAACTTCTTTTGGTGTGCACAGGTCCCTCTTAGCCCTGTGGAATCCATGTGCTTCTTAAAGAACACATGTATTTACATGTGTGTGTGCTCTGATCAGATCTACCATTACGTGCACTGGTGTTGGGCGTGCTGAAGTTATGTCAGCCCTGAGCCTCACGGATGGCTTCCTTTGTATTCCTTCTGGCCCCAGTAATACAAGACAATCAGGATCCCAAGCCTAGGGCATGCTCATTTTCTCCCAACTTGAGAAAGACATTTTTTTTCTTTCTCTAACTTCACATATACACCCATACCTAAAAATTCACTCCCTTCCCCAGTCTTCCAGGAAGAATTCTCATCATCACCCCATATTTGGATTCTCTACCTAATTATTCAATTTTTCTTCCCAGGTCTCTGGCTAGATCTCACTGAATTTCATCAGCAGATTCAGTGAATCCATTTTGATTTATCTCTCTCGCATATAACATGCTTACACACTTCTGGAAACTTTAAGGATTATTTCAGTGGTTCTGATATTCACTGAGGCTAAATGACCACGGGGAATGTGGAGAGACAAAGTGGTCTCAAGGTGACATATATCTGTTCTTTCCATATCTTTTTTTTTCTTTTCTGTTAATTGGTAGCAAAAAAGGACAAGTCTCAGTGAAATATAGGTAACTAATAATTTTCCTTTCTTTCAAAAGTATTGTACCTTTTCATGATCTGAGATATACTGACAATATATTATATATGTTAGATATTCACTCTCTTTTCCCTCTTATTTTTGATAGCATCTTTTAGAAATCTTGTTGGTCAATCAATTCTAATTCCCCCCCCCCAAATAATTTCATGATAGTTGTTTATACTACGAGAATTCTAATGATCTTCAAAGCATTTACGATGAGGCCATCAACAGCATGGTAGAAAAAAATGGCAATTCTACAATTTTAATTTAACTTGTGATTTATGAGAAGCACCAAGAAAGAGAAAACAAAGAAAAGAAGAAGCAGAAATTAGAAAGGCTAAGATCTTATTCCACGTTTCAAATTTCTGGAATTTGACCGTTTGTTTTCCTTTCCAAAGGCAAACAATAAGAGCTCTTTGGCACGGAAAATATAGTTTACAAATCAAAGAACCCTCTTTAGGGAAAACTGTAATGTGGACATAGAACTTGATACGGAAGAGTCATACATTTGAGGCTTCTGGTGTCTTGTAGAAAAAAAAAAATCAATGCCTGTGAGGACAAACTTAGTGCTTTGTTTGGGTTTTTTGCATGTTGAGGCACTTAGTATAAACCTCTGAGCACTTGCTTTATTTGTTCTGACTGCCCATCTCTAATTCTCAGAGAGAACCTGGATCAAAGCTTTATTAATGTTTCTGACTGGAAACAGGTGTGTTGTTCAGAAAGTCTTTGGAATCAAATCTTAACACATATTTAGGAATGCCTGTATATAAACTGTTTGACATCCATCCATAGTTAAAAATATAATCAGGAGTGAAGCTCATGATGTGCATTGTTCAGTGTGGAAAGGATCTGGCTTTGAGAGGGGGAGACAACAGCATAAATGTTTAAACCAGCAAACCTGTACTGGCATGAGGATCACACAAGGCAAGGTACTCACCAGACAGAGTGCTGCTCGTGGGCTGTGAACCGCCCGGAGATCCGCGGAGGGGTTGAATTTAGGACGTGTGTGCAACCACTCTCTGACGCTCTGTGCTCCCAGCACACGCATATGGTAGAGTCCTGGGTACGGGTGGAAAGAGAGTCGGGTTTCAACATGGTCACTGAGGGGTTTAGGTCAGTCAAGGTCCAAGAAAGATGAGCTATAATTATTAGTCATGGGCCATCTTTTCTGCCAAGTTCATTTCCCTCACATCCCCATTCCTGTTCTGTTTAGGATGGCTGTCTGGCGTGACCCTGCTTGTACGTTAAGTAGTCTACATTTCCCAGCCTTTCCCAGACTGTCCCTCCTGGTGAACTAATTCTTTTCTTTCTGTCCCACAGCTTCATTCCACTTGCCCGTTTCTGCTCACTCCCCTCCGTCTATCTCAGGTTTACAGCTATGGGTTTATTTGCATTTCTTGCCTCCCTGCCTTTAGCTGCTAAACTTCTGTGTTCTCCTTCTTATTCTCTTACTTTCCAGTCCTTCTTGTCTTTTTTAGTTATCGACTCCCCCCTCCCTCCCATTTCTTTCCACAGTAGAGTGGGAATGGGTTTTGACTTTTTTCCTTCTGTGCTTGGTCATAAATTTATTTTTGGCTTTTTGAATGTACCTTTACTCCTCATATCTGTGTCAGGATTAGTCTGAACTTCCTGTGGACTAGGACCATGGGATCTCCATCTGTGAGTGTCCTGCAGTGGCCAGTAAGTGCCTGATGCAGACTGAGTACATAATGAAAGGTTTTCAGAATGCATTAGTCTATGTCTTGCAAATTAGTCTGTTGCTGAAAACCAGAGTTGCTTAATGTCATCTATATCTGTGACACTTTGTGTCAAAGGAATTTTGTGTATCAGAAGTAAGTCTTGTTAAAGCACGTTTCTTTACATACACAGAGTGATGCAATCTCTCCCTGCCTCACCCGCCTCCCTCCCCATCCCACGAAACAAGCAGGCCACCAGGCTGGGCACCCTCGGACGGTTGGCTGGAGTTGGTTTACATCTCTGGCTAATGGGACACACTACAATAGCAGAGGTGAGCTAAGCCAGAAACTGCAATAGAAAAAGGAAAGAAGAAAAAAGGGAAGGAGAAGGGAGGGAGGAGAAGGAGAAGGAGAAGACGAAGGAGAAGGAGAAGAAAAAACGCACAGGAAAACTGCCACAGCGTTACATTCCAAGATGCTGGCAAGAGCATCCAAGTATGTGCCAACTGAGGGAGGGGCCGAGTGGATTTCAAAGGCAGTCTGAGTAGCCAGTATTTGGAACTTGGGGCTGAGAGTCAGCAAGTAGGTCAGGACTAAATGGTAGTGATGGTGGTTTGGAGGGAGTAAGAGAGGCCATTCCTGAGCAGTTGCCAAAAATAGCAGCTTGTATATGCGGCTTCCTCTCTTGGGTTGGCAGAAAGTTGGACATATCAGGAGGTGAACTTAGCCTGAGGGGATAGGGATGGATTGAGTGTTAGACTCTTCTCATTGTCTGCTTTACTCTTCAGAGGATCTTGAGTGTATTAGCCGTGTATCATCTATCCACGCTAAATAATGGTCCACAGCAATGCTGACATGACTTTTTTTTTTTCACTCAAAATTGGAAAAGACCACTTTGAAGATCAGGTAAGAATGACAAATTCCTATTTTGGAAAGAGAACTCTATACATCTTCCCCATACAATTAACTAAGGAGGCATAAAGATATGTCGAAAGTAATGATAGATGATATAAGATAGGATTTTGATGTTAAACTTCAAAGCCTTTCTCACCAAGGAATGTATGAAAACAGTAACCTAGTTGTGGTTAAAGGAACACACTGTGTTTTTGGTTTGGATGCCTCCTGATTTTTCCAAGTTGTCCTGATTCTCTTCTGTTTATGTGATTTTTTCCCCCTGTTTCTTTGCATCAAGGTTCTCATTACCATTTTCACTAAATATAGTTTCTATATATGTAATTCCTCAACACGTTGTAAATTTGTCTCTTGCAAGGTAATCCTACTTATTTCACCTAATGAAACCATTCAAAATGTAAAATAAATATTGGTAATCTCTTTCTGCACAACACACCATTCTGTCAGAATTCTCAGAAATAGCCAATATTAATAAGAAAGTCAATGTGTTCTTCTGTAGCATTGTTTATGTCTGTGCAAACATGCAATCATATCTGTGACATATGAGATCACACCAAGTAGGTTATTTTACTTCTTTTCTCAATAAATTGCATACCTTATGACATTTTCACCAAGTCATTAGACTTACATCATTTTTTTTTTGGTATTTTCAGGGTAATTGTTTCTAGTGCATTTGCATCACATGTTATGCAAGCAATATTCATCGATGGGCATGACTTTTTTGGTCACTGTTTTGTCATTATGAATAATGCTATAGAATACGTACAAGGTCCTCATTTAAATTTTGAAGGTAGAATCCACGATCTTCTAAACAGTCTTCCTTCCCTTTAAACACTTCCTTTCAACACTGAAAAATGTCTTGATAAGTCCCTCTTACTCAAGTATTGCTCTCTCTGCTTGGATTCCTTCCTTCCTTCCTTCCTTCCTTTCCTTCCTTCCTTCCTCCCTCCCTCCCTCCCTCCCTCCCTCCCTTCCTTCCTTCCTTACTTGTAGTTTATTGTCAATTTGGTTTCCCTATTACACCCAGTGCTCATCCCCACAAGTGCCCTCCTCCATGACCATCACCCCCTTTCCTCCTCCCCCATCAGTCCTTAGTTGGTTCTCAGTATTCAAGAGTCTCTCAAGATTTGCCTCCCTCCCTCTCCCTTAATCTTTTTCCTCCTTCCCCTCCCCATGGTCCTCTGTTAAGTTTCTCCTGTTAGACCTATGAGTGCAAACATATGGTATCTATCCTTCTCCGCCTGACTTATTTTACTTAGCATGACACCCTCGAGTTCCATCCACCTTGCCACAAATGGCCAGATTTCATCCTTTCTCACTGCCATTTCTGAACCAGAGGCCCTGCATCCTGCAAGATGGGCCTGCCCCTTTTGTGTTCTGGTGTTATAATCTGCCTCTTATCGTGGGAAGATGAACTTCCTGACTGAGGTCTGAGCTGCAAGAGAATCTCTCCCATTTGGCAGAAGCAGAAATGTTTTATTTTCTTTGTGACACCATCCTTGGGATCCCACCAGGGGCCTGGGATCCCAGACAGCTGCTGGGATCGGCTGTCCTACCATTTCAGTACTCTTCAGCTACTTTTTGTGGGTTATGCTTGTGTTTCAGGCTAATTTTCTTTGTCTGCTACCTCATATTCTAAGTTGAAGAAACAACAGCAGACAACAATAGCTTTCAGCAGCCCAAATCTTCCTATTTGATTAGAATCCCAGGCAGTTTCTGTCCCAGAGTAAAGGACAAGGGTTTGGGCATCAGGATTTTTCTTTTTACGTTATTGTCTTGGGAATACAGCAAACTGTATTTTGTGATAGCCCTTATCAGATGGACTTGTTTGGTGCTATTTGACCATAGGGGAAATGTCATGGTGCATCAATTGAGCTGGAAAGAGTGACTGTGGAAAACCTAATAAATCTAGGGGAAATCTGATTTTATTTTATTTTTCCCCTGTACTTGTCCTGTTTCTTACTTCGAGTATCAATTTTAATTAAAATCAAAATATGGCAAAAGAAAGAATAAAACACAAGTTTACCTATAGAAGATGCCCGGCTGGGCTTATCTAGAAATATTTACTAACTAAAATGTGTCTAGATGGCAGTAGACCATAAAGCTTCACCATTTGCTCACCTACCAGAAAAGTTAGACCAAGAACACATATTTCTAATAATGCTTAATTCTCTTCCACATACTCAAATTTCATAGAACTAATTACACCTTTCAAAGGTTGATGGCCAGGATTCATGTACTTCTTTGGAAACGTAGGGAGTTTTCCTAAGCATGAAAAAAGTCATGTTCGGATGACTTTTTCCTTTCACTGTGATGTATGTGAGGTGGGATAGGGGCCTTATAGTTCAATATACCAGAGCCGATTTAGCATTTTCCCGTTTTACAAATAGAATTCTCACCATTTTTCACCCATGCCTAAAAATCAACAGTGCACCATACTTCATATAGATTTAGTGGAAGTAGAGGCATGTTAACAAAATCTGTAAAAGGAATTCAATGATCAGAGATGACAGCAGCACTCTGGTTAGGTGAAAAGACTCTAAGAGTGCTAATCCTGGTTCTCCAAGGCTTTTATTCTAGAACTTGTTTTCAAGCCATTTCCCCAGGGTTTCCTTACCTTTTCACATTGCAGATTCCTGCCATTTCTTCCCATCGCAGGCGTACTTAGTTACTGGATAAGATGTCTTGACGATCAATATTAGACTCCTAGTAATGTATTTCAATGTCCTGTAAAGAATGCCAATATATTAACATATTATGAAGATGATAAAATATAAATAAGAACCATTAACTCCAAGAGATTGTTATTAGTGATAATGGTATGGAGAGGGTGACTGAAAGGCCCAGAATTGACTTGATGCATGAGGATAATGGAGGACGCATCCTTGCAATAGCTCAGATCAATGCTACTCATTGAAACATTTCTTTGCACTTCCATTATGTTTCTCTGGCATCCATCTCCACAGTCAGCTGGATTGAAATCATGTAGAGAGCTCCGCTTCCAATATTTCTCATACTTCTTACATGAACTTTTCTTTTTTATTGTTGTTTTACTTTGGAAAGCAGTGCAGTCCTGTCTCGGGGCTCCATAGGAAGCTCACCCCGCAGTCTGAGATGAATCTATTGGGAAATTGTCTGGTTTTTACATTGCTGTGTTTCACAATACTTGCACTTTCCTCAGTTAAGTTCCCAGGATGCCTTTTGTCCCCTAAAGTAACTAAATTAGAGGAGGGAGCGGGGCGTTACTTTCTTACAGCCAGCTTACAGAGTATAAGCCTATGTTTCAAAATGCTTTTGGTGAGGTCAGCACTGGCTCTGGGTGTGGTATTGAGTTTTAACTAAATTTTCAAGAGTATTCATTGGGGGGAATGGAAGGGCTGAGTTTTGTTTTACTTTCTCCAGCTGACATTGTATCTTCAAATATCGCTCAAACTTGTTCACATGTAGCATCACTAAACTTGAATTTTACCACCCGTTAATCTTCTAATTCCAGTGGCCATGCTTGCAAGCTCTCCATGCACAAAACCCAAGGACCATCTCAAAGGTCTTTAGGCTGTGGGATCCTCAGTCCTTGCTTGGCATACAGTAGGTGCTCGATAAATATCACTTAACTACATGGAAGTCCCTGTTCCAGATCCTGAACTCTGATAATACTGATAGATACTCTCTGGACACCTAACCATTTTGTTTTCTTCCCTTTGACATTTCGCACTAGCTACCAGAGAAAAAGAATCCTTGTCTGCTCCTTCCTTCTATTGCCTTCTGGTCCTACCACACTGACCCGCACATAGTCAGTGCTGCTCAATATTTACTGAGGAAAGAGCAGATGGGTTTAATTAATTAAAGAGCCCTTAATTGATTTTATCATTTTTGGGAAACTGTAATGAAACCCACTCCATACTTATCTGTGTTTCTCTTTCAGTTTTCTTCTCTGCTTTTTAATTTCAAAATAATATTTTGCTTTCAGTTCCAAAGGCACTGACATAAAACTAGGGAAAAATATAAAAATGAAATTCTCCTTGAGGTGTTTGGCGTTTTTCCCGCCTGTAAAGTATTTGTTTGCTTCTCACTTATTCATGTATTTACTTTCATGTCAATATTGACTTAACGAAAAAACCAGAGCACATTTGTACATTTGAGTACAAATGTAACTGAATACATTTGCTTTCTCCTATACCTTTGTGTATTTTCCATCTGTAGGAGTTTTGGAAAAGAGAGAAATAAGGTTTTTGAGTATGAATTGTTGAATTACAGTATCTTGTAGTCTAGTTCTCTGTTCATTTGTTTCATATCCTAGAGTTATAATTTTTTATGTTTATTTATTTTTGAGAAAGAGAGAGAGAGAGACACACACAGACTTCGAAGCAGGCTCCAGGCTCTGAGCTGTCATAACAGAGCCTGATGTGGAGCATGAACCCACCGACTGTGAGATCATGACCTAAGCTGAAGTCGGACACTTAACCAACTGAGCCACCCAGGTGCCCCTCATATCCTAGAGCTATTAAAAAGGGATTTGGAACTTGGAATTTCGGAATGAGAAATAAAATATATCAATCCATGCATCATGTTCATGGAGTTCTTTCTTTGGTTGGCACTGCATAGGTAGGCTGGTTTGGACAAGACAGAAGGAGGCTACAATGTTATTCTTGCTCTTCCAAGGTTAATGTATTTGAGGAAACAGAGGAGACACATAGCACAGAGAGAGTAATTAAATGCTAAATTGTGTGACATTGACTCAAAGTGAAGAGAAACGATGAGACTTGTTTGGGCAAGAAAAGCGTCTTAGAGGGTGTGCCTGGGTGCCTCAGTTGGTTGAGTGGCCGACTTCGGCTCGGGTCACGATCTCATGGTTCATGGCTTCAAGCCCCGTGTCCGGCTCTGTGCTGACATCTCAGAGCCTAGAGCCTTCAGATTCTGTGTCTCCCTCTCTCTCTGACCCTCCCCTACTCATACTCTGTTTCTCTCTGTCTCAATAATAAATAAACATTAAAAATAAATAAATAAAAATTTAAAAAAAGAGTCTCGGGTCAGTCTTGAGGTGGACAGAGGAATTGGATATTTGGCATATTGGTTAAAGTTGGGGAACGATGGGAGGCAGTCCCTGCTAGGATAAGGCAGAACGCTAACGTGGATCTGCTGTTGGAATTGGGGGCAGGACGGGGGTAGACAGGCTTAGCTGGACCAGAGAGTCTGAGAGGGAACAGTTAAAATAGCCAGAGGATAGTCATTCCAGAAAGGCCTTAAGAGGTCAGGAAAGAGACAAAAGTGAATAATTATTTAATCTTTGTACAGGGAGTGGTTTCATGAGCTTCATCCCAAAGGCATAAACCACAAGTGAAAATCATGACAGATTGAAACTTCTTTATTGTTTTTAGGACATCCCTGAATTTTGACTAGAGAATTATTTATAAATTTTCTACCAGCAAAACCCTACCATAATGTGCAATAATGAGCAAATAAGTACTGGTGTAGAAAAAGGTTTGCAGCTTTATACTGCAAAGGTTTGATAATCTAAATATAAAATATGCCCCTACTGTTTACTCAATAGGAAAAAATAAAGAAAAGGAAAGTATTCCAATAATAAAAGGGACACAAATTTATAAGTGAAGAAACAGAGCTAGCTACCAAACATTCAAAAGATGTCACTAATGATCAAAGATATGAGGGCTAAAATTACAGCAAGATATTATTTTCACCAGCTAGATTTTTTAAAAGTTAAATATATTCTAACAAGCAGGGTAGATTAAGGTGTAGGGAGACAGCCACTCCCACACACTATCCTTATCAGGGAAATAGGAACAGGTAATGAGATTTTAGGTCTGTCTGACATAATGGATCAAAGGCCTTAAATATGTACATGTCCTATTATATAGCAAGTCTAATTCCAGAAGTACCTGCCCAAAATATGTATGCACAAAAGTACTTATTACAGGATTGCTTTTAATGGAGAAGATTGTAAGCAATCTAAGGGTCCATCAACAGGGAGTATATTCCATAAATGATGTATTATCTTCACAAAAAACCACTAGGCAGCCATGAAATCAACGAATATGGATATATTGACTAGAGGAAATGATGTTGTTAGGTTTTAAAAACTATAAATGTGTTATCATATGGTTTCAAACGTAGCTTTAGAATCTATGTATATGTGTTCATGTGTAGGTTTGTGTCTGTGTTTGTTTGTTCCAAAAAACCCCAAATCCAAAAAACAAAAAATCAAAGGAAAGGTTTTGTCTGGATTTTTGGAGTTATAAGCATTTTTCTTTTTCTTTTAAAATTTTTTTAATAAAGGTCGTTCTATATTTTTTTAGAGGTTTATTTACTTTTGATAGAGACAGAGCATGAGTGGGGGAGAGGTAGAGAGAGAGAGAGAGAGAGAAAGAGGGAGGGAAGGAGGGAGACTCAGAATCTGAAGCAGGCTTCAGGATCTGAGCTGTCAGCACTGAGTCCAATGCAAGCTTGAACCCACCAACCATGAGATCATGACCTGAGCTGAAGGCAAACACTTAGCCAACTGAGCCACCCAGATGCCCCTAGAGCTATAAGCATTTTAAGTATTTTGAATATGACTTGATGATCATTGCAAGTAATTAACACTAGAAATTCAGTTGTTTCCAAAACGTGATAACAAACTAAGAGAAAGTCAAGCAAACAAGTAAGGATCTTGATGCAGTTAGTAGAAGAAAGCTGTTGGTACAGGAGCTAAGACTGCTTTGAGTTGATTCCTGGTATTTTGCAAGATGCCATGGAGCAGAAAGGTTACCCTTAGGAAGCCGAGCTATCCCAGAGTGGGCGTAGATAGGAAAGCAGAGAACAACAGGGACCACAGAAAGGCCAGTGTGTTGTAGATGGCATCAAGACTGGAGAAAGGTGTCTGAGAATCCTCTGAAGATAAAGATGATGATCTTGTTTCAAACGTGATCCCTTTGAGGTGACAATGGGACACCCCCATGAAGATGTGCTTTAGGCAAGGATAAGGAGAGAACTGAAGCAAGATCTGAATCCGATGGCCAACAGAGAGATTTAGGTGCCATCTACATGGAAGGGGCATTTGGAGTAGGACATGTGCATGAGGGCCCCCAGAGGAGGACGGAGCATCATTGTGGAGGGGGATGACAGAGAGAGCCATGTTCTCCCATCCGATCTGTGCCCTGTGTTGCCCTCCCTTCAGTGTAAGATCTTCTTTAGGGTGATGGGGCTCTTTCAAGTGTGAAGAAAAGAATTAGTTGCTCGCAAGCATAATTGAGTGACAAAGCTCAGAGAGTTTACAGTACTGGGCTCACAGAAACTTAACCTGTCTTGAAGTCTGAAGTTTTTTTTTTCTTTTTTCCAGCT
Source organism: Suricata suricatta (assembly GCF_006229205.1). NCBI lineage: Eukaryota > Metazoa > Chordata > Mammalia > Carnivora > Herpestidae > Suricata > Suricata suricatta. The sequence goes on from NC_043704.1 coordinate 141,716,475, forward strand.
GTAGTTTTATCCTTTCATTTACTTGCCCTGTGCGTCACACTTTCTGTTTTGTCCAGGGACCCTATGGTCCCATTTTTTGGAAAGTTTTATTTAGAAAGACTGAGACTGTTGGACATGTTTCATTTGCTTGTGTGCTTGTTTCTATGATTGACTTCCATTTATTTATTTTAGTTTTGTTTATTTGTTTGACTAATTGATTATTTTATATGGGCTTTCTTCCCTGAGTTGTATTTTAGGGCGTTGGTTCGCACACGTTAGTGTGCATCAGGAGGATTTGTGAAGACCCTGATGTATGTTTTCTTGTTTTGTATGTTTGTTTTTTTGTGTGTATCTTTTTGAGGTTCTGACTCAATGGGTTTGGGGTGGGACCCAAGAAATATTTCTTATGATCTCCAAAGGAATGCTGATACTACTTGTCTGCAAGCCACAGGTTAAATAATACTGTTCTAGGAAACATAACTTTGAAGGCTGTTTTCATTTTCCATGAGGCTCTTTACACAAAGACACTTCCAACTACATCACCAAGTACTCCATTGAAATTTAGTGACGGTGTTTTTTTCAGATTATTGCTATCTACTACATAGACACTTATCCAGGTTTTAATTTGCCTGTAATTTAAATGCTTAAATTGTTTTTGTGTCTTACCTCTCTTGATACTGGTGTCAGACTTTCATGATCATGTTGGGAAAAGACTTCAAGGGGAACAGAGTGTGTTGTCCCCAGATTGTGGCAAAAAGAAACATTAGCTTGCCTTAGGAGACTGAAAATTTACTGAATTTAATAGTGCATGCTGAAAAACAATATATTTCATGAGTTTATGTATAGCTAGTTTAATTGGTGATTTTTCAAGTGATCTAAAGAAAGAATCTGTAAAGTAAAAGAGAGAGAAAGAAAAAGGAAGGAAGGAAGGAAATGGAGGAAAGAAAGAAAACGAAGTGTCAAATATGGGCTGTCCTGTCTAAGGGACAGGGAGTTTAAATCCTGAAAACCAAGCATTGTTGCTGGCAGAAAAGGGGTCTCTTGCTATGTGATTGGGATTCTTCATCATACCTCATGGTGGTCTGGGGGCTCCTTTTGTCTGTCCATTTCCCTGTTTTTTAAATTGCGTTCTTATTAGCCAATTTCTTGTGTTTTTGTTTCTGCAAAACGTGAACACGTTAATCATAAGACTATCTGTTGTCTATTGATAAGTTCGCCTTCTTGTTTCTCCTCATGTGGATTGGTTTAGGTAGGGTCTCTCTCCAGGATTCTGATCACCTCACCGAGTGCCGAGAAAGCCCAGTTCTTGAATTTGCAGAGCTGAGCGAACAACGTGGGCCACCTTCAATTCACCACGACAGTCAAATGGTGGGTCCTGTAGACAGCCACCAGCCCTGCCTAAATGGAGACTCATCTGCTTTTCTGAGCATTTTACCTGCTGTCCATTTGTTCAGTCACTGAGAAACAGAACTAGAGAATTTTATAAACCCGTAAGGAACTTTGAAGTCATCAGGGCCAGACCTTTCATTGTGAAGTTGAGGCCGCAACCTTCCACTGGAATCAGACTGTCTCTTGAACCTGGCAATTGACATGATTCAAAAGGCTAGGTTCACTGTTCAGAAATATCTCACAGCCTGGTGGGGTGTTTCTCCTTTGTGATCTTAGTCTGGAGTGTGGTGCTCGCCACTGGGTTCAGGTGCTAATGTTAGAGTGAGGGGCCATCAAACCTTAACCTCTAGGACCCTTTTCCAGTTCAATTTAAGAAATATGTATCTGCATTATAAACCCTGTCTGTTTTGCTTAACTTTAAAAGTGAACTTCCCTTTCATTGCATTTCTCTTTTTAACCTTTGTAGCACAGGGTGGCACCTGATGATAAAAACCTCAAAGAGTGAATCCTGTTGACATGAATATATTCTTAAGACGATATCAGAGGGAAAATATGTACGAGAGCACTAAGTAATAGGATTGTGGGCCTATTGCACAGGGTTCCATACATTGGAAAACATACATTCAATTGTTCATTAATTAACAAAAGGGAATCAAGAAACTTTTTTATGCCTTTTCATAGAGAACTCTTAATATTTGTTCGCTTTTATGTATTATCTGATATAAAGGGAAAAAGCTATCATTTTGGGGGTTTAGTTATTTCTTCTCTAAAAGAGTTCCTTTCCCTTAAAGGGTTAGGGAACAATGTATGCAACTTGCCTGATATACAGTACTTGGTATAAACTTGAGTATTGGTAGTGAGTCTTAAAGAGAATATTATAAATTAAACTGATATTTAGGATGGATGATAAGAGTCTAAGCAAAAATGGATTTAAAACAAACCAAGGGTTACCAGAGGGGAGGTGGGGTGGGGGATGGGTGAAATGGCTGATTGGGATTATCATGATGAACACTGAGTAATATAAAAAAAATCACTGAATCAGTATATTGTACACCTGAAATTGATATAACACTGTGAGTTAACTATACTGGAATTAAAATTTAAAAAAAAAACACTCTTTTTTAAAGGAGGAGAATATATCTGGATTCCCTACGTTTTAGCCCTGCCTCTACCTTCTTTGGCTTTCTTTCTACAGTTAGAGCCATTGAGATCACAATCCGGCAGACAAACGCCTGCCCCAATCTTTAGTAATGTAAGAGGGTTATTACAACTCTAGCTCACCACTTGGGAGATCCCAGAAATAAATTACCCATCCAAGTACAAGCTGTGGAAATCTGATTGTGAGCTCTGGCAATACCCTGGCACTCCCACAAGGCCACCTCTAGACAGACATGTTGCTCCCAAGTCTTTGGAGATCTTGCCCCTCACCCCCGCCCACTAACTAGCCATTGACCCTGTGCAATGTTACCAGGTCCTGGTCACTCTCTGCCATTTCATGGTAAGGTCCAGGATCCTTAGCAATGTCCATACCCATCCTCTTCCTCCTCACTCAAATTCAGTCTATTTCTACAGCCCAGTAACATGAACCCTCCCTTGCCTCACTCCCCAACTTCCCACATCTGCCTCTTCACTCACTGATCTGGCTTGGTTTCCCCACTATCTTAATGCACAGCCTCAGTAGCTGCTTCCTGAAACATCATCTCAATTCCCCCTTTACAGACTGCCCTTACTCCACACCACCCACCTGGCCCCCGGCCAACACCATGACCTCATCTCCTACCACTCTCCCTCTCACCCTCTCAGAGTCCAGCCACAATGGCCTTCTTTCTATTGTTCCGACATGCCAAGACCTTGGCAAGAACTGTTCCCTTTGCCTCGATCCTCCCCTCTCATCCTGCCCAGTCTTAACTTGAATGGTTTCTTCTTCTTTTGCAGATCCCAGCTTTAATGTGTTGGCTGACCACTCAGTTTAAAAGCAGCCCCCCAGTGAAATTCCATTGCTTCACTGTATTTTAATTCCCTGCAATTCACAGAGCTCTTATCATTACTGGATAGAGATAAATAAATAAATATCTAGATCTCTATATTTACAGATAGAGAGCTAGAGATCTAGATATTTATATAGTTGGTTTTCTTATTTGTTCACTATCTGCCTTTTATATGAAAATGTAATGATACTAGAACAGTGACCTGGCCTATTTAGTTCTCTGCTGTGTCCCCAGAGCCCAGAATAATGCTTAGCACATAGTAGGTGCTCAATAAATACTTGTTAAGTACCAAGCTGCTTCTCAGAATTATTTCTGTATCTGGCTCTGTTTTCCCGGTTCCTATGCCGGATTATATGCCAGGATTATGCCCCCTTTGTCTCTGATAGCAATAGCATACCCTCCCCTCACATACATGGGCCAGCTACACCCACTTTTCTTTGCCAGGAAGACATTGGTAATTGCCTGCTGTGCCTGCCACAGCCTTGAAAGCCTCATAGTTTTAGAGGAAGACCCACCAGTGTAGCTGAGCATGAGATCAAGCAGTGTGTTCACTGTTGATCCTTAAAGTTGTCTCTGGATCTCCATTTTACCGAAAGTGGATGGGTGGCACCTAATGAATTACCCATGTTCTCTTTAAAGTAGTCAGAGTGGCCAAAATGAACAAATCAAGAGACTATAGATGCTGGCAAGGGTGTAGAGAGACTGGCACCTACACTGTTGGTGGGAATGTAAACTGGTGCAGCCGCTCTGGAAAACAGTGTGGAGGTTCCTCAAAAAACTATCGATAGAACTCCCTTATGACCCAGCAATAGCACTGCTGGGGACCTACCCAAGGGATACAGAAGTGCTGATGCATAGGAGCACATGTACCCCAATGTTCATAGCGGCACTTTCTACAATAGCCAAATCATGGAAAGAGCCTAAATGTCCATCACCTGATGAGTGGATCAAGAAGATGTGGTATATATACAATGGAGTATTACATGGCAATGAGAGGGAATGACATCTGGCCATTTGTAGCAAACTGGATGGACCTCAAAGGTGTCATGCTAAGTGAAATAAGTCAGGCGGAGAAGGACAGATACCATATGTTTGCACTCATAGATCTAACAGGAGAACAGGAGAAACCTAATGGAAGACCAGGGGGAGGGGAAGAGGGCAAGAGAGCTGGGGAGAGAGAGGGATGCAAAACTTGAGACACTATTGAATACTGAAAATGAACTGAGGGCTGAAGAGGGAGACGGAGGGGGAAAGAGGTGGTGGTGATGGAGGAGGGCACTTGTGGGGAAGTTTCCACTGTATGGAAACTAATTTGACAATAAACTACTTTAAAAAAATGAAACTGGGGTAAAATTTTGCATTTCATTTTAAAAGTATCCGAAGGAATGTATCAAAACAGTAACATGTAGAGATCCAGAGTTTGGCTCCTACTACAGCACAGTAGTCAGAGCGGTCAGAAGGAAGCATGAATCTCAACCAAATAGGCAGTCATCCGTTGTTTAAAAGGGGAGCCTGGGTGGCTGAGTCAGTTAAGCGTCCGGCTTCAGCTCAGGTCATGACCTCACAGGTGGGGGTTTGAGCCCCGCGTCGGGCTCTGTGCTGACAGCTAGCTCAGAGCCTGGAGCCTGCTTCAGATTCTGTATCTCCTTCTTTCTCTGACCCTCCCCTGCTCGCGCTGCCTCTGTCTCTCAAAAATAAATAAGAAACATAAAAAAATGTTTTTAAAAAGACACATGAAGAAGCAATGAAACACACACATACACACACCCTCCCGTGCCCATATATTGTTTGACACTTATTTCCTATCTCTACCGTTAGACCTTTAGAAAGCTCTGCTTTGAAATTTGTGTGGCATAGGTGTCTGATTTTGCCAGTCCAGCAAACATTCTCCTTTGCCTTCATAATTGCACCCCAGTGTTCTTAATGGAAAAGCCATCTCCTCCTGTTGGGGTATGGTTTTAGTTCAGTTGCTTATCAAAGGGCATTTGTAGTCCTCCATTGAGTCTTATTTATTTTGTTGCCTCTCTAGTACATAGTCAAGGGGAAAAGCAAAAAGCCACTTTTTAGTTTGATTTGTTAAATGAAGGGGAAAAAAAAACATACGATTGTGACTAAACTCACTTTAAAATCATATTTGCAGTTACATTTGTAAACCTTCTTTAAAATGCCAGCTGGTTCTGCTTTCACGCTCTCCATCTCATTCATCAGCCAGCAGCCTTGACACATCTTCCCCTTCCTATCTTCACTCCCTTCCCCTTACCAGTTACCCCCAGCTACGTTAATATCCTTTCTACAACTGGTCAGAGAACTGATCGATACATTGTGCTTTATCTGAGGAAATCAGAAGTGGAGGCTTGGAGGAAGGTCGAGCTTTCTCCAGCATAGTATTTTCGCATCATGTGTAAGCAAATATTATTACATGTGGATCAGTCACATTTTGAGTAATTCATTTATGGCTGGTGTGACAAGGAGCCGTCATGGGAGTCTCTCTTTCTAAGGTAGGGCCTCATCTTGCCATGCTAGGATGGTGGTCTATATTGGAAGAGCGGTCTTCTGGAAGGCAGGTGTTTGCTGGGAATGAGCCAAGAACCCCACAAGGATTTAGATGACTCCTCACAGTACACTATTAGTGATTCCTTGGGATGGTGATATTATTGGGTACAAAGTTGAAGCATGAGCAGAACAGATAAGAAACACACATGGCGTGTGCTAAACAAGTAGACAGTGGCTCTTTGTTTTTCTTATTTTAAGACAACTGAATGAGGAGCATGCCATCTATGGGGTAGAAGAATATTACAAGAACCCGGTAGTTTCATTCTACTAAAGTAGAGAGTAAGGCTTTAACAGTTACAAGTGCTGTATTACATTACATTACATTAATTACAGTTAATTTAAATTAACTAATATCAGGGAGTATAGATAAAGAGTATAAATCAACTATTGGTTGACAAATACTCTTATTATTCACATAATATATTTACTGTTATAGATGTAATCTATTTTGTTAGATGACTGAATCAATAAGTGAATGGATAAGTCATTACATGCCTAAATAGGTAAATTATGTGAATCAAGAAAATTGCAACTCACATTTTGCCTTTGACTTAAATTTCCTCAAAATTTAACAGATCCCTTACTGTTTAAAAAATGTAAGCTTATATACAGGAAAACTAAGTTTTGTGTCAAAGCATTTGTGTAAACCTATAAAATCATATAAAACTTTTTTAAATAATTGAGAGTCTGTTCTAGCAATTGGAATGAATATTTAAAATTGATAAATGTTGAGTTCAACTCCTTATAGAATTCAAACTGGTAATAAGTAATTGGAGAAGTGTTTGAATTCATGGTGGCTTCATTTCACCTGGGATGTTAGGGACAATTCCATTTTACACATTTGTATTCGGTACTTGCTGTGTACTAAGTACTCTGCTAAGTTGAAAAGGCTGGCTTATTGGAGGAGAAGAATTCTTTTCGCATTGCCTTTCCAGAGTCTAGCTTAATGTCTGATACATAGAAAGCACTAGGTCAACACCGAATGAATACAGGGATTGAATTACCAAATTAAGACATCGGTATATAATTTACAAGGGGTTGTAAGGCAGAACCATACATGCCTAGTATATGGTACAGGATCTGATTAGTCCTTTAGTTGGTACAGAAACCCACCAGGTCCAGAGCTTAGTGACTCTGTCGATCTGGAAACATTGGTGAAAACTTCATGGAGCCTATTGTTTGATACATGTCTTAAATAATGTATGGAATTGCATGGCCATGTCTGGAGGCATGGTTTGGTGAGAGTCTGCAGTTGGAAAATATGCACTGGAGAGAAATAGAGCATAGTGGTGGAAAATAGGGAGGGAGAAAATGGGAAAGGAAGTTTGGTCAGGAATCCAGAATACCTTGAATGCTTTGGTAAGGACTGTGATATGTTTTCATAAAGATCATGAGTGATGATCTCTTCCTCTGTGTAGATGATATAATTAAACAGTGGTTTTGAGCAGTCAATTTTGGTATTGATTAATATGGAGATACTAAAGACAGAGCTGGGAGGCAGGAGGTCAGGTTAGAAGTTATAGAAATAGGGGCACCTGGGTGGCTTAGTGGGCGAAGCAGCCGACTTCGGCTCAGGTCATGATCTCACAGCTTGTGAGTTTGAGCCTGGCATCAGGCTCTGTGCTGACAGCTCAGAGCCTGGAGCCTGCCTCAGATTCCATGTCTCCCTCTCTCTCTGCCCTTCCCCCCTTGTGCTCTGTCTCTCAAAAATGAATAAATGTTTTTAAAAAAAGTTATAGAAATAACCCAGTTAAGAGATCATGAACTTCTGGATTTGGGAAGTTCTACTGAAAGTGAAGAGGCATTGTAGAGGGAGCATTAGCAGAAATTCGGTGGTAGATTGATTAATGAGGCTAATAAGGATGGAGAGGTTTCAAAGGTGAGTCAAATGCTTCATTCTGGAATAGCACTGAAGGCGGGATGTTCTCACCTGAAAGAGGAAGCACAAGCTGTGGGAACATGACAGTGAGCTGCATTTTGGAATTGAATTTGAAAGTGTATGTTGGTCTGTAGCTGTCTAGAAGTCTTTTAGAAATTTGTATAGGGGATCATAATAAAGATCTGGAATAACGATTCAGATTTAATGATGTCAAAACCAGCAAACCCAGCAAATACTAGCTTTTTTTTAGGGTTTTGTACATACTGTACTGAGTCATTAAATCCCTACAACAATCTGTGAGGTAGGCACTGCGGATATCATTATTTTGCTAGTAATTGGGAGTGATCAGTATAACTTTTAGAAGACACGAGATTAAAATGGAAATGGTAGAAATAGAAAAAAAATCAGGGGCAAAATCCTAGGGACTATTAAGGATACAGTCAGTGAAGGAACAAGAATTGATCAGAGATACGGAAGACACAGACATGAGTATTACGATAGCAAAGGGAATATGAAATGTCAAAACAAGAGAAGTAGTTTGTGATTTTATGAAAAGACTTTAAGGTATTTGAAGAGGAAAAAAATGCACTGCTCTTAGTAACTTGAGGTCATTGTTGACCTTCAGGAAAATAGTTTCAGCTGGAGGACAGGTGAGCAGTCTTTGGAAATGTAGTGGGACACGAGAACTAGAGGCACTGGTGTGGGCCACTCTTTTCTAGAAGTTTGAGGTTGAAAATTAGGAGATGGGCAGATGCTAATGTGGGATAATACACCCGAAGGAAGGTGATTTTGAAGTAGGGAGGCTTGGCTGTATGCGTGGTCTCAATCCAAGGAAGAGGTGGCGGTGAATGATTGGAGTTGTCAGGAGGCGGGCGAGGGAAGCCATGAACATATATCCAGGGTTCAAGTGGCAGATACTGAACAGATCAGGGGCACAGGTGAGACGATTGGCCTTAGAAAACCTAATCCATAACCATCGCTTCCTACAAGAAAGGAAGGAAAAAAAAGGGCAGATGAGGACAAAGATAAACTCTGCATTAGGACAAAGTAGAAATGGATCATGTCTGAAAACTTTAATCTCAATAAGTAGGTCATCTTCTGCGAGCAAGCCAGGGGGGCCTGGGAGAGGTCATATCTGGAGAAGCAAAGGCACATTTTTCTTCCTAGTAGAACTTCATGCTTTATAGTTCCAATAATTAAGGAATTTTGAAACCGAGGACACTATTACTAAATGCACAGGAAATGCATGCAGTGGAATTGGATGCTTTCCACTGAAATTCTCAAATGCCCTCCACTCCAAGATTTTAAGCTTCTGTATTTTTCTTCAAGCCTTTATTTTTTAGTGAAATTCTAAAGACGATGGTGACGAATGAGAGGCCTATAAACCATACTTGTGTGTGAACATTTTATCATAAGATTTATTTAGTTGTTCTGTGGGAAGATTTTCTCTTCCTGGGAACATGAAACAAATTAGGCTAAAGCTGGACGGAAGATCACTCAAGATGGACTCCTTGGGGTACATTGATGTAATGAAAACTTACAGTCTTGTAGCACTTGGGGGAAGAGCATCTAGCATATATATTTATGTTTATGGCTCTGAAGGTCACGTGTTATTCTGGTTTTCTTATGTAGATTGACTAGTGTTTTCTCTCCACTGAGTTTTTCTTATTAGATAAGAGTAAGGCAAAGCAAACCAAAACAAAACATAAAACCTTTTAATCTGCACTAGGCAACTCCCAGTGAGTCCAAATCTGTGTCTGATGTCATATATCCACAGTGCCACTGTGTCACTCCCGAGCCCTGCCTTTTCTGTGGTCCAAGACACAATCATTCTTTTTCTTTTTTCTTTTGTTTTAAATATTTATTCTTCAGAGAGAAAGAGATAGAGACAGAGAGAGAGAGACAGCACAAGCAGGGGAGGGCCAGAGAGAGAGGGGACAGAGAATCCAAAATGGGCTATGCAATAACAGCAGAGAGCCCAATGAGGGGCTTGAACTCATGAACTATGAGATCATGACCTAAGCCAAAGTTGGACGCTTAGCCTTAGATTAAGGCACTCAGATGCACCCATTCCTCTTCACATTATGTCCCTGATTCATTGTTTAATGGGCTACTGGGCATGGTGCTGGTTGACAGAGCTAATAAGCAAAGTTAGACATTATCTTTTATGTGCAAACAGGCTGGAAGTATGTTGGTCAGGTTCTCTTATTATCTCTAGAGATCTATCCCATTCTCTAAATGTCTCTCTTCTCTTAATTGAAATTGAGATCTCTGCTCAGCCTGGGTTTGAAGACTGTAATAACAGTTTCTGGAGACTGCTTTATTGTCCATAGCCAGGCATCAAGGAAGAAAATTGAGCTGAGGTTTGATTGCAATGGGCACTGCCTGTCAGACTGGGGAATAAGTACTTCATATTCTAAATATGTGTCTCCCATCGTGATAGACTAACCCCCAAAGGAAGTTGGTATCATGCCAGGAGATATGTGGAGCCAGAGAATAAATATGGCACACATGCCTGGGGTGGCCATTTAATTCGAGTGTTTGGGGAAAGTTTGGGATTCACAGTTGCAGACAATTGGAAGCCACCATAGAGCAATAAACAAGGAAACACTGCAATGAAACATGCATTTGGGGAGATTCGTGGCATATACATCTGGCCGGCAGAAGGCATGAGTAGAGAAAACGTGAGGGCTTTGGATGAGAGATTTCTGAAGTGTGCTCGTCAGTACACTTGTGCTGTGAGGTGTACTTGGGAAGAAGAAAGGACTCTCTGATCTATTCTGTTTGGGAAAAACTGTATTGTTTACCTACATGGTGGAGAACACAATGCCCATCGTTATAGTTGGGGTTTTAAGAAAATCTGAAGGTAGGAAACCTGTTTAAATTTGACTAACCCACCATTTCCCCAGCTTTGTGACCACGTAGTCTTTTGCAGAATAATACCTCCACTGTTACATTCTTAATTATAAGGCAGTTGGATTTAAAATCCAAAAGAGCCAGTAATTTTTTTTTCCCTCTCCAGCATTCTATTTCTTTGGTCAAATGTAAGATCAAGTAATTAACTTATATTTTGGGGCCAAACAACAACACTTTTTAAGTTTTTTTTTAAGAATAAGTGTTCTATTTTTATAAACTTGAACCACTCCCAGTTTAGCAGGAAGTTTACTAACATAGAAACATAAATTAACTAGAAATGGCCAGGGGAAAGCAAATTCAAATGTCAACAATTTGAAAATCTAGAGTTGACTAAAGCTCACCCTCTGTTATAAATTCACTGGTAGAATGGTGGCGGCCATAGGAGATGACCACACATTCAGAGGTTTTTCCTCATTCTTTTCTGTCCTGTTCTCTTATTCTCTCTGTCTGCATTTGTGTCTTTTCTCTTCCTCTGTATATTCCCATGTCTCTATTTCTGTCCTCTGTCTTTCTCAACCCCTTTCTCTCTTTTCCCTTCCCTCTCCTTCTTTATCTTTCCCCCAAGCCAGCATCTCTACAAGCACAGGCTTGATGTCCCATAAATTAGGTGTGCATTTGCTGTGATTCCCTGTATTGACTTTTTGCCCAAGTGCTTTTCCCTGGAAACCGTGGACACTCTAGCTAATCCCCAAATCTCTTGCTTTGATCTGCTCACTCTCTTGTGCCTGTTGTTGGCTCACTTCTGCCTTTTCCTGAACCTCACTATTCCTCCCAGGCCGTCCTCATCTGCCCTGTTGTTTCAGGACAGAGGCAAGCCCTGGTTCTAACCCTTTGGCAAATAATCTTTGCATTTCTCAATGCCGACCTGGAAGGCAATTTCTTACCATCTGTGGGTCATCTAATTAATTACTTTCTCGAAGGAATGTTCAACATTTCTTATCTTGCTTTTCATGCACATCATTTTTCAAACCTTGGAATGATGACCTGGCATTTTAAGTAAGGGTGGTCCCACAAATCAAATGCAGTGTGACTTTGGTTTCATTTCTTTATTGAAACATCTGGTCTTGTTTAGTGCACAACAAGACAGAGGTAGGAAACACATACAAGCCCTCGCTGCCCTCAACCCTGATGTCTTTCTCTTTCTGCCATTGTATTATGAAATGACTGTCTCCAGTAGAGAAATGAAGTTAATTCCACAACAGCTAGATTTGCCAAGACTCATTTTCATGTCCATGGGCATGAAAGCTCTGGGTGGCCAGCTTTTCCAAATTCCAGCCTGGGACTCCTGCCTTGAACATGGAAGGTTGAGGAACAGGTCACTGGTGTCTGTGATGACAAGATTTACTTTCAGCAGTGTCACGTTAAATGTCATGGCATTAATGGGGATGATGTGAACCCTTGCCACCTCTCAGATGTGCTAGCCATATGCAATACTTGTAGAGTCGATCAGAACATGGGGTCATTCTTTCCCTGCCCAGTTCTTGCACCTTGCCGCCCACGCCAGGCCCCTTGGTATGGGCCCCTGGATTTGTTAGGAGGCAGCACATGTTGGGCCTGACAGGCTGTCCCTGGCAGGAGGATCTGGGAGCCCCAAGAGAGGCCATGCTATATGTGTGTGTGTGTGTGTGAGAGTGAGTGAGTCAGACTAGGCCTTCGAGGTGGTCTCTGGGTGACGAGCATCGGGTGTGCTCTCTGTGCTCCGTGTGTCTGCCCAGGAGTCTTCTGCTTACTTCCCGTTGCTGTTAAAGACGTTCTAATGAGGAAAAGAATAAGTAATAAAGGTTCTCGTTTTGAAACACACACACACACACACACACACACACACACACACACACACACAAATAGTACATAAACTTCAGGTCGACATTAGTTTGTTATAACAGTATGATGTCTGCTGGAAAAGTAGCGTTCCGTCTCTAGAGCAGGCAGTGTCCTAAGCAGGTGGCAGGTTACAGGTGGACAGAGTGCTTCATGTAAATCCGATCCCTTTTGAATGCCAGCCTCACATCTTGGCCCCTTTCCCTCCCCGAGTTTATTTTTTGGCAGCTTTGGCAAAGTGAGAATTCAGGATGAGTAGACAGTAGTCAGCACAGCCTAAAGGGATTATCCTTGAACTAATACGTGGTCCTTGGCAACTTCTCTTCCTTTGGTTTTGTCTGTTTTGTAGTGTTGCATCAGTGGCCCTGTGGTGGTCATAGGAGAGACAGATGAAGTCACCGTGATAATAGCCAGCGTTATATGTATTGGCTACTCCACACTAGTCTCTGTTCTAGATATTTTACAGATTAACTCAGTTCTCATAGTAACTCGATGGAAAAGCCCCGTGGTACTGTATACTACAGGTTCAGACGCAATGTAACGGTAGTTGTTCCCAGGATCCTTGGAACTCTTAGGCAGCCAGCTAACTCTGGTCATTTCATTAATCTCACGATCATCCATTCTCATATTTTATAGGATTGGGTATTTAGATCCTATTTAAAAAGATATGATAAGGGTTTACTATCCTATTAGTATCCTCATTTTACAAATGAGGAGATTGAGATACAGTGAGTGTCCGTAACTTTTTCAAGATCACAGCGCTAGGAGGCAGGAGACGTAGGGAGTTTGTGTGGTCCCGGAGGCCCTGATTTCTACCCAGAGACCAGCACCCTGACCTTGATTCAGCTGCAGCCACCCCGGGATTCAGCGCTGCATTCTGCTTTCTCTCCCGGGGTTCACAGGGGTCAGGTGGGAGGGAACCAGCCAGGTATTCTCAAAGCCTGCCAGGAAGTTGTCAGGGACCTCAGCTTTGAATTCACATCTCAAGTTTTATCTCAAGATGAGTTTTATGAACTGGAGGAATTCTTTTACACCTAACGTCATGTATCAAACATGAATTTTTCTGAATTAGAGTTGTTCTTTCCTAAAGTACCACCAAGAATAAAAGCTGTATGCTTTTGCGTGGTAAGGTGATGCTGGTAGCTAGCATATGAAATCAGTAAGAAATATGCCAAAAGAGCACTGGATCCTCTATCTCCTTTGACTCCGGGGAATCCAGGATTGGGAAGAATTCTCAATGCCTGCAATCACAAAGAGAAAGCTTGAATATTTATAGTCTGAAGCTTTGAGCCCGAGGAGCGTGGTCATTCCTTGTCTAATCATAGCTCTTGCTGGAATCACATTGAAATTTGACTTGAGCAAGAAAACATATAATTTAATCTCTGTTTATACTATTGAAAAGCCATATGGAATTATTTATCAATAACCTTAATGTTTTATAAGCTTTCACCTAATAAACCTGTATCTAGAGAGGTTTATGTTTAGAGATGTTCTTCAAAGTGTTGCTGATCTGTCTATCTGTCTCTTACTAAAGAGTAATATCCTGGTTGAAAGGAAATCAAACAGAAATATATAGAATAAAATGTCAAAATGTTCTCACTACAAATCTACTGCCCACAGGTCATCTATTCTTTTTTCCTTCAGCTTTTTTCAAGTGAAATTGGCAAAAGTATATATTTACAGCATACGGAATGATTTTTTGATATACATTGTGAAATGATTACCACAATGAAACTAATTAATATATTCACCACCTCACATTGTTATAACTGTGTGTGTGTGTGTGTGTGTGTGTGTGTGTCTGTGTGGTGAGAGCATTTAAGATATTACTCTCTCAGCAAATTTTAAATACACAACACAATATTATTAACTGTCATTGCCATGCTGTACATGAGATCTACGGAACTTATTCATCCTGCATAATCAAAACTTTATATCCTTTGACTAACATCTTATTTCCTCCACCTCCCAGCCCTAGAAACCACCATTCTGCTCTCTGATTCTATGAATTTGACTTTTTTAGATTCCACTTACAGGTGAGATCATATAATTATTTCTCTCTCTCTACTCTTTTTTTTGAGAGAGAGAGTATGCATGTGAGAGCTGGGGAGGGGCAGGGAAAGAGGAAAAAGAATCCTAAGCAAGCTCTACACCCAGCACAGACCCTATTAAGGGGCTCAATCCCACGACCCTCAGATCATAACATGAGCCAAAATCAAGAGTGATATGCTTAACTGATGGAGCCATCCAGGTGCCCCTGATATGTCTTTCAAATAAATATTTGACTTACTTCACTTGGCATAATATCTTCCAGGTTCATCCATGTTGTTGCAAATGACTGAATCCCCTTATTTTTTAAGTCTGAATAATATTTCATTGTATGTATAGATACATATATGTTTATGCCCATGTACATATATATACACCATATTTTCTTTGTCCATTCACTTGTTTATGGTCACTTAGAAATTTCATGGCTATTGTGAATAATTCTGCAATGGACACAGGACTGCAGATGGAATGAATAAGGCATGGGAATAAAAGGACGGCATAGGCAATATAATTATTAATATTGTGATAGTTTTGTATGGTGACAGATGGTAACTGCATTTGTGGTAAGCATTGAGTAACATATACATGCAGACATGTTAAATCACTATGTTGTACACCTGAATGTAACATAGAGTCAACTATAATCAAATTTTAAAACATTAAAAAGATACCAAATTGATTGATTGATCAATTGATTCATTACATACCCAGAAATAGGATTGTTGAATCATATGGGAGTTCTGTTTTTAATTTTCTGAGGATCTGCTATGTCTTCCATAGTGGCTATCGTAATTTGTATTCCCACCAACAGCGTACTAAAGTTCCCTCTTATCCACATCCTCACCAGCACTGGTTATCTTGAGGTGATATCTCACTGTGCTTTCAATTTACCTTTCCCTGATGATTAATAGTGTTGAGTATTTTTTCATATGCCTGTTAGTCATTTGAATGTCTTCTTTGATAAATATCTATTCAGGTCCTTCACCTATTTTTAATCAGTTTACTTGCTATTGGAGTTGAGTTTTTTACATATTTCAGGTATTAACCCCCTATCAGATATGTGACTTGCAAACATTTTCTCCCATTCCATGGGATACCTCTTCACCTTGTTGGTTTCTTATCTGTGGAAAAGCCAAAAGCTTGATGCAATCCCACTTTCTGCTTCTGTTCTTCTGCCAAAGCCTTTGGGATTATATCCAAAAAATTCCTTGCCCCAAACAATGTCAAGAAATCCGCCCTGCCTATATTTTCTACTAGTAGCTTCACAATTTTCTTAAATTTCAGGCTTAAATCGATTTTGGGTTGATCTGTCTATATCTTGTGTGGTAGGGGTCTATTTTCCATTTTCCCCAGAACGATTTATTGAGGAGACTGTCCTTTCCCCGTTGTGTGTTCTTGGCACCTTTGTCAAAGATCAATTGACCATAAATAGGTGAATTTGTTTCTCTGCTCTCAGTTCTGTGCCATTTGCCTCTATGTCTGTGTTTATGACAGAACCATGGTGTTGTGGTTACAGAGCTTTGTAGTATATTTTGAAATCAGGTGGTGTGATGCCTCCAGGTTTGTTCTTTTCACTCAAGATTGCTTTGGCTGTTCTGGATTGTTTATGGTCAACCATTCTTAACACTTTGGTATGTACTCTCAATCTTCATCATCATTATATTTATTTCTCTCTTTCACATGTACACACACATGCACACACACACATTGAGTTACACATATATATAAAATACAATGTTTAAGAAAATTGTGGTAAGGCCATAGTTACTGCTCAATAACTTTCCCACCATATTATCAATATCCTTTTTCTTAAAAGAGCATGTAAATCTACATAATTATTTTCTCAAATTTATAGTATATTAGAATCATGCTTTATTGTTAGGCATTAAACTTGGTGAACAAAAAAGATGGTTTCCAATTTTGATTATACAAACACATTGCAGTGAACACGCTGGTCACTGTATTTTGCAGTATGGCGGAGCATGGCCATACAATCAACTTTTAGAGGTAGAATTGCTGAGTCAATGGTACACTTAGATTTCTATCGATCAGCATAAATACATTCCACTCCCCCACTCTCTCTGCCGTACTTACCCACAGGGTGTGAGGGACCTTTGGGTTTGTTTTGATGTTCTTTTTCTAGCTTACTGAGATGAATGCTATATCCTTATGTTATTATTTATGAGAAATTGATTTTCAACTATAGATTTTCCTTTGAATACTCTGTTGGCTGCATCTCATAGGTTTTGATAAGTAAAACCTGGAGATATTCACAATATTTAAGAACTGGTGACGACCCCTCAGAAAAGGTGCCATGACCCCTGACTTTAGTCATCAGAAACTAGTCTGGCTGTGCTGGTGTGAGTGAGCTGGATACCAGAAATGTGACTTCCATTAGAAGTTACTTCCTGCAGCTCATCAACTATTCAAACTGTACAACTTGATGTTTTCTAATGGTGGCAGTATATCTTCTGTGTATGTCTTTCACCTACCTCTCTTTTTATTGAGACTGCGACTCTCAATGATTCCTTGGTCAAAATCCTCACCCCTAATTCAAGGCTTATCTCAAATGATACCTCACTGGTAAGGAAATAAGTAATTCTTGAAGTTCCTGGGCAGCTCAGTCAGTTAAGCATCTTGACTGTTGATCTCAGCTCAGGTCTTGATCTCAGGGTTGTGGAATTCAAATCATGTGCAGAGCTCTGTACTGAGTTTGGAACCTACTGTGAGAGAGAGAGAGAGAAGGAGAGAGGGAGAGAGAGAGAGAGAGAGAGAAATAATCCTTTCATGAACTGTTTTGTCATTTTGTCTGAACTTATGGTGGTGGTTATTATCACCTTCACCAGGGGTCAATGTTTCTATAAAGGACTATATAAAATCTTGGATTTGATGGATGTAGACATTGCTCTGTACTCAACTCTGCTCTTGGACTACAAAAGCAGCCATAGATAATATCCAAACAAATGGCCACAGCTGTGTTCTGTTAAAATTACATTTACAAAAATAGGTGGTCAGCCTCTTGGCCATATATTACTGACCACTGTATTTTAATATGTATTATAAACTTCAGAAATCTTCTATTCTGAACTATATGCTTCTTGATACGAGGATTGTAGGTGACATAAACTTTAATTCCTATGCACTCAAGACATACATGTTAAATGAATGAAAAATACTAATACCATTGTTACTCACCTGTAAAAATTTTAGAGATCCTAATATGAACAATAAATACTGGATATATTCACATACCAAAATAAAATTTGTTTAAGACTAATTTGATGTACAGTGTTACACTTTTATTGCTCCCTTACTTATGTGCCCTATTGAGTTTATTCTTTGAAATTCATTGTTTTTTTTCCCAAAATATTTTTGAGAGATAAAAAGAGTTTAGAAAAAACTCAGTCCAATATGAAAAAGTCCTAGATCAAAATATGATAGGTCGAAAAGAAAGCCTATCTAGTTTGAGTACTGTGACATTTATTCTTGTCTAAAATAGGTTTATGGGTGCTCCTGGGTGGCTTAGTCAGTTAAAGGTCAGACTTTGGCTCAGGTCATGGTGTCACAGTCCGTGAGTTTGAGCCCCGGGACAAACTGACAGCTCAGAGCCTGGAACCTGCTTTGGATTCTGTGTCTCCCTCTCTCTCTGCCCTTCCCCCGCTCATGCTCTGCCTGTCTGTCTGTCTCTCTCTCTCTCTGAAAAAATAAACATTAAGAAAATGATTTTTAGAAAGGTTTATGTGAAGGGTGCCTGGATGGATCAGTTGGTTAAGTCTCAGACTCTTGATTTTGGCTTAGGTCATGATGTCGTGGTTCATGAGATGGAGACCACATTGAGCTCTGTAGCGACATCACAGAGCCTGCTTGGTATTCTCTCTCTCATTCTCTCTCCCTGCTCCTCCCCTGCTTGTATGTTCTCTCTCTCTCAAAAATAAATAAATAAACTAAAAAAAATCTTTTAAACAAGGCTTAATGTGAGTTGCTAATTTGTTTTTGGCCAAAAAAGCTAAGCTATGATAGCTCTGAACAATGATATAATCAGAAAGCAAGCACAATCTGGTGAAGGAAATCTGTAAAATGTTTTACCCTTATTTGTCATTATGTATCCTGAATGGGATATTCTGTAGGAGGTCTCTAGTAGCATGATGAGCTTTTGTCAGCCTCTTTCTCCAGTTTAGTCTTTATGTGAACCTACGATCTTTAAATCATCTATCATTGAAAATCCCACTCATTTATCCTTGGCACGTCAGGCTAAGGAATGTGTAACGAATTTGTGACCATTCACAATCCACAGGGCCAAAACATATATAAACTTTTGTTAATTGCAAAGAAGAGACGAGAATCAATAAGTATCTAAAATGCACCCCTCCCACACACACAAATACATGAAAATAAAGGTAACTAGACATGCTAATTCAGGAATGGAACAATATATACAATGTGAAAGGGATTAAATATTTGCAATCTAAAGGTTTGAGAAGAAATATATCTCCCTACTGACTATAAAAGGTCAAGGAACAGTGGTGTCACATCACTTAAACTGCACAGTTCATCTTCCAGAGGTAGCAGAGGAATGCTTTACTCACCTTTAGTTTTCTTTGTACAAGACCGTACTTGTTACATCCACTCATGGAAAGAACAGCGCGTCTTATTCCCCTCCAGTGGAAATGAGTTATGAGCCTTTTATCTGGAGTTTACAGGACAGCCTTAACCTCTTTATTGTTGAATTTCCGTGATGAATGCAATATCTAATTTCATCTTAGTTAATTTTTTTCAAGAATTCCTTTTCCTGTTCTGATTTGTAGGTTCATCCAAGATAATAATGGGAGAGATCAAATTACCCCATTTGGGATCCTGTTAAATGCTTTTCCACTGTCCCACAAGTCTTCAGTATTAATTTCCTGTTTTTTCTCTTGTTCATGTCAATCCAACTAGAAAAATCAGGCCTTTGTGACATTCATAACAATTTGGTATCTTTACTACATTTCAAAGAAAAGTTTGCCTTTTATGCAGTACTCATCTTAGAACAGGCCTTCATGGCTTAATTTAGCTAACTTTTTCTTAGGTTTATAAAATAGATGGTCAGGAATCTTGTGAACTGGGAATATAGGAGTTCAGTTCACTTGGGCACGAGTGGCAAGTTGCAGCGATGTCCCACAGAGGAGCTAAGGGTCCTGCCCTGGGTACTGTACACAATAGGAATAGAGGGAGGGACACACATGCATCAGCTGGCTGGTATCTCACCTTTTTAAAGCCTTCAAGGGTGCAAGGTCCTCATTGTTTTAACTCACCAAATACAAGAACTCCTTTCCATGAAATATCCTATCCCCTGACACTGATTAACAATTAGTTCTGAGTGATTACATTTGGATGATCAGGTAGAGTTTGTGATTTGCCCAAAGTCACAACTGATGTAAGCAGTCATGGGGTAACTGCTGTCTTTTGGCGTTTCATTAATTCACGTACACATTTGTCATTTATCGAGTGCGAACCGTGGGCCAGGGCTGGTGCAACGTGCCAGGGATACGAAGTGGAGTGAGACAAGATCTCAAACCTCCAGAGGCTTATAGTAAGTAATAAATATGCAAATCAATGATTACATTACATTTTTATCAGTGCTATAATAGAATGCTGGGAGAGCAGAAGGGCATCAAAATCAGATTCAGGGAAAATCCCCCGGAGGAAGCCATATTTAGACTGAATTTTGACGAACAGGTGGGATTACTAGTTAGAGAAGGAATGAGACAGTATTGTAACCCGTGAAAAGTCAAGGAGTCATGGAACAGCACCAGGTATTTTGAGTAATGACAAATATTTCAGCATGACTTGAAGACAGCCGAGGGGGAGGTGGTAGGTGTTGAAGTTAAGGGTAGAGCCAGAGGCCAGATCCCAGAAGGTTGAGGTGCTAAACTGAGAATTGGACACCATAGCTTGGAACTAAGCCGTGTAGGCTAAGGGAAGGATTCACCCTGCCCATCCATAGCATCCTGGCATCAGGCTGACTCCATGGCATACAGCCACCAAACTCTCCCTTCATTCAGGGCATCTGATGGCATTGCGGAGATGGCCTTCAATGGAAAGGCAGACGTCTGCCCCTAAATAGAATTCATATACCAACTGCTAAGAGAATATCTTCTTCCTTATCTCATTGCAATTATATTTCCTCTCTTGAGTTCTGGGAGCCTGCTCAGCCTGCCTAGTTCTTCTGAACAACTTTCTTTTGATTTATACGAGTTCCATTGTGTATGAAAAGAGGTAGAGATGCTGTCCAGGAGATAGAGGAGGTGATGACTTGCTCAGTTCACACCCTCCCCCCATAAACCCTGTGCTCTTAAACCTCCTGCGCTAATATTCTGACAGGCATGTGGTAGGAAAAAAATCTGTTTGAGATTCTGGAGACTCGAGTTTTCAACCCGGTAATGACCAGAACAGTCTTTGAGATTGGACTCAAGTCAGTTGGACTTTCTGAACTTCAGTCAATCCCCTGTAAAAGGAGGCACCAAACTTCCTCAAGACCTTTTATAAGTCCATGGACTGTGCTTTTTCAGGTGAGACCTCCAGTCGTCTGTCTGGATCACCTTTGTACAAGATGCTGAGGTCCTTTCAGATGAGACCACAGTTGATTGGATGGGAAGGAGCAGAGTTTCTACAAAACAGCATTTTATACATTGAGTTCTCTGAAAGGTTCGGAATGCCTTGCAATCGGTCTCAGGGAATTTCATAAAAAAACATTTTCTCCAAAGGTGAAAGGAGCCATTCATTGTTTAATAAATTGGATAATCTTCCTTCTTAGAAACATTCTAAGGTGTATAAATGGAGGCATTGATGCCATCACAGAGAGAAAAATGCAGATAGACCATGCATCACTTGGAGATGCTTAATCCCTAGAAATAATCATAGAAGAGAATTTTATTCACTGACAGAGACATATTTTTTAAAAGAAGCATTTGCAGGCAGGTTGATTTTCTATTTTATGTTACCTGCTTATTAGCAATGTCATGGCTTTGCTATCAGCCAAATCAGAGTTCTCAGAATTGCATTGGAGAAAGGATATTGTTTTTAGTTATGAATTAAGAGTTTGAATAAATGCAGGGTTTTTTTCAAAGTAGAACGCTACAAAGAGATACTGGAATGCCAGATGAAAATACCCTTTCACAGAAAGGTGAGGTAAATAGAATGTGGCATATGGAAGAGAATCAACTTCGAAGTCAGAGAGGATAGAATATGGATCTTATCTCCAGTGGGTTTTTTTTTTTTTTCATTTTTAAGCTCTTGGGAAAGTCTTTGAGCTTTGCCTTTTGCCCTGAAGTACCAAGAAGTTTGGAGGAATAGATAGAGTTAGGGTTGAATGTACTTAGCCAATTCAGATACCAAATGATCTCCTATTCATGTCATGGGCCAGGAATCTGAAGACAGAATTCCCTAAAGCTTTTCCTGTATTTACAAACTAAGAAGCCTCCAGATGGTTTCTTTGCGTTAAATGCTTTATTGTAATCAGACAGATTTTTCCCAAACTTTTCTTATTATGTAATAGTCCTTTTCATTGAAATGTATAATCCTAAGAACGTCCTTAGCAATTACAAATAATTATTTTTACATTATTATTCACTGAGTAAGAACATGAATTTACAGGAATATTCATTACTGTTTTCTATTTGACAAATGATTTGTCCTGTTTGTCTCAAAGTTAACTTTTTAAGAATTGTATATGGAAAACATATGAGAATATAATAATAACTTGACCACAGAAGATTTCAGATTACAGTGCTTTGTGTAGCTAAATTCTATACTTTTCATATATTATTTTTTTTGTCAATGTTTATTTTGAGAGGGAGGGCAGACAGAGAGGAGAGAGAGAATCACAAGCAGGCTTCATGCTGTTGGTGTGGAGCCTGACTCAGGGCTTGATCCCATGAACTGTGAGATCATGAGCTGAACCGAAATCAAAAGTTGGATAGTTAACCAACGGATCCATCCAGGTGCCCCTCCAAAGTTGTTTCTAAGTGGGGAGGTAAGGTGTTAGTTTCAGGTTGTGACCTTTCTCTACTTGTTACATGTTGCTGGCCTATATAGCTTTGTATCCCTCATAAGTGAAGACCTAATTGGAAATAGGTCAACATGTATTTTTTCTTCTTATAATGGACTATAAAAGGCTAGAGTCATCTTGATATATTATGTAAAATGAACACAAATTATATTTCAACATCAGTGTTCCATATGCTTCCTGCCGTTTAACTAGCGAACACACATAATCAGTTACATGACTCAAAATGAAAGCAGTTTGTGTACATTTATGAAGGTCAAAGCCGCATGCTGGCTAGAGGTATTCAGTTTAGGATTACACCCACTGGAGCTTGAATTATTTGTTCCTCCTCTTCTAACCTATCTGCCCCCTTATTCATTAACACTTAGTGGTTCTAAGTGTTTACCTTTTCAGAAGAAAAATTGCTTAATACATTGTTTGATTTGCATTTTATTAATTTTTAGAAAGTAGATATTATAAAGGATTTCAATAGGGGCCTTAATAACAAAAATGCCCAGGAATGCATGATGAACAAGTGGGAAAATGATGAACAGTGTCTTCTGTAGGCACTATGGTTAGAGTTTTATGGCATTTTCTACAAGATACCCTTCTGTGAAGAGTTCTCTGTTCTTTTCTATTTTTCTTCCTTCCTTTCCTTTCTTTGTAACTCCTTCCTTTTATGGGCCAACCAATAAAGATAGGACCGTATCTCCCAGAACTAGACACCATACAAAGCACTAAGGGTATGAGAAGTTAAAAGGTTTCTAATGTACTTAAAATATTTTCTATTTATTTGATTTTTAAATAAATACGTTTTCTTTATTTGCATATAAATATGTGTGTTCTAATGAAGGTATCCTCACTTTGGATGTTTTAAAATAGGGTAATATTCTGGAACTTTTATCACTTAATGTAAGTGTCATAGACATGCTTCAAAAATTCATTCTTTCACATTCAAATAGATCTGATCAATCTAAGGAATTCACTTTATGAATAGAAAATCTTAGTCTTGTTGTTCTTGACTGCAATTTTCTTAAACTATCCAGTTTAGATAAAGTCACTTCCCATGCTAATAATTTTTCATATGTGTAAAAAACAATGGCTG
This sequence comes from Suricata suricatta, assembly GCF_006229205.1. NCBI lineage: Eukaryota > Metazoa > Chordata > Mammalia > Carnivora > Herpestidae > Suricata > Suricata suricatta. The sequence continues at coordinate 141,740,177 of NC_043704.1, forward strand.
CTGTCTTCTCTATTTCAGGAAATATGTCATATAAGGAAATGCCACTATATGCAAAGGATTTTTAGATAGCTCCTTGAGTTAATTTCTGTGGGCATTAGAAGGTACTTAAACCCCAAACCACAGAGAGGGTTTATAAATGATTGCCATAAGCTCTTTAGCTACTTATGTTAAATAGAGTAACACCCCTATGCCATTGAATGAATAGTGCAGAGAATTTGTGGGGTTGCTTACAACTTTGGAACAGCCCATTGTTTGAAGATTATGTTTTTGATGTTTCTTGCTAGAAGTCATCCATTTGCCTGATAGGTATTAGTTGAGTGCATCCGGTGTGCCAAGAACTAGATTTGGCATCTCCATGGAGAACATCATATTCTGGTCTCATCCTTGAGAACCAAACAGAAGTTGGTGCTGTTAATGTCAAGAGTAAGTCAAGAAAGAATGAGGCTCAGATGGAATGTCACTTGTGAAATCTCCGTTTTTGAGGGTGCTGCTCTGATATCTGATGTTTTATGTATGTTGGTGATTATCATGATACTAGAAGAATGGTTTATATCTAAAATATTTTTTTCTAAATAAAAATAGAAATATATTTCAGTTTATTTTTTTCATACAGAGTTGGTTTTTGTAATAGGAGCACATAATAGAATTTATAACAATTACAGAATTATCCACAATTACTATAGGGAATAAAAAGCAGGATACTAGGTCATATTTTTACTTTAATCTTTTGAATTTGGGTACAGCTTAGGGTTGATACTTTGGCCAACTTGTGACTGGAGTAGTGGAAGTTGGGAAATGCTGATATTTGAGTCTTCTATATTATTTGTATTATCCTGATCTTTACAGGACTTAAAATGCACATTTAGCACTAGTATGTGGAGTAAAATTAATGACGAAAGAAACAGTCAGAGGTTATATGTAACATGTCTATTGTGTTCTTGGCTCCTTTTTCCTCCCTTCTTTTCTGAAATGTGTGCCTCTTGTTTGATGGATGAGTTCCACATAAAAGTTTAAAAATCACCTATTTCATATCTCTTAATATCATCCATGTCCTTTTTTGTTTTTTTATCCTATCCCCCATGACTTCCATTTAAGCCTAGCAACAACTTCTGGAACAAAATAAACTTTTTCAGGCATTATGCAGTTGTAGGCATTTTTGGAAAACACTAGCAAAACCAGAAAATTAGCATACCCAGTGAGGTATTCCCCTGGTTTTGAAATGGGGCCCATTTCCTTGGATTTGCCTACTTTCTGTGGAAATAAATTCACTGCAAGATAAATCACTCTCCTTAACAGTACTTAGAGGTTTTTTTTTTTTTTTAATTTTCTTTTTTTACTTGACTCTGGACTTTATGAAAAGGGCCAAGAAACCCACTGGGGTGGGAATAACAGATTTTACTATGCGATGGACTTCATTGCACTTCTAAAAGTAAGTCATGAACACTGACTCAACCTTCCATTTTCCTCAGGTGGGACCCAGTTGGAACCATAAGTCAGTGTGGCCGAGCAGGGCAACGCAGCACTTTGGTCACGTCTGGGTTCTTCTTTCCTTCTTGGACCCCACATTTGTCCCTTTTCTACTTGCAGTTGCTCTTGTAAGCTTCTTAGAGTTAAGGCATTATAACTATTTATAGACGATGCACAGTTTTGACTAATACTGTTTACATTTGCCTCAAGCACCAGGGCTTTCTACCTATTTGGTTCTTTTTCAAAACACGTGGCTTCTTCCTTCTGTGTCTCAGATGCTGAGTAGCCCGGAATGGCCATGTCCTGGGCTCTGTGCAGAGATGCTTGCGGTATTTTTAGCCTTGGAACTTCTTTCCCCTGAGTTGCTGTCCTGGGTAGGATTGTTTGGACAGGAAGAGTCACTTCCTCGTGATGTGCTGCCACCGTTGTAGAGCTCTCCGACTCTCCCACGTGCCCTCTCCTTAGGCGCCCCAACCCTGCCCGACAGTATAATCACTTATACCATCTCACAGCGGTTAAGAGCTTTTCCTGCTCTTCATTCTTTCCTTCTGTCTTCTTCCTCCTTTCTCATTCCTTCCTTCTTTTCCTCTGTCCTAGTTGGCCTGCCTGCTTTCTGCCATTATCTCCTTCTTCTTCTTTTCTTTCTCACTTTTAAAAACTCTGTTATTAGGGTTTTTTTTTCTATTTTCATTTCTATTCTAAAAACCAAATCTCAGCTTGGGGTGGGGGGCTTAGCCCACACATCTAATTGCACACAGGTGAGAAGATGGATGCCAATGACTCTGGATTGGATCATTGTTGGTCGTAAGAGTAGGTTGTGAACCGCTTACATGTCTGTCAGTGGGGAGATGAACTGTAAACTATGTCATGTCCATATTATGGAACACAATGAAGCTACAGAAAATAATTGGGAAGCACTCAATGAATTAATCTGGAAATATCTCCAACACATTTTGTCAAGTGACAAGCAAAGTGCAGAACAATTTGTACTTTATGTTTCCTTTGGGGGGAGAAAATGGGTGGTGGTGGGGATAAAATTCTATTTTTTACTGTTTATTGTAACTAGTAAATAAAGAAATTTGTGTAGGAAATACAGGGAGTTGCTCATGGGTGTTAGGGGACAAGGGGGGCTAAGAAATAGAAAAGACTCAGTACCGTACTTTTTTGGATTTATTAAATTTAAAAAACATGTTCATATATTATCAATTAAAAATTAAATATAATATTGTCAAAGTCAAAATCACGTGAAAGAAAACTGATCTATTAAGTGCTAAAAAAAAAAAAAAAAAAAGACAAAGAATTGACCCAACTGGTATAATTTATCCAAACTCATCGGTGTCCTTCTCACATATCAGTTGCTTAAGGTTTGAACCATGTAAAAGTGTCATTTTCATGAAAAAAAACCCCATGAATATTGGTAATTTCATATATTTCAATAGAATGTTTATCTTCGTTAAGGCATTAAAACTCTCATACCAGTTTGCCTGAGGTCTTAAAGTATTATTACATTTCTCTTCTGTGTTATTGAAACCCTTGGAGTCTGTTTTCATTCATTCTCCTGGGCCACCTGGTTAGTACAGTGAGGTGTGACTGTTCTATTCCTGAATTTCCTTTCCATCCAAGCTTTATTAACTTTGCACGTAGCTGCAGATTAAATCCTTATCATCCGCTCCTGGGATTATAGTATTCTTTTGAGAAGTCACTCTGAATTCCAGGCTTTCCTTTTGGGTCTAACGTCCTCATTGCCACCAAATTTATCTTTCTACGAGGCAGTTTTGATCATATTACTCCTGAGTAAATGTGTCCTGTATTAGCCAGGGTTCTCCCGAGAAACGGAACCAATTAGCACCAAAGAACTGTCATTCATCACTTTGGAGTGCTTTTCAGAGGGTGAGAGAATGCAGTATCATCCCTGTATCTTAGCCATTGGGTGTTTTCCTTCTTCTTTTATCAATAAATGATTATTCATGATCAAAGAAGAGAAGAAAATAGCATCATTTAGCAGTGTGCTAACGTCGTGAGACCTACTGTGGTTTAGTCTATTATAACATCAGTGTGTCTTGCTAATGGCCCCGTGTGGTGCAATGCCCTTCAACTCTCTTCAGAGTGCCCCAGTCAAGCCATGTAGCACATTCCAGCGGTTTAGTCATACTATAAAATCTTTGGCTATTGTCCATTAGTTTCTAGAAAATGAGCAAATTTTCCATTGAACCCAGGAATATATGACAGTGGGCCTGGCTCTGAAGGTTGAAATGAAAAGTCTTTAGGAACGATGAAGTGGGGATTGATTGTTGGAAGTGCTAGATCTCTGTTGACCGTTTATGTGTGTATGAGCCAAAATGAAAAAGAAAAAAATGAAAGCTTACAAGGAAAAACAACACAACACAAATATGTTTAGTACTATGCAATTCCTTTTAAATTCCATCCTCTTTCCCCTCCCCCCCAGTTCTTTATCCCAGAATTAGGGTTGATCTGTTGCTCTCCACAGGCCCCATGCAATAGTTAAAAGACTTAAGAGCTCTGGAAGGTATTTCTCTCCCCAGCCTCTAGGTAAGTGTCGTGGCGGCTAATGCCTCATGGCCTAAAAACTATTCTCTCCTTTCTTCACCACTGTAGCTTCTGTTTATCTTTCTAATCTCAGTTTAGCCCTCCCTTCTTCATACAAGCCTTTCCTGATCTCCTTGGCTGGGTCAGCTCCTCCTGGGAAGGTGCTCAGAACACTGCTTCCTTGCCACAATTTCAAGTGAATTCACTTTTCTTTCCATGATGATTGGATTTGTCTGCATTTCTCACCAATTCAAAAGCCCCATCAAGCTGAGGACAGTCTTCAATTCAACACTGTATCATCAGCTCCTCATACATCGTTTTGTACATAAGAGACACTGAATAAATGTTTTTGAAAAACGTGAGACTATTCATATCCACAAATACTTTTTTTGGCCCTTACTTTTGCATTCTGGGTATCTTCATTAAATGTATACTAGGTTATGAATTTATCCATTTTCTGAAATTCAATATTATTACATTATTCCGAGAAGTAAATTATTCATTGCCGGTGTCTAGGTAACATAAATGTTTCTGGTTTCGAATTCCATAACCTATTATATATATTTTCCACTTAAATTCAGTTAAAATTTCTCCAGGTTTTTGAAGAGAATACTTTCTGGTTTCAGAACATAGCCATGTCCACATTTTCATGAAGTATGTGCAAGTGTAAGCATATGGGCTTTAAAATATATATATGGTTCTCCAGAGCTCGTAGTATAATTAAAATTTGGATGGACAGGTGGTTGAGAGGTTCCAGTAATTTATGGTGTTTCTCTAATATCAGAATATGAAATTTTAAAATCATGGCAGATTCTATAGTCAACGTGTGTCCAATGTATATACAGTAAAAGCCACAGAATTAGTTCTGTAGCAAGAGGATTTATTAAAAGACTTAGAAATAAAAAGAAGTATTCAGAGATGAATCACAGAATAGCATCATAGAAAACTGGACAAGGTTTAGAGAAATTCTTTTCCTGTGCCCTGCCCTTGTCCAGAGGTCACTGCACAGTGTTGACTACGCATATTTATTATTGTCTCAATTGACTACATCAAGGAAAATTAAGTGTTTCAATGTGCCATGTCCTGAGCAGACATAATTTCTAATTAACCACAGACCCAGCATCTGAGCAATGAACTGGTCCTCTATGGTCTCATGGAAATTTTAAAATTTTGTTTCTGACCTAAAGAAACCATGATTGGATCAGGAAAATTTGAACCCCTTGTCACATTCACAGGATACCTTAAAAATTCATTCATTCCTCCAACTTCTAGAATGATTTGCCCTATGCAACTGTTCTAACCGTTCTGAAATTCACATCATCCTCCATGGCATCTCTAGTATTATCATCAGAATAGACGAGGCATTCATAGCTCAAAAGTCTTCACATCATAGACATCAGACAGTGTTTGAACAGAGCACAAACTCAACACTTAGAACTGTTGCTTATTCAGGCCCTGAATACCTGAAGTTCAAGTGTGCCGCTATGTGGTATTTTGGTCTCTATTTCTCTAATCTGCCTTCCTGGATTCTCATTGTCCTGTTTTCAGAGTGGGTGTTTGTTTATAGGTGCTGGTGTGGCTTATAATTCCAGTTATGTTTGTCACTCAATAGTTTCTGCGTTCAACCTCTCTTGTACTGGATACACTTTGGAATGAGTAATATTTAATAAGAAATATTTTAAACTAAACCATTTTATCTAATTTATGAAATCACTTGGGCTGGAAGAGACCTACAGTGAAACACATAGTGCATCCACTTTTCTAGAATAGTGGGATAGATTATTATTGTCTATAAAATCCATTCTGGGTGGGTATCTATTCTCAGCCTTCATTATCTCCAGTGATAGCAATTCCACAGCCTCCCTTGGCAGCCTTCCCTATTGCTGAACTAGCCTTGCTTATTAATCCTATAATAATACCTTATGTTCTCTAAATATTGAAGCAGCGCCTAGGTTTTCCCTGCTAACTCATTCTCCCCTGCCCACCCTGTGAAACGCTTCTAGAGGAGGAATAATTATGTAAGCACACAGCACCAAATGATGTGTTGTTCAGCCTTGTCCTGAGGCATTCCGCAAGGGGCTTGTTAGGATGGACGTTGTCAGTCCATAGAAAATTAAGCTATTAAATCTGCAGCACCAGGGTGGTGATTGAATTGCTTGTGCCACTGGGATGAAATTGCTTTGCAGACATATGAATTTCGCAGTCGGTAGTGTTCTTCTCTTCCTACGTGCTCTAATTGTAATATTTTAGATTTATGCAGTGATTCGGGGGCTATCTTGGCATGTTTTTGCTAGTGTTACGACAAGGGCATCGACTGGACCTGGCCTAGGGGGCTGTTGTCCAGGAGTTGACCCAGAAGAAAACTGGGTATGGCGATTGGGTAAGGAACATCCTCACCCATTTCTCATCGGTCTGTGCACTGCCCGTTGTTGGCACTGTACCCATGCCTCCTTGACTTCGTTTTACCACTTCTGAATTCCCATTACCCAGTCTCTGGATGCTTTACTTATGCTGGTCAGAACTTGGGTCTCTCTTCAGAAGACTGCTTTTGGACTATGGGAGAGCTGAGCTGCCTTCATGTCTTCTCTGGTGTGTTGAAAGCCCAGCTCCTTTGCCTTAGATCCAAATAAACTCAAACCTGCATCTTGCAGTCTTTAGTTCTCCAGTTGCATCAAACTGAAGCTACCCGATAGCGCTTCACTAGAAAAAGTATTCTTGCCTGGCTTTTCCCCTTCTCTGTGATGCCCCCCCCACTCCAAGCCCTAATCAGTGTATCCTGGGAGCACTTCAACACATCTTGCCCATCCTCATCTCGGCTTCTAAGGAACCAGACTCAAGGCACCAGTCCTTCTTCTGTGATCGACCTAGAATGTGGCAGTGAGACTCCTCAGCCTCCTGTGGTTAAATATCCATTAGATGCTTTTCTTATGACAAACGTAAGTTTTGTTCCAAGATCGAAAGGGGCTTTTCCATAATATTGCTTTGAGTTTTCTGGAATTGCAAAGCTTACTTGGGTAGTCAAACCCCAAGTGGCTCCTATTGACTGACTGATTGATCGATTGTGTTTTCCTCAAGTGCTATGTTACCCGTGGGTTTCTTCTGAAATCAGCTTGTTGCTCACCCATTAGAACACGGGCTCTGTGTTGCCTCTTGCTGCAATGACAGAATCTGTCTGTCTCTCAAACTGGACTGTGAATTCTTTGGGGACGACCTGGTTATCAGAATCCCTGACAAGCAACTTGCACGGTGTCTTCTTCTCCAGAGCTGTCTAAGCAAGCTGCAGGCTTGCTGCCTTCTGATACAAGGACTTAAGTACATCTTTGTGGTGAAGTACTCATGGTCAGTTTGCTTTGATTAGCCACTTTTTATCCTCCAGTTTATTCAACTCAGCTCCTGAAATACTGATATATCCCTTGCAAGTTCGATAAAATTTATATCCCCAAACCCAGTAACTGCCAGAATGTCAGAATAATCAAGGACCAGTGGCAAAGTAGAAAGAAAGTGATGCATCTGGGGACAAGACAAGAACAAGTCATCATCATCCTGTCTCAACTCCTTTTGCTTTTTCCCTTGGGTCTTTATCCACAAATAGAACATATTTTCTAGTCTTTTCTGTGTATGTGTTTCTCAAATACTTTGGGAATATTAACTGAGAAACATATTTTATCTTAGAAGTGAATATCTTTCCAAGAATGAAAGCTGACCTGAATATGATGTCGAATTATCCGTAGGGGCACCAAGGACAGCTTGCCTGGTCGTGAATGTGGTCATGAATGTTCCAGAAGCTGTTACTGAGATTAGAAGAGCATGCTCATTGTGGTGTCTATGTCATCTTCAGTTCTAAATGCTTTAAATTAATATCTGAAATATCCAGTTCTACCCTCTCTTTGTACATATGCCTTGCATATAGTTGGTGCTTCATAAAGTTTTTTCAATTAATATTGAATAAAGAAAACAAGGATCAGACAAATCTGGCACATTATGTTTTGTGAGTACAAAAACCTGTTTTCCACATACATAATTGATAACACTGAAAAATAAATCAGGAAGCTGTATTTATGTTGCATGTTCCTGCAGTCATTAGCAAGCTGACTTTGAGAGTTCCAAGTATAATTAAGTATTGTTCTAGGATGATGTCATACCCTGATAGACTAGCATATGATTTTGCTTGTTACTAATTTCTTAGTTCCTCTCTAAAATATAGAAAAATTTTATAATAGGAAATAAATATTGAAACATTTAATAACAGGAGACACTAACCTTTTATTCAATGACCAGTACTTTCTTTAAAAACTTGTTTTTCTTTGATATTTACTTATCTGAGAGAGAAAGTGAGAAGGGGCAAGCGGGGAAGGGGCAGAGAGAGGGAGAAAGAGAACCCCAAGCTAGCTCTGTGCTGAAATCAGGAGACAGATTCTTAGCTACTGAGCCACCCAGGAGCCCTATTGCATATATTTTTAAATTTTTGTTGTTATCCTCTTAAATTTGTATATGTGTGTGAGTATATAATCTGACTGTGTAGTGGGGCACCTGGGTGGCTTGGTCAGTTGAACATCCGACTTCAGCTCAGGTCTTGATCTCACAACCCCCTATTGGGCTCTGTGCTGACAGCTCGGAGCCTGGAGCCTTCTTCAGATTCTGTATTTCCCTCTCTCTCTGCCCCTGCCCCACTCACACTCTGTGTATGTGTGTGTGTCTCTCTCTCTAAGATAAATAAACACTAAAAAAATTAAATCTGAATGTATAGTAATATTTGCATATACTACTTTTATATCAGAGAGCTGAAGGACACAGTCTTGGCAAATTCTAAAACTGTAAGATCATGTATCTTTAAATCAGGTGTCTGCCCTTTTCATGGAATGACACTACCTGGTAGACCATTTTTTTTATTCTTACGCCCAAAGGTGAGATAGTCAGTGGCCTTTGGCATCTAGGACACATTTAAGGTTTTCTATCCAATTAGGAAGCAGTGACAAGAACACACATTGGGGGTAAGTGACTTAAGGAAGTCATAGGGCTACATAGAAAATATTCATTAGGGGCACCTGAGTGGCTCAGTCGGTTAAGCCTCCGGCTTCGGCTCAGGTCAGATCTCACGTTCGTGGGTTCGAGCCCCGCATCAGGCTCTATGCTGACAGCTAGCTCAGAGCCTGGAGCCTGCTTCCAGTTCTGTGTCTCCTTCTCTCTCTGCCCCTCCCCCTCTCATGCTCTGTCTCTTTCTGTATTAAAAATAAATAAAATATTTTAAAAAATTAAAAACAAAAAAAAAGAAAATATTCATTAAAAACCAGTTCGTTTACATGCGCTCATTCTTCCTCAATGCTAGACCATATCAGAGGGAGCGCAATCCTGAATCAAAGCAAAATAAAACTACTTTCAGTCTATTGGAGAATTTAACTCCTAAATTCGTAATGAAACTATACTTAAAGCAATTTAACAATAGTCCGCATCCTCTGTTTGCAATTTCCCCTGCAAGTGAGGGGGTGAGTCTTGAAATATTCAACAAAGAGTGACTAAGTCCAGTGTCCCTCGCACAGTTGTTGAGTAAGAAGAGAGAGGCAAAGTTGTCTTTGGTATTTCAGTGTGACTAGGCTATGATCTTTGACATTACTGACAGCTCTTCATAGGATAGTCTGACAACCCTATTTAGTTTTCCTTTATGCGAGGAAAAGGACCCTTAATCCAGTGGAGCTGGGGAATATGGTAAAAGACCAGCCAAGAGCTCAGTGCTTCTGTAATCAGAGAGACCTGGATCTGTATCTACTAGCCCCATGACCTTGACCAAGTTGTGTGCTTCTGTGTATTCTTCTCATCTGTGCAATGGGACTATATTAGAGAGCTATTGCGAGAATGAAAATGAGAACAATTACGTTGAAAATGCCTAAGTCCATAGTACAGGCCATGGTGCACAAATACACAATACAGCACACCTAGTAAGTGTGCCTTCAGAGTGTCCTCATTACTCACATGAATAGTAGAGTCCCTGTTGTCGCATGTCCTTTTGTTTTTGTCAGCATGAATATTATCTAGGCTTTTCCTAAAATCCTGTTTGCAATGCAGATACAATTTAGTGGTTTTCATTCATTCCAATATTGAAAGCAATGGTGTCTTCAAGCTCACGTGAGACAATCAGGAGGTTAGTCTGCCTGACTTGCTTTCTTTTCCTAATTTTGATTAAATATTTTCCTAAAGTAATCTTTTGCATTATTTAACAGTTTGTTTTTATCCGTCGCACGAGAAAGTTTGTGAAGACTCTCATGTCTTTGTATTTTTAAGAAAGAAAAGGTGCCCTGTTTTTATATGCACCTTATAGTGTTTTGCTTTTGTTTTTGTTTTTGGTATTTTTGCAGCTGTGAGGTAGCAGATGATAAATCAAAAACTAATATTTCCAGCTATCTCAAAACATAAAAGTCTGTGACAGACTAAATAAGGGCTAAATGAGGCTTATGGATGATTTGTTCTAATTAGATATAAGGTAAATGTTCCTGCAATTGTGACTTTTATTAAAGTCAGAACATGTGGCTGTTCGAGCTTTTCCCGCATTGCCCTTTTAAAAAATCATTTGAAAATATTTTGGGTCGGCTGTCGCTGAGACAGTATGGCTTGGCAGTCTATTGGTAACTTAATAAGCTCACCACATTTGTCATGCAGAAACTGTTCTTTATATGCAAAGCTGTCAGACAGATTGAGTATATAATTCTTCTTCGCATGAAATAATATGATAAAACTCCAGTATCAAATTGAATGCTGTACTAGCGTTTGGAATCTTTCATGCATAGGTTGGAATTGTTTTACAAAGGAAGCATTGTTTGATGACAAATACTCTTTTTGTAACATTCATCAGTTACATTTTAATAGCAAGCATTATCCTCCTGACTATAGGTCTGCCTTTTCTTGCTGCTAATAAGCTAGAAAATAAATCTGCTTCTCAGTGTGTTTGACATTTTTTTTAATGGTTAACTACGACAATTAGACTCCTCGATCAGTATTGTGGGTGTCTGGATTCTTCCTACAAAGGGCCTGACATACCTGATTTAGCCAGTTTTGTGATAGAGCAGAAAATATTTACCTCCTCCCTGGTCTGGATTTAATCTCCAGTGATAATACTTACTAAAGAACATTTGAAGTCTCAGCTCACCACACCGGAGAATCGCATGTGGTATGTACCCACATAATGCATGTTGGCAAGAGCAGGGGGAGATTCAGTTAGCAGACGCTGTGGATGGAGCCCATGCAGCAAAGTCTAGAAGGTCTGGCTTTTGCATTTGGTTCAGCGGTGGACATCCTCCAAAAAAATAATAAATAAATAAATAAAACGGGCCCACCCATGTCAGTTTCAAGGGGCTAAAAGGGAAAGAAATCGCTGCAAATACGCACGCGGCAAATGTGCTTAAAGCTGCTCTTTGCCAAGCAAGTTCCTGTTACAGAGTGGCCCGGTGCCAAAGCTCTTCCAAGCACTCCACTGCTACTTAATGTATTTGGTATGTGGGAGAAACTCGTAACTCGGGACTGCCCATTCACTGCACAACGTCTGTCACGTCTGAAGTGTGAGCATTCCAAAGGCAAAGCCGTGCAGCCACCCAACTGAGAGCTCCACAGGGAGATGCGTTTTCATGGGGGAAGGCTTTAAATAAAGTAAAAGGAGACCCAAAAGTACATCTGTGAAATTTGGGAAGACTTTTCCCTCTCCTCCTCCCCTTCCTCCTCTTCCTTTCTCCCACCCTCCAGCTCTCTGCTTTCTCTCTACCCTTTCCTGCCTTCCTTCTCCCCCTCTTCCTCACCCCCTCTCTCCCTCCCCCTCCCTCTCCCTCCCCTCCTCCCTCCTTCCTTGCAACCCCTCTCTCCCTTCCTCTTTGCCTCCTCTTGCCTTCTCTTTGATTTTGTTTTTTATTCTGTTGTATTTTTGAAGGGAGCTCTATTCTAAATGTATTAAAATTATTATAAAATATTCATGGAGGCTCTTAGGCCTGGGCTTGGCTAACCTTGATTTTTCAGCTGATCAGCCTTTCTGGTTTTTCTTAACAAAGGAAAACCAGATCTTTTGCGTCCTGTAACTTCATAGCGAAACCTTCATCTGGAATGAATTCGGCGTCTTTAACAAATATGTGTTCTCTATTCAAAAACCATCTAAAAATAGTGCTCAAACAAGTACGAAAAAATATTTTGACATTTTCTTCATGTTTGGTGCGGTAAGCACAGTTTGAAACAGGCTTTCTGTTAATTTTCTCAGGCTTAAGAGTCGATATACTTTTGTGTGCATGTACAGCCTATTTTGCTCCAGGATGCTTTCCGATCCAAAATATAATATAGCACTTGTGTTTGTTAGCAAAGGCCCCACACGCCTCAAAAGACAGCCTTCATGTAAACCTCCAATACAAGTATCCAAATGACATGGACAGTCAAGGTCTGCTGACACATGTCGATACTGATTTTGCTTATGGGGTTTTATGGGAAGAAACACACAGACCACCTGTGAGGTTGTGTTCACAGCCTGAAGTACAACCAGTCCCGGATGGCAGGGACATTAGTACCAGACCAGAGGACTGCCTTCTAGGAGGAGCTGAGCCCTTCTAAGAAATATAACCACTCCTAAAACTTTTTAATCAACTACCGTGTATTGGGCATCAGAGGGGTAACTTTATATACATCTTCCCATTTAATCCTACATAGAAGTTATTAGTCACTCTATGCTGGGAAAACTGAAGCTCAGAAAGTTTAGCAAATTGGGAAAGGCAAACTGGCTGATAAATACCAGCAGAGATATTCAAACCCAGGCCTGGCACTGTGTACTTTGCCTTTGTGTGTGATCACTCTTAGGAGAGGAAAAAGCTGCACAGTCTTGATCATTTTGGCCAAATCCATATTTAAGTAATTAGAAAAAAAAAAGCTCAGATTCTGTATGCCTTCTTCCTTTTCCTAGCCTTCTAAAACTATTTGCTCTTTTGTTTTTTATTAAAAAATTTTTTAAACCTTTATTTATTTTTGAGATACAGAGAGAGACAGATCATGAGCAAAGGAGGGGCATAGAGAGAGGGACACACAGAATCAGAAACAGGTTTCAGGCTCTGAGCTGTCAGCGCAGAGCCCAACGTGGCACAGAGCCACGGACTGTGAGATCATGACCTGAGCCAAAGTCGGACGCTCAACCGATGGAACCACCCAGGCGCTCCTATTTGCTGTTTTAAACCATAGAGTTTTAGAAGACCTGAAACAGTTTTTGAAAAATGCTATCATTATAATTCTTTTGTAATCTACTTAAAGTTCTAAAGTTGCTAAACATTTTACAGAGAGGTTTAGAATTTAATGAACACATTGCTATCACGGTATTAACTTATACGAATCCAGTGTATTATCCTAGGAGTAGCTGATCAAAAATGTGGAGACGTTCTCCTAGTTGATCAAAACTAGTTTTCCTGTTAGGGAAATGGTCTCTGTGTGGCCCAAGAAATTCATAGTCTTTAGGCATATGGTAGAGAAGATTATGTTTTAGATTTCTATGTGTGTTCTGATATTGTACGCAGCTGCAAGAACCAAGAGCTGATGTGATGGTCAAAGCACCTTGTAAACCTAAGGTACAAACAGAAAGCAACCTCACCATATTGCTTGTCTCTAGTAGTACTTGGTGTTTCCAAGGTCATAGTGAAGGGGCATATTTTGCAAGGTGGATCTTTTCTAAATTTCATTTATGGTACAAAATAGTACCTGATCACTTCTTTAGGAGAGAACTGACTCTTTGAAAGACAACCAACTACAATGATTGTCAGATAACTTACATTAGAAGGAATGTACACATGGAAGGAACTCAGGCCTTTTATTTTTCCTCCCCATTTTTGAGATGAGAAAACTGAGGCCCCAGAGTATTCAGTAATAGGCTCAAGCCCCAGGGCCAGTTAAAGACAGAAGAAGCTGGGAAGAAAACCTACCTGCCTTGGTCCTCGAATCTTACCTGTGCCTCGTTGCCTAGTGACTGGCCCGCTGTAAGCTTTTTGAACAAGCTTCCCATCTATTTGGTCTTTGATTTCCATTCATTTTTATGTGCCAACCAAAATACAGAATATCAACCCCGCATCTTCAATATCATAAGTGAATCTTAGAATGCATTTATATTTTGTCTGTGAATTTTACAAAAGCAAACAGAATTTTCATACTTTGCAGATTGACACCAGGTGAGGCACACAGAAAAAGAGTAATCGGCGGTAATTGGAAGCCCAACACTATGTCCCCGGTAAACTAGAGAACAGAGTGTCTTCTAGAAAGGCCAGAGTCTTGGTTCTTAAGGGGTTGTACCCAGACCGGTAGCTTCAGCATTCTCTGGGAACTTGTTAGAAAAGCAAATTCTCAGGCTCCTCCTCATGCCTACAGGATCCGAAACTCTGTGGGTGAGACCTAGCAACCTGTGTGTTAAACTGCTCCCCAGCTAATTCTGACATATACAAATATTTAAAAATGCTGGTATCCAGGGCGCCTGGGTGGCTCAGTCGGTCAAGCGTTCAACTGTTGATTTTGGCTCAGGTCATGACTTCATGGTACGTGAGTCTGAGCCCCATGTTGGGCTCTGCGGCGGACATGGAGCCTGCCTGAGATTCTCTCTCTCCCTCTCCCTCTGCCCCTCCCCAACTTGTGTTCTTGCTCTCTTGCTCTCACTCTTTCTCTCTCTCTAAAAAATTAAATTAAAGTAAATAAAATAAAATAAAATAGTTTTTGGTTTCCTTATGTAGATTATACTGTTTCAATATACAGCCAGCCTGCTTACCTGCCATCCTTCCTTCCTATTACATATATAGCTTAGATTTTTGTTTTTGCATACTTCATGCCTCTTAAACATATAGTCATTAAACAGCCACTGTATCAGCCATTAGTCTACACTTCCAGTGTAGTTCAGAGCCAACTTTGTCACCCCTTTGTGGATCAGTGGACCAGCGTCATCAATTTCGATATGACTCTTGGAGCGTGTTTTCCTTGCTAATTTCAAACAGTCACCTCCTGTTTGTCTCTGCCACACTTACTACTAATTGGCATCTTTGTTGGCATGCCCCACTGAGAGGTCAGCCATCGGAGGCTGGAAGCCTCCTCAATCCTCTCCCTCTTGCTGTTCTCTCCGTGCCCGTGATCCCTCCTGGGCAGGCGTGTGGGACAGGATGAGTTAGCGGCAGGGGTGAGGTTGGGGGGGGGGGCTGCTTTCTTTACAGCCCCTGCCATAATTCTTCCGGAGATAAGTAGGGAGGCCTGGTTCCTCAAGCTTTAGACCCAAATTCCCTTTTCACCAACACTAAATTCACATCATTATCCTTGTCTGGCTGAAGAAAGACTAAGACAAATGGCATTTGCAAATGGAAAAATCTTAGGGGCAAGGGCTTTGGAGTGTGCCTAATAAGAGATCTTGTTCTCTCTGTCAGTGTTTCCCATGTGATGGGAGTGCCTGGAAGTGGCTGCGGGTCCTCACAGATGCAGAATTTCTGATCCGAGTTTCTGATCTTCGGTTGTCCAAAAATGGCTGGAGAGCGCTATGTTGCAGAGTCATTAATCATGATTATTAAGCAATGGGAGAGGAGAGCTTCATGGCTCTTATTTAACTCTTAGCAGCACCATGAAATAGATTGGCCTCAAGTAAACCTTAGTACTTTTTTAAAAAACAACAGGATAATGTTGTCAGGAAAGTCACACCTTTGCAGTGTGTTGTGGGGGGCAGGGACTGAGGGGTGCAGCTGTGGCATTAAATAAACAGTTGCCTCCCAGCTACAGTTCCAAGAATTCTAGAAGAGCTTCTATCAACAATAATATGTTCCTCACAAATTATAGATGCCAGACATTCCTTTTATAGTGAGGGGGAGAAAAGGAATAAATTAGAAGATCTAAAGTAGAAATGCCTTGAGAAAAGATGAACTGTTGACTTAGAATCACAAAATAGTCCAGAGCTCTGATTTCAGATTATGCTGTGGGGGAGGGTGAGAGGCACATTTTATGGCTTGCAGGGAAGAGGAAAATAAGAGCGCCTCAGAAGATGACTACCAAGGCAAAATCATGGTGCAGAAAGATGAGGCGGGGCTGGACATAGGCATTACGTGCGTCTTTACTGACAGATTTCTTCTGTCCAAGCAGTGATCTCCAAGTGATGGGCCCCATCCTCAGAGGACACCAACCACATGTAGGAACAGATTTCACAGAGTTTATCTGTCTTCCCCCAGGACTCCTTACATAATTTCAAGGGCACAGTGCAGAATGATAATGTGCAACCTCTTGTTTGGAAATTGCTAAGAATTTCTAGGGGCGCCTGAGTGGCTCAGTCAGTTGAGCATCTGACGCTTGGTTTCAGCTCAGGTGATGATCTCACAGTTTCGTGGGTTTGAGTCCTGTATTGGGCTCTGCGCTGACAGAATGGAGCCTGCTTGGGATTCTCTCTCTTTCTCTCTGCCCCTCCCCCACTCATGCTGTCTCTTGTCTCTCTCAAAATAAGTAAACATTCAGAAAAAGAATTGCTAAGAATTTCTAGATGGCAGAAGCAGACAGTGCCATCAAAGGTGCCATCATTCATAAGTAAGGAGCCTGATGATGCATAAGCCTCAAACCCATGAAGGCTGTCTTACTAATTTTTCCAGAATATTCCTTCCCACCCCATTTTTTTTGACTGCTGCATATCACCACTGGAGTGCTATCTTATGACAGAATGAGATTTTCGACATCATGTATTAAATTCTCTCTTGACTTATGGGCAATTTTGAGAAAGGAGGGAATACCTTCTCTCATGGGCCAATAAATTGAAAGTTGAATGTGTCTCAAAATCTGCCTTTTCTTTGTAGCCTTTCTAACATTAACTCTCCCAAGTTTGTCCTAGTGAGATTTGGCAAAATGCCCATTCTTTTCTTTTGTTCAAAAGTCAGTGTTTTTGGAAGAGAGGCATACCTTTTCCCTGAATCTACCATATGAAAGACAAAGCTGATCTTATCACAAAATCTCCTAAGACCTATTCTACTTTTTAGGACATGTCAACTCTCTCCATTTACTCTTTGTGCTTTGTGTTTTGCTTTGTTTTTTCCTTTTTTGTTGTTTGCTTAACAAGATAATTGTATCAGTTTTAATGGCCTAACAGAAATGAAGTGCATTTTGTGTTTTTGATCATCTTTTATTATAGATGTCTTTTGAACAAAATAGAGTAAGATGAATCCTTTTTGAATAGAGAAAAAGCTATCTTTCTTTGGTGCTTTTTAATCATATTCTTTTTTTTTTAGTTTAATCACATTCTTCTATGTTTTATTAGTTTGCCACCTGTGAGATATCATTGTCATAAGTGACATGCCACCCTTGCAGTGAATAGAAAAGCTCATCACTAGGAATAATCCTTTGGCTCATTAGACGAAAATAAATAGAAGGATAGATAGATAGATAGATAGATAGATAGATAGATAGATAGATAGATAGTGCTTTTATACACAGGCATGTTTAAAGTAAATAAATAAGCAGTGAAATATTTCACTTTTGGTGTATGTCATTAAGTTTAGAACTAGTAATTTCATAAAAGTGCTACTAAGAAATACCAGAGAATGAAAATGTTTCATTGTTCTCTCATTTGCTTTTCAACAGCTCTTTAAAGTAGCCATTATTACCCTTTTTTCAAAGAAAGAGATTCAGGGAAATTAAGTTATGTTGCTCATTTTCACTCATTGGGCTGTTTGAATATAGGTCTGTATTAATGCTAAAGTCCATACTCTTTACCACCCTATCATCTCAAGTAAAACATTTTTAATTTTTCTAAGTGTTTCTAATTCTATTATCCCTTTAAGTTCCTCCTCTTTTATATTTAGTAAGCCATGCAAAAAACATCCAAGTTGGCTAAGTTCAGGGAGGGGAAGTGACTTGCCCAAGCTTGCTCAGTTCTTCAGGAATCCGTCAGAGACTAGAATGTTGCACAAATGACCGAAGCTTTGTTATGGCTCTAGACGATGAAAGCTCTAGTTGGCTTCTCCTCCTGTTACTACCCTTAACGAACTAGCAGAATAGATTCATCTTAAGTAGTTTATAATTCTTTATAAGTCTCTACCCATTTAATGCATATACAATTATTGTGTTTTCAACTCCCACCATCTAAAATAATTACTACCCTCAAACAAGGAAATGAACTAAAGTCGTTTTCATTCTGAAAATGTCAAACTCAGCTCTTCATTGTAGGGACCATGCCAAACACTGCTAGTTGAATCTCATTTAATTGGATTAAAACCAAAAAGACATTTTTCCCCCTCCTCTTGTCTCTGTAACTTCAACCGTCTTGTTTAACCTTCACAAAATATCATGTTTTTGGAAAGAGAGCATTCTTAGGATTGAAGTTGGGATAGTTGGTGATTCTCAAGAACTTTGAAAGTAATTATAATTTCTGGTGTGATAGATGCGTTTTTCACAGTAATAAAATGAGAAGAGACTGTGCGGAATTCTGAATCATTTTCAAGAATTGAGGCTTCAAATGTGAACAGAAAGTAGATACTTGGCTTCTTTGCCAGCTGACTGAGTGGCCTATCCCCATGATGTAGGGGATGTGAAACCTAGTTCTCTCTACCACTTACAAGTATAGTAAGAAGCTGACCGTTGTAAAATCAACTTTGTAAGCAATTTCCAATGGATAGAAAATGGTGAATCTTTTATTGGTGTCAGTATGTTTATAAATGATTTATTTTTGGATTTGGAATATGCAAAAGAAATTAATTACTTGTGCCTTACCCATTGTTGTGTGTTAGTCTCTGCTCAGTTTCATGCCTATTTATGCCAAGCATTGAAAGTTAGAAATCATTGAAACAAAAGCATCTTTTAAAGTATATCTCTAAAGATCACAGTGTAATAAATAGCTAACTTAAGATTTATATCATAAAAGCACAATGAATTGATTAGCTATATGCCTGAGACACTACCAAATGTGTGAGGAATTTATTTCTGTAATTCTCAAAAATATGATAATCATGAACCTTGTGTTCTACTCCTATTTTGACCAACTGCATAGGTAAGTGTATGTTAAAAAGTGTAAATTGTAAATTGTGGAGGCACCTGGGTTGCTCAGATGGTTGAGTGTTCTTGATTTAAAATAGCTTAATCTGGCTTGATTTTGGCTCAGTTCATGATCCAAGGGCCGTGGGTTTGAGGCCCATATAGGCCTCCATCCATGCTGGCCTTGGAGACTGCTTCTCTCTCTCTCTCTCTCTCTCTCTCTCTCTCTCTCTCTCCCTCTGCCTCTTCCAAGTGCACTTGTTCTCTCTCTCCTAAAATAAAATATTGCAAGTTGTGATTTAATCAGGCAGTTTTTAATATACTGCAGAAATACTCTATCCATCTGAAGAACGTTTGGATGAGATTTCCCCCCACAAGCTCTTTGTCCCTGTAAAATTCTAATATAATAAGCCTAAGTTTGTTAGATAAAGAACGTGTTGAAAAGCCAGCAAAACGTTCTGTTGGCCTAATTGACTGGTGGACAAATTGATTTACTGGCTTGCGTTAAAGTGGAGACTTGAGATTTTAATCAGATGAATGTCATATATTGTACGTTTAAGCTATTTTAAAAGTTGGGCTATTAGGGAAGAATTTTAGTGCAACTGGCTTCCCATGTAGTTGCTATTCAGTAGAACAGTTTCTGAAATGGTGAAAAGTTTGCATCTGTAGATGTAACTAGATTCATTCATAGGCTTGCATCCATATTTTTAATCTAATCAAGCCACACATTAAAAACAACTTAAAAAAGAAAATGCGTGAGTCCGATAGAGGTTAGGATTTCGGTCTGAGTGAACTATCCTTTGGAAACGAACATAAAAGATGTGTTTTGAGACTTCTTTTTCTCTTAAAATGTAGCCAATTATCCACAGAAGCCACGAGTTTCCCTCCGAGGTCTAGTCACACCAATACTGATAAATGTTGCTGTTTAACTAAAATGTTTTCATTGACAAAGAACAACAATGTGATGTAAAATCTTAATATTTTAGTTTGAAGTTTTAGGAACTTGTAAAAGAAATTTAGGGCATGGAAGGTTCTTTTACATATCTGTCTAATATTTTATAGTTTCTCTTAAGTGGGTGCCTAGTATTTTCCTCTTTTTATGAAAATTTTTCTTTTGTACACAGTATCAAGTCAGAGAAAAAGCATTCCTCTCTTCAAAAATAGATGCTGATGGGTTGTTTGTTTGTTTGTTTGTTTGTTTTATTGTCCCCCCCACCCCCGCAGTGGGATATCACTTGCTTCTTGGTAGGAATGTTGGTGAATTGAAAGCAACAGAGAAGGCTCCTTCTAACTCATTATTCCTCAAAACCACCTCTATTTGTAATGGTTCTTTCACAAACCAAAGAATCAGTTATAATGGTATACATTTAACTTTTCTTCCGCCTCGGATCCTTAGGTCACAGCTGGTAAGTGCCAGAGACTAGGTTTTAAGTGAGAGCATCCGCCCCATGCCCTCCTTTGCTATAACACCTAATGCAATGAGCCTGCACACAGGTCCTTTTATGTCCAGTGTTCTTGTTCATCACGACGATGATGCACTTAGAACAGTACTACAACCACACGTAAGCTACACCCTCATTTACAGACCAGGGCATGAGGAGTGTGCCGATAACTTACTCGCCTAAGGTCATGCGAGGATGGGTAGCAAAGATGGGATTTGAACCCAGGTCTCTTCCTACCCAAATCCTATTATCGCCAATCCTGATCTCAGACAGAAGTAATCACATGTCTCTCTTCCTTCCTCTCTTACTTTGCCTCTTCTTTCTGTCCTGCCTCTTTCCCTTCTTGCCCTCCTTCCTTCTCTCTCTTTTCCTTTCTTTCTTCCATTAAAGCGAAGAAACCTTGTGCCCTCATATTTGTAAATGGAAGCGGTTTCTTTTCATTTTTAACCATCCGTTATTTTTGAAGGCATGCTGGGAGCCAGGTACTGTGCTGGCCCCATGGAGTGCTAAATAGCTTTGAATACTATCCCCGCACAATGTGGTCTGCAGAGCTTTATCACACAGTAGCGATTGTTTGATTCCTAGAAAATATAGAGGACGCTGGCTCCTAAAAACTTAACGTTTCCCTTAACGCAACAGGGCAAACTGAAATTGTCCTTGGTTCTGTTTCGGTTCAGTAGTTCTGAATCTCCTTTTGGGACTTGCTGGTAGAGAGCAAGTTCC
This sequence comes from Suricata suricatta, assembly GCF_006229205.1. Classification (NCBI taxonomy): domain Eukaryota; kingdom Metazoa; phylum Chordata; class Mammalia; order Carnivora; family Herpestidae; genus Suricata; species Suricata suricatta. The sequence goes on from NC_043704.1 coordinate 141,761,323, forward strand.
CAATCATAGCTACTATTTTTAGTTTCCTAAGGACTATTGTGTCTATAAATGGTATTCCCTTTGTTGAGGCTAATGTCTTAAATGTAGTCCAAAATCAATTAGCTATTATGTGCGACCAGGCTACGCATTAGAAAGGTAACATTTCTCTATTGTATATGTTGCCAGTATTTGGCACCGAAACCACGGGGTATGGAAATTGAGATGGTAATTGTTGCTTCTCTGGAAGTCACTTAAGCCAACAATTTTCGCGCATGTGTTTCCCTTTCTCTCCTCCTCCAAAAAAAGGCTAATTTAAATCCGTCAACATTTAATCACGGAGGAAATGAATACTATAGAGTATTTTGCAATCTCTCCTTAAAGGACTTCTCCAGAAAACACGGGCACCCTGGGTGGTGGTTGTCTCTGAAGTCCTGGCTCAGGTCTTTTCTGCAGGAGCTTCAACTCCAACAAATCTTTTTTCAAAGGGCAGTGCAGTGGTTAATTATCAAATGTCGAATTTCAGCCATCCTGCAAAGACCACTTAGCCAAGTGTGATGGCAGCAATATTTGTCTTGTTAAAGACCCTGAAGTTAAATTACGGCTGTACTGTTTTCCTTCAAGGCCAACTTGCTAGTTATGGTGGAAGTGAGCTATTGCCGGGGTCTCCTCATTCATCTGGACTTCCTTTATTATTTTAAATGATCTCCTGAACGGAGGGGCTGCAATTTGCATGCTTTGTTCAGTGAATTCTACCTGACAGTCTTGTCTGTAATTTTCCTGGTGAGAGGAACAGAAAGACTGAGAATGAATAAATTGTCCTGTGAAAACGCACGGCTTTTTCTACTCTGTCGCAGAAATGCTCTAGATTTACATTTTCTTGAGTGAGGAATGCTTGGTAACAGGAAATCTTATAGTCTAATATTTTTGAAGGAAGAGGGGTATTCTTTTTCTTCCCACTCTTTCTGTCTTGGGTGTTTTTTGTTTGTTTGTTTGTTTGTTTGTTTGCTTTCAGTTATGCTTTCCCTAAAACCTGGATGTCAACTATTGCTTTCCTGGGGATTCCTCTGAAAGACATCAAATGCCTCCCTCCATAGGAATCTCTTTCATAGGAGACAGCTCTTTTCATCTGTGTGTTTTACTTGACTTGCATGTGGTTTTCTCATCCGAATGCTCCTCATGCTCTAATGCAACTTAGTCTAGTTGGCTCCCTGAAAATGCATGGCATCAGACTTCTGTGTGGATCTGACGTTTTACGGGATGGGCTGGCAATCCATGGCCGGAGAGGGGACCATTAAGGAGAGAGGTTTGCCTGACGACCTGACACCGATGTTGATGGCATAGTTAAAATGATTCATCTGCAGCAAGAAAAGGGTTTCAAACTAATTAGAAAAATGGTCGGTCCTACCCTCAGACCCTACACACGGCCAGGGGAAGCCAACGCTTTGTTACGGAAGTTGGAAAAGTGAAGCTGTCAGTCAAAATTGGGTCGTTCTTTTATAGAAAGGATAGTACCGAGTTGAAAACTATGAGTTACATTTCTGTTGATGGTTTTCCTGTAAGTCTCTAGGCCTCCTTCCTAAACCTATTTTACACATTTGCTGAGTGGGATTTTGGGCACGGCCGTGTTTCAGAAACAAAAATTTGTGCACACCTGGAGTTGCCCCTATTTAAAAAAATTTTTTTTTACATTTATTGATTTTTGAGAGACAGAGTGAGACAGAACGCAAGTGGGGGAGGGGCAGAGAGAGAAGGAGACACAGAACCTGAAACAGGCTCCAGGCCTGTCAGCACAGAGCCTGATGTGGGGCTCAAACCCATGAACCGTTAGATCATGTCCTGAGATCATGATCCAGCCGAGGTTGGGCGCCCAACTGACTGAGCCACCCAGGCGCCTCCAGGAGTTGCCTATATTAATATACATTAATTCTCAATCCAAAGGACGACATATTTACTTGCTCATGGATACTTTAGGGGAACACAAGCACATAATAACACCAGCAGAAGGCCTACCACACAGTAGGGGCTCAATATTTGTGTATGTGCTGAAGCGGCCATTTTGAATATGGCAAAAACGATAAGACCCTGACGTTTTGTTTCCAGTCTGTGTTTCGGTTCGGTTGACTGTCCTATGAATTCTAGGAAAGACAGTTAAATCTTATAGGTTCAGAACATCTGAATTACCATGGATCAGTCAGATTTAAGATTATTAACAAGCATCGGCAGGGGCATATTTTCAGGCCTTTCTGTATAGACAACTTAGTTAAAATTTTCCTGAGCTTCTAGAAAAGCTAATGTTTTCTATTGTAGAGTTGGCACTCTTAGCATATAAAGAAAATATTACATAAACGCATTCCTTTGGCCTGGAAACCTAAGGTCTCGGTAACTGTTGACTGTAACTTTCTAACTAAGACTTTTATGAAAAATAAGTTCTTGCCATATTTCAGGTTTTCCTTCTCTTTGTGTTCTGTAAAGCCTAGTGGTAGATTTTCAGTTAATGCCTTCAGCTACATGAAAAAGGAGTTTCACCAGGGAATGTTGGGAATTCCTTTGGAGCCCAAAAGGAAATATGAGGACTCTGGAGGCTGATGAGAGAGATGGAAAATGGGGAAGCCATGAACATCATGCCAATTCCTGCAATTTGCTTCATTTTCTTTTTAAAATAAGATCTGGACTTCTTTCAGATTTGTTTTTGGTTTCTTTTCTTTCTTCTTTTTTTTAATGGCACAGAAGGTAACTTTCTAGCACTTTCAAGTTTAATGCAAGTTAGTGTCCTTCAAGTGACGGATATGAAATGGATGTGCATCCATTCTAGGCCTGTACTTTTTAGTTACTTAATAAATAGGTCCCATTTGTGGCATGCAGGGAGTTTAGGAAACTGATTGTTTTAATTAAATAAAATTAAGCACACTTGTAATCCTTTTAAATTACATTCTATATTGTATATTCTTGACAATTAAAGTTATTATTGTATGTGTGTGTGTGTGTGTGTGTGTGTGTGTGTTCATGAAAGGGAAAAACTGGCCTCGTGGGAAGAATGGCATTTTGACGAATCACAGGAAATAGTAAATTATGTGGATTCCACAGTTCCCAAGGCTGTGACAAAGATTTTACCTCTGAAATTCATGAACCAAGTCCAAAGCGAGCATGGATGGAATTATAATTCAGATGGTTTCCTTTGGGAGGAGTACAGGGTGGGGGCAGAATTAAAATATCAGTTTATTTATCCGGACAAAACCCATTCTGATAGCCACCTTCAAGAAGGAGAGGTTAGAAACATTTGTGATAAATTTCTAGCCATGTAAAATGCAGGAATGTTTACTTAAGATGATGCTGGCCTTATGAAAGTTCAGGTTAATGATCATGACAATAACTTATTCAAAAAATTTCAGAAAAAAACCAATAACACATAGCTGTGCTGGAAAAGGTTGACTGTATATGTGAAATGTAATGAACTAAACAATGATACGTGAGTATTCCAGATTTGTGCATACTTGCAGTATCATGAGTTGCAGGGTCTCTTATAAAGTTTTTTTCCCCTCAGTATTCTTGTTTGCCTCTCATTTGAAGTCTTTTGGTTGCCTTGACAATTAAGCTAATTAAGGCTGAAACTAATTCCCCAAAGGGAATATTGAACTAAAACATTTCAGACAAAATCATTTCTAAGACTTAATCTAGTCAAGAAATATTAATCATATGCAAGTGGGGTGGTGGATAAAAGAAATGCTATAGAATGCTGCATTGTTCCTGGTGCATATAGTCAGACAAAACACTGCATGTACTGTCTCCAGAAAATGAAAGTTAATTTATGCAGTTCATCAACAGGCCTTATTATAGTAGCGCATATCTGTGGTAGACCTAAGGCCGTGGGAACTTTTCACTCTTGACTCCACTCCTTTAGGAAGAAAAATGTCAAATAACTCTTTATTTTTCAAAAAGGCTACAAAACAATAATGGACATATAGTTATAGTCTCCTCTTTTCATTAATAAGTAGCAATTGACAGAAACCAAAAATCTTAAACTCTCCGAGCTCCAGTTTCCTCCTAATTGAGGTTACAGGGATGCAGGGTTGACTGTAAGTAGCAAATTGAGGCTGGATCCAGAAATGAGAATGTGCAGTTTCCATCCAATAATCAATCTTTAATGGAATGCCGATTAACATAAGACATATCCCTTCCTCCAGCTCCCATCTACAGCAGAACGCACTCCTGACAATAGGGAGAGAAACATGGTGTTCCTTTCTGTCTTTCTCCTCCAGTAGTTGCCCTCCTCCTGCAGACTCTCAGCCTGTGGACTCTACTTTCTAACTCTGCTCTCCTGTCAAAATGGGAGAGGGGGGCGAGAACAGGTGAGAAAGGGAGAAAGGGAGGACGGGGCAGGGGGTTCTTACTCGATCTGTCTTGAGGTGGCCTTCCAGTCTCTTACCAACTCTCTTTCTTATTTGAGTACATTCTTTGTGTCTTCAGAGGCCTCTACTATGAATGTTGGAAAGCATGACTGTGACATTGAGGATACATTTTTCTCCATCTGTCTTCTCCCTCCTTTGCCCCCAGGAGGTGGAGTCTGTAAATTGTCTTCATAGGAGTCTCATGAGTGTCCCAGGGGTCCTCCTGGTCAGGAGACACATAGGCTTCAGCCTGCCTCTTGCTCCGTCTTCTCTGTGACTGTCATCTTGTCCAGGGAAGATGCTCATCCTTGATTTTAACCACCCATACTCTCATCTTGTGCCCGGAGCAGCTCATCAGCTCTGCACTTTGTCCTCGGCAGTTCCTGAGAAGCACCAAACATAGTCCATTTGGCCCTACTGTCTCGGGACACCCTAAGCTCTTGAGGGGCGCTTCTCAAGCTAGTCTCTCCTTCCCTGAGTTGAGGAAGAAGCACAGAACAACATTCTCCAAACCCATCTTTCCCATAGAGCCTTCTTCCGTGTCTGCTTCCTTGGCCAGCATCATCTTTTAACTGTCAGTGTACAACTGGGGCCAGCTGGCCAGCTTTCTGTCATCCTACTCTGACATTTTTCAAATGCCTTGAATGAGCCTTATGACTTACTTTGCTCTCTATTATCCATTTTATCTTGGTACTTCTATTTAAAAAAATCAAATTTAACATACTGTTATGAATGATTTAAATTCTAATAGTCTTCAGAACTTCCTATTATTCCATTCTCTTTGTGAATCTACCCAGTGAATTCCTATTTATTTCTATGATTCTAGCTGTTCAATTTTAAGCATTTTTAAAAGTAAGGGGATTTAAAAATAATTGCCATTATAAAACTGTGGCTAAGAACTAAGGGATGAATGTTCTTATTAGTTAACACAGTTGATTATTTACTTTTATAAATTGAATGAACCATCCACTGAGTTAGGATCAGTTCATTTCAGAGATGGCCAATTTATTCACAAATGTTTCTAGGTCTGGACACACGTACACGAAACAGAAAATTCTGTAGATAAATTTAAATTAATTTACCTCATATAAAATAAATGAAAACAATTCTGTCTTAAATGTCTTCATTTGACAAAATTGCCCTATCTTATGGATGTAAAGTACTATAGTAGATGGTACAAAAGCCATAAAGATGGGTAGAAATAGAACCCTCTGATCTTAGGACAAAGCTTACAGTCCACTCTAGGACGAGACTTAATATCACATATGCAGAGTAGTTTAGTTTCTTTTGGATGATAATTATTTAGAGAAATAACTTAAAACATAGGATTAACTAGTGTGTTTTTTGTTTAATAGTATGGAATATAATATATAAATATTACACACTTATATTTATGTTTATAATTATATGTATATTTATAATATATAAAGAGGAACAAAAATGGCCCATGATCCACTGTGAATATAATGCCTTTTGAAAAACAAAAGAGCAAATCAAATAAAACAAAACCAAAACATATATACATGTTGAGACCATTGTAGTATGGAAAGCTAGGATAGTGAAAATATATTTTATCTTACACCCTGTTTCCTTTTTCTAAATCTGTCTACTTTGAACAGCTCTTACCTGTTCTCCCAGGGAATTATATATATACATCTTTATATTTACATTTTTATATAAAACTATCATCATACATATGCAGATACCAACTTGTTTACTTGAATTCCTTCCTCGTTCCCATACTTCTTTATCTTTCTTTACCTTTCCCTTACAGCTCTGTCCCATTATTTCTAATAGCAATAGTGTATTTTTTGTTGTTGAGATATGATATAAGATTATGATGATGATATGACATGATAACATAGTCAATCAGTGCATTCTTGCTGGATGCTTTTACTGATAATAGAAGCAAGGATTGATGAACATTATTATGCATATATCTTTATAAACCTATGGATAAATACCTGAGAGTTTTAATACTAGATCAAAAGAACTCTGAGTTTTCTGTCATGTTTGTAGAGATAGCCAACTTGCCCATGAGAAAGGATGCACACATTTGTACTTTAACCAGTATTTGAATCTGTGTTTTCTCATAACCTCACTAGCATTTGGACTACTGAACTTCCAGATATTTTGCCAATCTGAACTATGAAATATGTGATCTCATTGTTTTCTTACATATTTATGAAGGAGGTAATACATGTACATTATGAAGGAGGTGAAATTACAGTTATCCATCACGTGTGTATTTTTTATAGAAACTTATTGTTCTTACAAATTTCTTATTTTGGATTCTTTGTCTTTTTATTGACCTTCTTAAGTTCTTTGTAAATTAAGGAAGTAACATCTGTATCTGAATAGCATTGCATATACTCTCCCTATTTGTTTTGTACATTCTTATTTTATGACATTTTTGCCAAACTGAACTTTAAAATATTTGTGTAGTAAAATACTTTTTTTCTTTTGAGCCTCTAGACTTTTTGATCTCCTTAAAACCAAGATTATGAATAAATTAGGCCAATTTTTTCTAGGTTTATTGAATTTATTTTTATACACACATACATACATACACAGCCATATGTATGATTTGTATATACATACTTGTGTAAATATGTAGTTTTTAAAAGTATATATAATTTCAAAATCCAATCAACTGGGCTTATAGTCCTAACACTAATTATTACATACTCCTTGTTTCTGCAGTGATTTGAAATGTGTTTGTATCATGGGTTTAACTTCCATATGTTTGGTTATATTCCTGAATTTTTCTAATTTTATTCCATATACTATAAATCCTTGTCTCCTTCCTCCAAAAGAAATTTTAGTAATTATAATTTTGTAATTAGTATGCACATTTTAGGGCTATTCTCCAATCTTTAATCTTAATTTCCAAAAATTTTCTTCAAGCCTTTTTGTCTTTTTGTTAAGACAAACATTTTGTCCATTTTCATAGACATAGGCACATTATTTTATGGTATTTTAATTGACTACATTGTATTTATAGATGAATTTTGGACAATTTGACCTTTTGATACTATCATGTCTTTCTTTTACAGTGCATTTATTCAGTATAAAATATTATCACTAAAAATATATTCACTATAAATATTATCTATTAACCAAAATATGTTTTGTGTATAATAGAATTTTTAATTTTTTGCATATATAATATGAACTTCTTTTAGATTTATACCAAATATTTAATATTATTGGTTACTATTAGAAATTATTTTCTTCATATATTTTCTATATTTAAGTGATAATTTTATGTATCACTCCCTCACAGAATTATCTTAGTGTTTCTAATATATTTTAAAATTGATAGTCTTAGGTTTGCTTGAGGCATATTATGTAACCTAAGATTAATGATAAACATCTTCTGATACTCTGTTTTCATAACATCTTTCCCTTATGTGATTACATGATGTAATACCTACAGAGCAGTGTAAAATTATTGCACATTCTTATTATAATCTTTTGTTTTTTTAATGTTTACTTGAGAGAGAGAGTTAGAGAGTTTGCACTCGTAAGGATGGGGTAGAGAAGAGGGAGAGAGAATTCTAAGCAGGCTCCGAGCTGTCAGCATGGAGCTCAACATGGGGCTCCATCTCACAGCCTTGGGATCATGACCTGACCCGAAATCAAGAGTTAGATGCTTTACCAACTGAGCCACCCAGATGCCCCTTATTCTCATGTCCTTGATTATAGTGTGACTGATTCTTGTTTCCTTAGTAACAATGATGATGGCATTTGACTCGGGGTGTGTGTGTGTGTGTGTGCGTGTGCGCGCGCGTGCGCATGCATTGGTATAAAGAAATAGATATTTATATTAATGAGGTTATTTTAGTATCGTCAATATTAGAATTAAAGTATGTGTCTTTTTACATATTAAGGAGTAAAGATGCAGAGAAGCATTTATTTCTTGCACGGCCACCAGCTTCTTTCTTTGCTCGAATGCAGCTGGGCATCCCTTCCTTCGCTTACTATAATTAGATTTGTGGGAAGAAGATTTTGAAATCATGCTTCATTCTGCCATTTGCAACCAGAAGTCCTGGTGGGAATGTTTTAATTATTCATCATGGAATTGCTGTATAGCAAATCAAATAGAGTTATGTATTTTTCTCTTGATGATTTTGGTAATGGGATTCTAATATATCATAACTTAAGAAACCCAAAACAGCCAATAGTGTTTTAAAACAACATAATTAATTATTGCTTGGAAGTTTCTACTGAAGGGCTTGTAGACTTCTGTGAGATAAAATTATAAACCAGGAAAAAGAGACAGCAACTTTTACAATTTAATACATATTCAGTTTCTTATTAGCCAAATCTCATTGATAGACATATTATTTTAGGTGCAAGCCAAAAATCCTTTAGAAATAGGTGATTTCTTCGTCTGACCCTGTGGTATTGGAAATCACATTAGGTGATGTGCACACCAGTTAGTGTTAGGTCTGGATTCATTGCTAGCAATTCTAGTCTCCAGGAAAAGTGAGAGGGAGTTTCATTTGCTTTTGGTTTGTTTCTTTGCTATTTTTGTGTTACTGATTTTTACTTAATGGCAAATTTTCTTACATAGTTATTCTTAAAATTGCTCTTACAATTTATTGACTAATCCTTGTCATTTTCCACTTTTCTTGATGTTATTATCCAGACTATAGAATTAGGAAATTTTTTTTAAAAATTAGGGAATACCCACACATTGAAACATTTACTTATACTCTTTCATTCTACATAGGTGTGGGTAAATTGTGTGTGTGTGTGTGTGTGAATTTACACAAGTATTTTATGCCCACAAATATTCATGCCATGACAAAATTTTGTTCATTTGTGATATGAAATATGGCTCTGAGAGCAGACCATATCCTTGTTTTTATCTTTGTCTCTCTTTTTGTGTCTTTGTCTTTCTGTGTGTTTTTCTGTCTCTTTTTCTGTCTCTACTTTGTCTCTCTGTTTCTCTCTATACCTATATCTATCTATATCTATGTATCCACCTATCTGTTTCAACTATACAGAGAGTCAAGTTTCTGAGGACTTCTAGAGTTAACACAAAAGGCGATTGAACAGTGTCTGACTCTGCAGTCGTGATGCATTCATTGTCAGCATCAGGATACTGGCAGAGTGGACACTGACCAAGAGGAGTCACTCTTGGCTGTATGCTGCTTATTAGGCAATGCGAGTGTTGGCCAATTGCACTTCCCTTTGGTGGCCACATGTCTCTCTGTTACTTACATAGTACTTACTCTCTGTCAGACTGTGTTCTAAGCACTTTAAATATATTACCTTAAGTTATAAAACTTAATGAAATAGACACTTATTATCCATTCCATTTTCAGATGGAAACTGGAGGCACAAGGCATTTAAGCAACTTGTCCAAGGCTATGCAATTGGTAAGTGCAAACCAGGATTTGATCCAGGCAGTGTGGTCCCAGAGCCTATACTGTCTTCCACAGTGTTTCTATCTCATTCTTCACCTGTGTTTTGTAATTACTCAATTAATGGCATATTTTCTGAACAAAGAGCCATGCTGATCTTGCCTACCTTTCTATTCCCAGTGATATAAAAACGCCTGGCATGTAACAGAGGATACGTCTGGTTGTTGTTGTTTTTTTCAAATTGATTTTAAGTAAAATTTTGTCTCTGTAATACTTTTCTTATGCTCCCCAATACACAAAGTTTCATAGTAAACTTTGAGAAGATGAAGTTTGGTTAAGGAAAGGCAATACAGAAAAACAACCCTATGTTTCATCTGGAACAGTGCTTTTAGTTCACATTTGTCACCAATGCATTTTAGAATTTCTAATGTGGAGCTTTTTAACACCCCACTCACTCATCTGGAACAAACAAGGTAACTCTTATGGGGGTGGGGGGAGGGAAACCTCTAGCCATTACTGGTTACATTTGTTAAATTAGGAAACTCGGTTGCATATTTGTCACATCCTAGAAAAAAAAACACTAATCATTATAGCAACATTTGGATAAGTGGCAATTCCTTTTTTTTCAAAGAAAAAAATCTTGATGGAAATTAACGTTGAAGGATAATTTGCATTGAACAAGAAGCACAAATCTAAAGTGTGCAGTTCAGTGACTTTTGATAAATAACTACCCAAAGATACCTGTAACTACCACTTCAGTCAAGATATAGAACCGTTCTAAACTTTCAGACATTTCCCTTTTCTGCCCCCTTCAACCAGTGACCCCACTTACCCTTCAACAATCACTAATATGATTTCTATTATGATAGGTTAGTTTTACTGTCCTCCAACTTCATATGAACCTCATCCAGGCAGAAGTTACTAGAAAGAACTGTGATCACAATTTGTTATTTTTAAGGTCCACCAGTTGGCTACATGGTAGGTACATCATCCAGAAAAAATCCTGATGAGTTAAGACCAGTGCCAGTTGAACTCACAAGTGAAGGAGTGTTACAGACATGTAATAGAGTTTCAAGATTATTCTTGAGAGACGGGTCTCATGCCAACAGTTTCTCCCAGCTCTGTTGCATCATCTCTTTCTCTTGAATGACTGCTGTGTGCCATGGTTTCATAACCCTCTCCATTAAGTAGTGCTGGGAACATAGTTTTACTCTGGTTTTGTTGTCCTAGCGGCAAATTCTGTGGCACCCAGCTGTCAAGCCATTAGATCATAACAATCCTTCAAGAGAATATTTTCTTTCAGGAGTTTATTGGGCCAGTGAACCCTCTGAAGAAATAATAGTATCTTCTAGTTTCAGAACGCTTGGTTAACCTCCTTTCACTTGTCAAGACTAGCCAAAATGTGACTGTGTAATTTTCATTCTCTTAAATACACATATATGATTGTCCTGAGTATCATTGCTGCATTTGCCTAGGAAAATAGCATGACCGCTATGACTCTTAAGTGAATTAACCTTTCTCAAGGATGATGGCTCTTTAAAAACTTGGTAATTTGTACACAATTCATATGATGAGTCTGAAGTTTACATAATGAATAAGGTTTATTGAGAAAGGGTATATGTGTGTGTGTGTGTGTGTGTGTGTGTGTGTGTGTGAGAGAGAGAGAGAGAGAGAGAGAGAGAGAGAGAGTGTACATGTGTTTAGACACCTACGACCTCCAATGTGACAAGAGACTCCATTTTTATCACCTGTAAACAGGGAATTAATCACAGCACTTAGTGCCTTAAGCTGCTGGGAGGACAAAATAACATATTCAAGAAATGTTGATGTTATTTGGTGTGAAAACTTATTTCAAAAGGTTGGTTTTACATCGGGTGCAGCCTTTGCAAAATCTTATACATGAGTAATTACATATAAATGCCAAGTTTCAAAAGGAGAAAAAAAACAGTGGGTACAGTCATAATTTTATCCTATTTGGTTACTTCTAAAATGCTGCAGCTTACTCTCTATATTAAACCATGTGTATACTGTACTGCCCAAATGGGGTACAGTATTTTTGAGTGTATATTTGACTATATCTGACTTTAGAATCTACTCCCAGATAAGGACAACTCTATTATACTGCAATTCTTTAGCCCTATGGGTAGAGACCTATTTGGAATGTCAATCCCATCATCAGTATTTTTTAAGATCCTACTGTGTGCAAAAGGCTAAAAGTGAATGATTCCTTTGCTTTCTATTTTGAGCCACATAGAAACTTGTTCTCTGTCTTATGTGTCCTTAAAGCTGTTCTGACCTGGACACAAGTCTGTTCCAAACATCTGATAATGGCTTCAGCATTCAATTCTGATTTATGCCTTTACCCTCTAGGCCTTTTTGATTGAACTTGACCTGCCTCATGCCCTGGCCTTAATCTAGGGAGTGTTTCATTATAATCCCTGAGACAATGTACTACTTAATTCAGAAGGAGTGTGATACAGCATGTTTCATTTATAATACATTTGTTCAGAAATAAGCCTAGGAAGAATTAGAAATAGATGGTTCTTTATGTTTGCCTACTTTGTGGACTAGTATCTTCATTCCAGATAATCATGAAAATATTAACAAGACCTGATAATTACTTAATATAAAATCTATAGAAGTTCTCTAACTCAGGGATTCTAAAACATCCAAATGTAAAAAGAATGAGGGAGGCTGCTCTAGTTAATGAAACTGTTCACATACTACTACAAAATTAAGTTCCAACAAAAAAAACAACAATGAAAAGTCATTTTTGTTGTTGTTATAAAATGGACAAAAAAAAATAAGATCTCTACACCTAATGTGGGCAATGCTGAGCAGATACAGTTACTCTCATATACTATTAAATCTACATCAGAAAGGCTTTTTTGGATGATCATTTGAAAATACCCATCAAAACGGTAAATGTATGTATCTTAGGTTCAGCATTTATTCTAGGATTTATGGGCACATGTCTAAAATGCTGTACATACAGGGATCGTATGCATGTTGGAAACCACTAAGTGTCCACACTGGAGGGGATGGGTTAAGTGTGATACTGGTACATATATGATATTGAAAAATCTCATGGGGTCCCTGGGTGATTCAGTCGCTAGAGTGTCTGACTTCAGCTCAGGTCATGATCTCATAGTCCATAAGTTCAAGCCCCATGTCAGATTCTGTGCTGACAGCTCAAAGCCTGGAGCCTGCTTCGGATTCTGTATCTCCCTCTCTCTCTGCCCCTCCTCTGCTCATGCTCTGTCTCTGTCTCTCTCTCAAAAATAAAGAGACATTAAAAAAAAAAAAAAGAAAAATCTCAGACACATCACTGATTGAAAAAGAAACCCTGAAAAATAATGCATACACAATGATCATGTTATTATGAAGAAGAATAGATAGATGGGTATATGCCCATAAACATGTTTAGCTTCTTAGAAACATTGGCAATAATCTGGAGAAGCAATAGGATTCGGGAAAGTATGATAAACTAGAGAAGGTCAGACTTTGAGGGATCTGTTTTTTGCAGACTTTGTTATATATTGTTACTAAGCAGCCCTTTCCAGTCATACCTAGGATTTTTCATACCTCGAGAGCAAACTATTAAGAAGCATTTAGTGAAAACAACCTAAATGATTTTAATTGGAGCTTGCTGGCCCAAATTGGCTGCATTTCCGGCGAATATATGTGTAGGTAGCTAGCAGCAAAACAGCATGGATAGTATCTGTCTTGAGCCTTTTTCACATACCTTCTATTTCCCATCTATAAAAGGATGCTTTGGAAACAGCCACGAGAGTCCTTCAGGAATAGCCCAATCTCTGCAGCCTTATTAGATGCACAGACGTGTGTCTCCTGGTGAGAGTCTCATGCTGTGAAAGTCATTAGAATAATAAATTAAACTTCTCTGTACCCAGGCTTTCTAAGCTTCAGGTGCATATTCCTTTTATGCTTTTTTTCCACTTTCTCGTAGCTTAAAGTATTGGGATTGTCGACCTATTCCTTCCTCCAAAGTTTTGCCAGCATAATGAGTTCATGGAGTCACTGATGCCTAAAATAATTTGTGGAGTTTGGATTGCAATAGCTCTACACAGTCCTACTTATTCTCAATTTCTAAGAGCTCAGTGAAAAGATAAGACCCAATTAATGAAAATAGACTCCACGAGGGCTAAAATGGAAGATCACATAAAATACTTTTTGATATTTTGTATTAGAGTCTGACTCCAGCTTCCATTCATACCAATATCAAGATCATCTAACGGAGCCTATTTATATGTATGGAAATAATTGCATTAAATTACAATTTTCAAGCAGAGAGATTTTGGAAAAGGCCATGGCCATACCATATGAAACAACATTTGTGAGGAAGGCTTCAGAGAACAGTAATATGTAAACTTACTATTGAGCTCTGTTTCTTTTTTTTTTTAATAAGGACTTAAAAAGTATTTAAGAAAGGTACATTGTTGTATATATTGCTTTAAAGATTTTAAGAAATTGACAATTCAGTTTAGAAATTTAACATAATAAAGCATTTTCCATTATTCAAATATTATTAGAATGGGTGAATCCCCTTCTTGTGTCAAAGGAAAAAACAAAAGAAAACACGATACTTATTAAGTGGTGATAAACAAGTAGATCTTCAAAAATAATTCCGGAATAAAATTAGAGAAAGAATTTTACACCTAAAGGCAATAAATATGAAACAAAAAGTCATAGTATTTCTTTCTGTTACGTTTCTTTATATGCTACACCCTTATAGCCTGTACGCTTAGAAAAGATATTGTTTGTCTTAACTGCCTCTCTCTGGCATTCCTTTATTTCTCCATAGGATGTCATGTCTGTTGCCACGGGCTTCCTTTCAAAATTTTCTCCTTCACATCTGTCTTTAAATATATGGATTGTCTACTGTATTTTACCTGTTCCTGTATGGAGAGGAACCCAGAACAAACAAAAAACAAACTCAAAAAGATAGCTGCTAACTTTCCCTGTATTTTATTTCTAAATTTCGTGAACCCATCATTTTCATAGACTTTTCTTCAGTTGTTGAACATTATCTCCTTCATTTCTGCAAGCTGTGGATGCGTCCTTTTCAGATGATAATTTTAGGACAGGGGATAGGAAATAAGAGTTGTGAACCGATTGGTTCAGTTTTCAGAATATTTTGGACTGTAGTTTGCCTCTAAGTTTTGGAACAGATGAAATTTGGGACATTTGGCTCTGTAAAAATGTAGGTGAAGTTAGGTTTATTTCCTTAAATATAAGTCATTTGAAAATAAGGTTACTTAGGTGACAGTATTATTATGAGTGCCATGAAGGCATTACCTGACCACATAGATCTATACTGATCTCTATGAGAAATGTTGAACCAAACCAAACAAAAACCCCCTAGGGTTCTAATGAAAGATGTCCTCAAATTTTGTTTCTGAGCCTAACGAGAGGAAATTTAGTATTTTGGGGGACAAAATTTTCTAAACACCCCACAGCAAACCAACTATTTTGACACAAATAAAATTAGACTCCTCTTCCTGGATTATTTTATTTTTTATGTAACGGAGCTTTTTTTTTTTGGTCACTTTTTGATGATGTCTTTGCAATCGTTTCCTTATCTACAAGTTTAAAAATAAAAGCAAAAGTCAGTTTTTATTAGAAAAGCATTCTGATCCTTGATCAAGTAATCCAAACAATTCTGAAGGTTAATTGGCAAACCAGATATTTAACCGTGGGAGCAATATTGTAGAGAAAATAAAATGGTACTTGGAAACACATGAAAATTCTAAAAGAGGAAAAGACTATAAATTTGTATATATTCTGTGGCAAAAATTGTGTAAACATTATTTCTTAGTTGAATATAAGGTCT
Organism: Suricata suricatta; assembly: GCF_006229205.1. Lineage (NCBI taxonomy): Eukaryota > Metazoa > Chordata > Mammalia > Carnivora > Herpestidae > Suricata > Suricata suricatta. The sequence continues at coordinate 141,776,913 of NC_043704.1, forward strand.
TTACGGAGAGACATCACCATGCTTAAAACATGTGATGTGGGATTTCATTTTATGAATAGATTTATAATGTCAATTCAAAGGAAAAGTGATATTTGTCTGATCAATAATTACCATAAGAATAATTTTATTATAATTTGTAAGCATTTTACATCTATATGATGAAACACCAAATATCACTAAAACGTAGATTCAAGAAAACCATTTAATAACCCAAGCTACAGTTGTGATAATGTTTAGAAACCAATATACAATGTGTATGGATGTGGGAAAGAGGGAAAGAGGGAGAGAGAGAAGAGAGACAAGAGAAACACACGTCACGTGATGTGGAAAGGATGTCTCTAAACATTAACCCTGCTAGAATGAGTTCCTTTATTTATGTTTTATAGAATTTTCTATATTGGAGGTCTTCTGTTATTAACATATACTATCTTTATACTCAGGGAAAATGCTATTTAATTTACCAACAAACAAAGCATAGGAAAACTTGATACATTTTTTCTAAATGTTGTTGTATCTCCCTGATAGGCATATCACTGCCTTTTGTTTCTTTCTGACTTCCTAGATTTTCCATTTTTTTCCCATAAAGAACATATATTTCTCTTAGAAGAAAGATATGGTTAATTTCATTAAAGGCAAACAATGTCCTCCATTCTTTTCTTTTTATTGTTTATTTATTTTTGAGAGAGAGAGAGCATGAGTCGGGGAGGAGCAGAGAGAGAGGGAGACACAGAATCTGAAGCAGGCTCCAGGCTCTGAGCTGTCAGCACAGAGCCTGACGCAGGCCTCCAACTCCCGACCCATGAGATCATGACCTGAGCTGAAGTCGGACACTTAACCGACGGAGCCGCCTGGGCACCCCAGTTGTCCTCCATTCTTAATGAAATATTTTGGTGATATGAGAAAAATAAAAGACTGTCATGCATTTTCTCTACAACCGGATTATTTCTAATCAGGAAGGACCATACTGCCCTTTATTTTATTATGCTTTCTTCCTTTGTTCCAACTCATTAAGTGGAAAAAGAAAACAAAACATTGAGGATGATATGTTTGAAAACCCATGAAATAATGATCAAGATGTCAACTTTGATGAAAATAAGAGACTCAGTACTGTATCTTGCTCTTGGACACGGAGCCTACTTGTGCAAATAATTCACTAAAACTATAATAGCTTCTTACACTCTGCATTAGTCAGAAAACTGCAGAATGTCTTTTTTTTAATTAGTTTAGTATTTATTTTAATTTTAATTCCAGTGTAGTTCACATATCGTGCTGTATTCCCTTCAGGTGTACACTGTACTGATTCAACAGCTTCATGCATTACTCAGTGCTCATCAAGACAAAGGGACTCCTGATTGTCTCTCCTAGTTCGCCCCAAAATGACCCTTAATATAGAGATGTGGGAGACTTATGTGCCATCTGTTTAGTTAGCTTTATTGAGAGAGGAAAGTTTCAGCCTGAACTACCATGCCATTAAAAGTTAGACAGGAGTCTAACATGGTATCATTTAGTGAAAAAGACCACCGAGGTCCGTGTGTGGGTGTGTGGAGTGACACCAGTGCAGCCCTGTGTACCAGCAAACCCTATTCTTGGTAGCTGGCCTGTTCCCCCAGAAGGATGGGACTGCCATTACCGAGATGTGGAAAGCTAACAGTAGAGCAGGTTGATTTATGTTCTTCGGAGTTAGAGCTGGGGAGCAAATCTGTTATTACTTTATCCCCAATGCCTAGTACATTGCCTGACACTTCATAGGGGCTTAATAAATACTTGCGGAATGAATTCCCAAAATCTGAAAGTTGCCATCTGAGCTACCATTCACAATAGGACGAAAACATAGAAGTTTAGCAGATCCTGTTAATAAAAGTGAAAGTTTCATTTTAAGTTTAAATAGAGTACACACACTGTTGTAAATTTCTTGCATCTGTGACATCTCTGATTTGTGTTAGATTTTTTTTAAGCTCATAAATGTTCTAAGCCGCTGTCTCCCACCCATAGTATCCCTCCTTAATAAACACACACACACACACACACACACACACACACACACACACATGCACACGTGTGCATACACACAAGATGGTTGAAGGTAGGGAGGGGAGAGGGAGCAATAAAGAAAATGGTTGGGGTAATTAAGGGTACTGTTGAAATTTCCTTGGTGATGGTTGGGGTCACATCAAGGAAGGAGGCCATAGAGGGGCAGCTGGCAGAAGAGAGCCCCCGAATCCAGAGCTTCATGGCAAGAAAGAGACAAATATGGGGAGCGAGTATGGAATGGATTATTGGACCTGGGAATGAATGCAGCTGAAATTCTTTCTGTCCAGTAAAATGGCCCCCCAATGATGACAGTGAGGATGGTAAAGGGAGCCCTTGCTATCACATTTCATAATTTCAACCCTGATATTTAGAGATAACTTTTTTTTCAGTCAAAAAGCAGCTTGTCTGAAATTTCAATTCTAAACCTCCAAGGCTCATGCTTAATTAATCTGAAGATACAATGCAGACACCAGCTTTTCTTTCAGTTGTCATTTTCTTGAAGCCTAAAATTATGTCTCTCTAACAAATAGCCCAGAGAAATGACTTTGTGGTTTTCCTTTCATACATTCAAGGATGACGGATGGACAAGCCTCATGACATGTGGTTCTGGGAAGTCTTTTTAAAATTGACTTGTCTACAGACGTAAAGAACTTGAAAAGCCAAGTTGTCTGCTATTTCCTCTCTTACCTTCCTGATGGACTTTTCTCAAGAGAGGGCGAGTAGATTATGACATCATTTGTGGATTTCATCTGGGCTTTATTGAGCCTATGAAGCTGTTTTGTGTGTAGTCATAACTGACCCTGCGTCTCATGTCTTAAGTTACAGTTTACGTGATGAACACTTATCAAAAGTTCTATTCAGGTTGGACATTCATTTTCAGGTGTGATAACCTATTTTACAGTTCTTGTCTTTTGGTAGACATGTTGCTTTTGATAATTTGTTGGGCTTTTAATTTCCATATTTTAGCTCTGTTTGGACTCAACTATGCATTCCCCCTTGAATTTTAGTACTTGGCTGTTAAGGCATGTTCAGACCAGATTCTTCCTATTGGTTAATGGTGATATGAACCTGGCTCTTCCACTCACGCGAGCCCTACATTCAGACTGTCTAACAAATCACCAGAGGAGGAATAATTAAAAGCTTCTTTCAGTTCTATTATTAAATCACCAAGGATGCCTGGACCCTGCTTCTAGATGTGCTGTAATTTATACTATTAGTGTGGATTGTTTGGTTTTCTAAAAATAATAAATGACCTAGTGAATAGCATTTGGCCAGAGGCATACAAGAAACAATCCATAGTATATAGATTTGTTCAATGGCATTTAAAAGACCTTGATTAGAGTTCAGTCTGGGCCTTTGTGATGAGAAGGTTGTTTACTGATGGCTGTTTGAAGTCGTCCTACATAGCAGAGGCTGGAGGGATTCACAAATAGAAACATTTCTTACCTCTAGTGGCTGGATCCAGCTGTCAGGAGAAGCTGACATTTTAAAAGAGAGGTATACAAATGTCTGAATTCCATGATTGCTGATATCTTTTTCATGCTTTTGTTTTTCTGCTACCTTTGTTTGCTCAGAGTTCTAGCAATGAGCTAAGTCGGCATTCCCCAGATGCCATGTCCTTATGGTTCTTTGATAAACTGGTATTTTGTATGTGGAGCGGGGAAGGTCTTCTTTCATAGAATGGTTCACCTACACCTGTGTTCCTGTCAACCAACTTAAGAATGGTTTCAACACACTTAGTGTTTTAGGATTGGGAGGCTTTACTTGCCCGGTTCAGAGAAGGGGGCTTGTGGACCGGCAGGAAAGGTGGGTACAGGTGATGAGTTTACATAGTTTGTCTTTGAAATGGAAACAGAGATATTTGATTGGTTTTTCCAGCAGGTGGGGGCATTCGCTGGTGTTGAGAGAGCAGACATGTGTGTGTGATAATGTCAGGAGAGTTTATTCACCAAGATTGGATTTCAATATCTATCTGTGAAATTATGTTGGAAGCACATACATGTTTTTTGAGGGAGCAAATACATGGTCATTGCCTTCAGGGAACTGAGTGATAGATAGCGTGCACAAATAACCATATTAAAACACGATAGTGATATTATCAGCTGTCTGTGAGTGTGTGTGCAAGTGTGTGTGAGTGCATGTGTGTGTGTGTGTGTGTGTGTGTGTGTGTGTGTGTGAGCCTGAAAGGGGATGGGACAAATAACTTCATTACAGTGGATTCAAGGAAGGCTTTACATTTAATACAGTTCTTGCAGAAAAGTTCCAGAATGAAAGTGGAGATAATAATCTGGAGACAAGAGGCAGTCAGGCCAGAAAACTTGACTAACCCGGAGGTTGCAGACCTAGGTAATGTTTTGATCAGTTCTAAGGACAAAAAGATCTTTTTGAATTACTTTTTCATAGCTTCATCCCCTTTAAAAGATTCCTGCTTCCTCATTTATTAATCCTTTGAACTTGTTGTAAGTAACAAACCTGTGTCGATGTTCTCTTAGGTGTGAGGGATCAACAGATCACCATTCTAGATCACAGAATTAAAAACACAGCCAAAATACATCTAGGAAGGAGTAGGGAGACCACATCCAGTCTTCCAGTGACTCCCACTAATATGCAGATGCAATTGTATTACAGTTCATTGTGAACGCTTACCAAAGCATTGCTTTTATTTCGAGAGAAAAGATTAAATATTTTTCAAAAAATGAACTTTATGAATTATTGACTGTATTTCTTTGCAGTTAGTTAGCTAACGTATCATTATGTAATCCTTCTGATAAACAGTGAACAATGAAATTGTTCTAGTGAACAAACAGAAATATTTCTGAAATCAAAGTTGGAAACTAATGTAAGACAATAAAATAAAATATGGCTTTGTTGAGGTCCCTCATTCCTGATGTCTTCATGAACTGATAAACAATGAAGTAATTCTATTTGCTTTTTTTTAGTTGCAGTGTTTTTTAAGTATTGGATTTTCGTGTCTTATTCTCAGTTTTACTGTTGTTCCTCTAATACTAAACGTCTCTGAGGGACCAAGCACATCTTTCTTTTGGGTTGGGAAAAGAGAAGCCATTAATTGAGATGTCTACTTTGCAAAAATAGAAAGACAAAAAGGATTTGTCTTCAAGCTTTCCCATAACATAGAAATGGTTACAGAATCTACCTCACAGCCTTATTGTGATGTTCCAATGAGAGGAATAAAGTGCACTTAATTAAAAGTCATTAGAATGGTTCCTGAAATATAGTAAGTGCTCAATTATGTTACCTCTATTTCACATTTATACATTATTAACCCTAGATATAAATTTTAAAACTTAACGAGACTAATACTAAGGCATTGGCATACTGTCTCCGAATTTTTAATTTCATAGAGCGATGCTTGGAATTACTTTCTCGATTGACATATGAGTTTTCTCCTACTAGAGCTCCTATCTGGAAGCCACATGCCTGTGGTGGTGATGTCATGGCCCCCTTGTGTGTTAATCTTGAATTCCTTCTGACAGTTTGCTTCCAGAACCCACTGATCATATGCAATCCAATGAATTCTCAGCACAGTTACCCTGGATAGGAACAGCTTCTGAAACTGGAGGGGAAATACAAGGGGGGATAATGTTGGGTCATGCCAAGAATAATCCTCCCCCTACAAGAAATTCTGGCTTCCCAATATTACCAGCTGGGTAGTCCCCCCAACCTCCCAGCTGCACATATGTGATGAATAATTGTGATTTACTAAAAGAAAGTGAATGGTAATGGAACAAATTGAAGCAATTAACTAAAAGATGTAAAAGGGAAACAAGAGTCAGACTTGGCCCCCAGACTTTGTGGGAAGGAAAGCCTTGGTGTTGGTTAAAGAAATGGTAATGATCACTTTCTCTGTTTGCAGACTGTTATCAGTGGTTAAGGTCCTTATGATTTGTGCTAGAGACGGGGAAGGAATGCTAACATATGAAACCAAGCAAAGAAGTGGCAAGTAATTGAGCCTTGAGGGATCCTTTTGGAAAGTGGGCTCCTCATTTAGGGAAATGCACTTTTGATATTCATCTAGCTGGTTTCTGAGTGCCTGTTTGCAGGAAATGAAATTCTAGGCTTTACTGTTTGAAAAGGGTAGAATAGGGGTGGTAGTGTTCTCAGAAGTAATCAAAGCCTTTTTAGCATTAAAAATGACTGTGGGGTGTTTGGAGCTGGAGGCACAATGATGCAAATCAAATGGTATATTAGTTTCTTGCCCAGTGAATGTGGAGGCCTTAAAAATTCTGCCTTTGGGTGGGTGGTCCGCATGGGAGCATTGGACACAAGGCACAGGGGCAAAGAAACCAGAATGTGGTGCACATTTGCTGGGAAACAGGGTTGAGTGCTGGTGGGACACCAACGGGTGCACAGGGAAGGGAGAACAGATGAGCCTCAGGACTGTAACCACTTTGACTTCCTCCATCTGAGTGGAACAACCAACCCAAAATGGCAGAGGTTAGCAAGAACAAGATGCCAAACTGTGGAGGTGGGCCTTCGCCATCTACGTAAATAGCCCTTCGGTACATGTGAGTTGCTTTCTGTGAGAAGATATCTGTTAAGTTGTAGAAGGTGGTACCTTATACGTAACTCCAACCGCTTTTGAGAGCCGATTTGAAAAATTTCCAGGAATTTTTCAAGCTGTATTTTAAACCCAGTCATTAAAAACAGTATTGTAGAAACCTGTGATTAAATGAATTATGTAAGGAAAAAAAGGCAATACTCAAAATTGACTACTTCATTTTACTGTTTTGCTGTTCTCTTGCTCTTGAAGTGACTTGCACGTACGATCTGCAAATACTCTACTCTCTTCCTGACTTTGCGTTCTGCGATGTGCTATTGATGGTTTGCACCTGGCTTCCCCACCACCACTTCAATCGCTCCTACTCCCATCCGCATGTAAAACAAAACAGGGGTAATCAGGAAGGTTTCACAGGACTAGTTAAAAAGGCACTAGTTAAATGAAGATTTACACCATACCACTACACACTGCACCCTATTTGCTAAAATCAGTCTGTTGACCAATTCTCCATTGGCTTCTTTCTTAGTGCCTTCATTTCTTGGTGCTTAATGAACAACTCCTGCTCTAGCGGCAGACCTCTGCCAAAGCCAGGGGACCTCAGGGCACCACTGCCGGTCAGATGAGCTGAACATGGACGTGAACACGAGCATGAATAGAAGTAAAGGTTCTGATTTCATTGGTCTGGAGTGAAGCCTGATATTGGGAGTTTTTAAGATGCTCCACTGGTACTAATATGGAGGCAAGGTTGAAAGCTAGAGGTCCAGGAAAAGCTAAGGTTTTTTTTGGGTTTTTTTGTTGGTTGGTTTGTTTGGTTTTTTTTTTTTTTGCTTTCCACCTCCCCATCAGTGTCCTCTACCTCGTGTTACCCTGCTTCCTACATGACTCACTTGTATTGACTTTCTTAGTGATTCCTCCCTCCCCTCCTGTTGACTACACAGCTTCAGGACTGGGTAATCCTCAGAGTCCCTCACAGCTGAACCGGACAGGAATTCTTTCCCGATAGTTTCAGTAAAGGCCCCACGAGGACTTTATCTGACCTATTTGGAGCACGTGTGTTCACCTCACAACCAATCACTGTTGCCGGGGTAGTCACCCCTGTGCCCTGCACCAGAGTCAGCTCCGCCAAGACGAGTATGGAGCAAAATGTCGTATGGCCACTCCACTGGGTTAGGTGTTCATTTTCGGAATCGTTTGCATTAACGGCTTCACTGTAATGATCAGCAAGAGAGTGGAAGTGGTCCTAAATGTGGTACCATATTATTTAAAGTCTGGTCTTTAAGCAGGTAATGTACTACATTAAAACAGACTCTTGTATGTGTTTTTGGTCAGTGTTTGATAGATTGATCCCATTTTAAATTATAACCTCAGGACACAGAAGTCCTGATTTTCCTTTGGGGGCATTGGTTGCCAGGGAAAACCAAAAGTTATGGTGCAGAGATCACTGGGATTTCATCTCGAATGTGTCTCTAACTAGCTTTGCGGCTTTGGACAAGTCCCTTAACATTTCATTGTTAGCTGACATGTCTATGAAACAGAGATTAAAATGCCTGCCTATCTATCTCACAAGGGTATTGTGAGGATTAAGTGAGATAATGTTGATGAGATAATTTTGAAAAGTGTATCAACCTTCAGCTGTAAGTATTATTTATACTTTACTGATTGGGCAAGGGGTGCTAGCTCTTACAAGGAAAGATAATAAATGTGCAAATGTTTAGATGTATGTTCAGATGATTATTTTTAACATAAATAAGTTTTCTCCTGATATATATTCTTTTTACTTGCAGATCTGATTTGGTTGTAGAGTCTGTCTTTGTAAAGGTAGAATTTAACTGAAACTCTTAAAATGATTTATTTCTAATCTCATTTTTAACCGTTACACATGATACCAACCTTAAAACAAGAAGAGAAAATGTGCAAAATCAAAATGCATTTACATAGCCATGTATAAAATCTATTTTCCAAATTAGCTCATTTGGGATTTAGAATAAGATCTCTCATTTGATTTTATCATTTCTTTAAAAGAGGTTTGGTGGCTCAGCTTTGTCTTACCTCCAGAGTATTCCCTCTATCTTGTCTACCTACAGACTTCCCTGCAAGTTCAGTCTCAAATTTAGAGCCTTCTCTGAATGCACCATATTAAAATTCCTTATACCGTTTCCTGTGTTTTCCTCTGTGTTTCCTGGACATCACACACACACACACACACACACACACACACACACACAAACACGGTCCCTCACGATAGCACATGACATATTCTATAAGGGTTATTTGTCTGTTGCTTCAGTTTCCAGCGCTTAAAACCAGTGGCCCAGTGTCTCATTCTGTCTCCTTGCACCTGAGCATAGCAGTAGGTACCTGTAATCCAATAAATGCTCAGGGAATGACTGAACCAAAGACAAGTGTTTTTGAAGGTGGAGAAGAATGACGTGGAAAAATGGTCAAAAGAAGATTACTAGATTATATTTTGGATTCATAGAGAACTATACTTCACTGACTCAACACGTATTTATTGAATATTAACTACCTGCCGGTGTCCGGCTGTGTACTACATTCAGCAGTAATGACCGTGGCCATTGTTTGAGCTACGTTGAGGTAGACAAACAACACATAAATAATTTCAGAATGAGGGGGACTTACTGCAATGTAGTCAAGGGAGGACACTATGAAGAGATGAGTTTTTGTCTGAGACCAGGAGGAACGGAAGGAATTAGTTTCACAGAGACCCCAGAGGAGAGCACTTTGCATAGAGAGAGAGTGAAAGGGTCCGAGGACCTGAAGGAGGCACGTAAGAGCGGGTATGCACATACTGGGTAAGCGGCCTCAAATAAGTAGTGGGTATAATGTCGCTCAGGGCCGTTCAGCCAGGCTCCGGAGTAAGGAACACTGGGAATCAACTGGATTTTGGGTAGAGGAGTGACACCCATGTGTATGTGTGTATAGAATTAGTTTCAACAATATCTTTTACTTGACACTTTTGAAAACATGCTAGCTGATCATATGTGCGGTTTATTCTGACAAATGGGAAGGGATGCTGGTATTTCCTTTTACAGCTTGCTCTATACACTTTGAGGTATACAGCTGCAAAGCTGGCTGGGTATTGGCTTATAAATGGCATAATAAACATAAAATCTAGTACAAGTGGTTACTCTGTGCTTGGGATTGTTCTAGTTGCTTTGCAGAGTTAACTCATTTGAATCCTCACAACAACCCTAGAAAGTTAGTATTGTTTTTGTCACCATTTCACAGATGAGGAGACTGAGGCACAGAAGAATGAAGTGAATCACACTTCATTCACACACATTAGTAAGGAGGCATTGGGGCTAAGATTAAGTCAGGGCAGTGGGACTCCGAATCCCACCCTCTCCACGGTGTGATGCCAGTCTGGGAACTGCTTCTCACTGGTAGGCAGTAAATACAGACACTGAGAGCAAGTGGGTCATGTCAGTGGTCATGTCTCATTGAACAAAGTACAGACCCATTTGAGTGTTGTGAAAGTAGGGTGAAATTACATGCGGTATGAGCCGTGTATGAGCCGTGAACCGTAGGGCCGCACACCGGTCCATGATGGATCGGGAGAAAGGTGGTCCTGCACCTCAGATCGTGCCAAGAACAGAGCTCTGAACCATATGCTGTGCTGCCAGAGACGAAATAAGGTCGTAAATCTCCTCTCCCCTGTCTCTTGATATCCCACATAATACATCATATGCACAAAGTGTCATTTGTAATTTGCCTTGTTGAAGGTTTTGTTTTGTTTGTTTGTTTGCTTGTTTTGTTTTTGCTGTCTTACTTCCTGGGCCTGTGAAGGAAGTAAGTGTGAGAGAAAGGTCCATAAGGGGGAGAGGTCATTTGACCTCCCGCTCTCTCCTGACACTGCCGAGATAGCAGTTTGGGTCCCGTAGAATGACTGTCCCCTTCCTGCCGCCATCCTGTGACACCTCTGGACATTGTGAGTCTGTGAGAGAAGCAAGGCTGGATAAGTGTACATACCTACCAACTTTATCATTGGTCAAGTGGTCTAGAAGATTTCAACCTGGTGTCATTTGGGCCAGTGATATGCACTGCCTTTTCTCTTTATGAAGACAGTAACTGAGTCTTCTAGCCACAACCTACCAGCTTGGAGAAATGGGATTGATAATGAGGTTTGAATAGATTCCTGTATCACCTCCATGAGGAAGGGGACAGGGGGATGTGTGATTTTGAAAAAAGTATGGAAAGAACTAATGTAATTTCTTAAAATTTCATGTAGCAAATCAGTGCCAGGAAGACCATGTTCATAAATCTTCATCTTTTAATCCAATACTGTAACCCTTAAATCCCATCTCTCTCCCTTGTTCTAACTGGAGAGATGGATCTTGTTCTTCAGCAGCTGAGTCTCTTTGGACCACATGTCAGGCATGTGGTACCTGGGTGCGAGTGATGTGTCCATTTTTGTCTTAGTTGTTGTTATGAAGTCACCGGATGTGTTTGGTATTCTGTTTGGGTTGTGAGACCAGATTCCTCTCCCTTTCTTGAAAGAAACAAAACAGTGTCCACAGTCCAAGCAAAAGAAACATTTTTCTTCCTTCCTGCTTTCCTGCCTGCCTTCTTTCTTTTGTCTGTCCATCCTTCCTTCCCCTCTCTCTCTCTCTCTCTCTCTGTCTCTCTCTCCCTCCATTCTTTCCTCCCAATGGAAAAATCAGAAAAATGTCTGATAAAAAATCATAAGTGAATATTGCTACTAGATGAACATTCCCTTTCAGTTTTGAATGAAATCAGAGCCCTGATAAAGACATTTACAATACTCAAAAAGTCAAGATGCTTTCGCACACTAGTCACACTAGAAGGAAAATGTGGAATTTTTGGAAGACAGGTAGTTTTCATGTTCTCTCAGTCAAAACAATGAAATTTTCTTTTCAAATGAACTACCAACTTATTCCAATAGGAGACATTCGCTCTGGGTAGTTTATTTTACGGCCAGTAAGTAGGGACACAGAAGCAAAGGACATGTGCTCCACAGGACATGAATGGTCTCACGCATATAACCACATGCCTGTAATCATCTGAATTTATATTTTATTGATTTATCCCTGAATACTGCTTCCTGCATCTTCAAGGTTGCAAGTTGTCTTTTGCTTTTATTTAAATCTTTTTTTTTATATATTTATTTCTTTTTAAGAGACAGAGAGAGACAGAGCATGAGCAGGGGAGGGGCAGAGAGAGAAAGAGACACAGAATCTGAGGCAGGCTCCAGGCTTTGAGCTAGCTGTCAGCACAGATCCTGATGTGGGGATTGAACCCACAAACCCTGAGATCATGACCTGAGACAAAGTTGGATGCTCAACTGACTGAGCCACCCAGGCACCCCTGTCTTTTGCTTTTTTACCTAAATACCTCGCTTGAGAAGTTTTTCCACTCTGTGTGATAGAAGAGAAGGTATTCTTTGAAGTGTTAATAATTATTTTGTTAACTCTTGGGAGCACTAAAATTCAAACAACTTTTATTGGATGGCTATTGTCATTGAGGTTCTAGAAACTACATTGTTTTGACTTGAGAAGGTAGGGCTTAAATTACAATGGATCTACTAAAATATCTTTCTAATTTTACTGTAGGCTCGATATATGTGGTAATTCAGGACCTCTTCCATCTATACCCCCTTTCTATACTCCCACCATTTATTTTATTTTTTGAAAACTTTTTAATGTTTATTTATTTTTGAGAGAGAGAAAGAGAGACAGACAGAGTGCAAGCAGGGGAGGGGCAGAGAGAGAGGGAGACATGGAATCCAAAGCAGGCTCCAGGCTCTGAGCTGTCAGCACAGAGCCTGACGTAGGGCTTGCATTCACGAAGTGTAAGATCACGACCTGAGCCAAAGTCAGACACTTAACCGACTGAGCCACACAGGTGCCCCTATACCACTACCATTTAAATAAATAATCACAAGAATATTCTTTACGATTTTAATATAGAGTCTAGATTGAAAGTGTTCTGAATTTGGTTATTTTCTCCTATCTCTTTTACTAACTCTATGTAATTAGGCTAACAAAATCTGTGATCAATTAATGAAAAAAAACCAATACATACCCACTCATCCAAACACATTATTAGTGACCTAACTGATGAGGAAACAAAACAAAATGAGGGAATCTGTCCTCCTACGTAAGGTATAAGGTGTAAAAGGCGTAATTGTCAAAGGGAATGGCTTGGTGAAGCATATCTTTACTTATACTCATGCCTCGCTAGCCCTATGACTGGTGTTCGGGACTAAAATGTCATAGACTGTATATTCTCTCAGAATAGCCATGTATTTTGGGGTGTCTGGGTGGTTCAGTAGGTTAAGTGTCCAACTCTTGATTTCAGCTCATGTCATGATCTCAGGAACAGTGAGATCAAGCCCTGCATCAGGTTTTGTGCTAACAGTGCAGAGCCTGCTTGTGATTTTCTCCTCTCTTTTCCTCTCCCTTGCTTGCACTTATGTGTGCACATGTGCTGTCTGTCTCAAAATAAACAAACATCAAAAACTGCAAACATATTAAAAAATAGCAATACATTTTATTTTTAGAATGCTACCTATACTAGGAAGCTCATCTTTGCCCAGATAGTTTTTACAATTTTTGTTTCATTAAAAACAGGTAGATTCGTGTTTTAGTTTTCTGTGTATCAGTAATAACTGAACCATAAGGGGAAGTATTCCTTTTCTGGGACTAGCTCAGGCTTCTCTCACATTCTTGTGGTTTTCTGTGGAAAGAGCTCCAATGTGTCTTCTGCCCTGGTCTGGCTTTCCTCTGATTCTGGACGCACATCTTTGGCTCCCTGTGTTTGTATGTGCTACTTCAGCCTTGCAGATGGAGAAAGAGCTGTAGAAAGTTATTTCTGTAACATGATCTTTCTTCTATGATGCTTATAAATTGGTTTGCCGAGAAGGGTCCCTCTCAGCCTACAAGCATGTTTTTAAAATCAAGGCGGACAGCTAGTTAAATGTATTGTGATTCGGACTCAAACTGTCATGTGTGGGTATGCACTTGAGTGTCCAGGGGTAGCATGGTATTGTTAGTGTAAAGTATCTAATTCCATACTACACTCTGAGCTCCTTTAGGTTGGTCATGTTACCCAACTTTATTACTTAGCGCCTAATCCAATATCTGGTAGTGTAGCAGCCAAGAGTATGTGTGATCATGAATCAGACTACCTAAGTTCAAATCTTGCCTGTGTTACTTACTAACCATATGATCCAGGGGACATAAGTTTTCAATATTTCATTGTTTTCAACTGTAAAATGTGGGCAATATCATTCCTTAGCTCTTTGGCTTACTGGAAGGAGTCAGTAAGATAATGCATGATTCTTAGCCCACCGTGAACAACTAATAAGTGTTAACTATACAATAAGTATATTAGACCCACCAGACTTTGAAGTAAGCTGTTACTCTGAGACGGTTAGTAACTATGAAATTATAATGGAAAAGTATCTACATGTGATGATGGAATTCTCACTTTGCTTGAAAAGTAAAAATACATCTACCAAAACAGATAAGCAAGAAAAAGTCCAGACATATTAAATAAGGTCTGACAGGATTTGAAGGAGTTTGGGTAGTGAAAGAGAACCCCACTACTGCTTTCTGGCTCAGAACTTTTTCTCGACCTACCTGTGCCATGAGGTGGGGAGAGAACTTTTGCTACCAAGGACGATAATTTGATGCTTTCACCCCGCGAATATAGCAATTGCAAGTCTGCTGGTGTCTGGAGTCAAAGTGAGAAAATCTGAAAAGAGACTTGAGCATTCCAGAGACTTAGGGCTGGAAAACCAATAGGCAGTTTCCTTCCTCCCCCGACCACTGGGCAGAAAGCATCCTTACTCCCAGGGGCCCCTGACATTCTTCTGTGTTGTGTGCAAGGAGGAGAGAAATGCTTTTTAGTTGGCTCAGATTACCTTGTTCTGGTTAAATGAAAAGTATTAGCATGCGTTCCTTGTCACCACAATTCCAGCTGTCCAAGTCAGTGCTCTTGAAGCAGAGAAAAATGATCTTATAATTCCTGAGGTTAAAAAAAAATAAAGAAAGAAAAGAAAAGAAAAGCCAGAAAGCAATGTGTTGCAAAACAAACCTCCCCAGCCCTGACACTCTGCTTCCTGCCTCCTGTGTGTGACAGGAAGGGAAAGAGGGAACGTCTAAGTAATAAATACTCTTGAGTGGTTAGATCAGCATTGGTATATAGTGCTTGCCATTCAGGAAGACAGTAATCAGAAGACATGCTCCTTTTGGAGACAAATAAGCCAGATTTTTTGGGTGGTGTGTTATCCCTGAACACATGTTTGAATGACCACAGTTGTTTTTAATGCCTGACAGAACTTCAGGGCTAATCCCATTACCGCGAGCCACCCAGGGTTATCTGGTCAACACTCAGATCCTGGCTTTGTCCTCTGGAACTCACAGTCATATACAATATTGTTTTTATCCTCTAATCAATCTTTCTTTCTTTCTCTCTTTCTTTCTTTCTCCCTCCTTCCTCCCTCCCTTCCTTCCTTCCTTCCTTCCTTCCTTCCTTCCTTCCTTCCTTCCTTCCTCCCACCCTCCCCTCCCCTCCCCTTCCTTTCCCTTTTTTCCCCTTCCCTTCCCTTCCCTTTGTTTCCTTTCTCTTCTTTCTTTCCAAGAAAGGGCACAAACTGAGGAAAGGGGAGAGAAGCAGAGAGAAAGCAAGAGCAAGCACGAGAATCTTAAGCAGGCTCCATGCTCAGTGAGATGCAGGGTTTAATCTCACAACCATGAGATCATGACCTGAGTTGAAATCAAGAGTCAGAAGCTTAACTGACTGAACCACCCAGGCGCCCCTCCTCAAACTTTTTGTGAACTCTTTCTTTCACTTTCTCGCTCAGATTCAAACTTGAATATCTCAGAAGACACTGCTTCTCCTAAAGCCACTTAAAATTGGTGAGATTACCCCCCCCCCCCCCGGTGCCCAGGTGCCTTCCTTGGGGCCATTGCCAGATCGCTCTCACTCCCTGTTTTGTAGAAACCTCATGTTTGAGTCTCAAAGGTCTTCAAACCATTATCCCCCACCAGCTCCCCAGACCTCCTCATCCTTCAGTTACTGGCCTTCATTTCCAGACCACCCACTGGATCCTCTATGAGACCTGGTACAGTTTTGACAATTTTAGTATTTGGCTTCTCAGTTCCTTGCCATCTTCCCCTCCAACAATTTCCTTCTTTATTCTTCCTTAGCCACTCATCCAATGGCCATATCCTGGACCTTATCATTACCCGTTACTAAAACCCTCCATCCTGCCAACTTCAGGGGTCCTTGCCCTGGGCCCCTTCTTCCTGTTTTCCAACTCATCACTTTGGGTATTCTGATCCCCACCTTTTTTAAATGCCACCAGGAATTATGAATCATTACATTTTTCATCTTTTCTTTGTTGCTCATTCTCCTCATGTCCCCACATCCATCCATGCTCTGCTTAGCTTTCATGGAAAACCATTCTTACTCTTTTGCATACTTATATAAACATCCTTGTCCCATTTTTCCTCCTTGGAACTACTCTAGTAAAATCCTAATCCTGGCTTGCTCATGCGTGCTCTCTCTCTCTCTTTCTCTTTCTTTGTGTGTCTTTTTGTCTCTCTGTCTCTTTTTTAACCTGCGTGCGTGTAGGCGCACACACACACACTCCTACCTGAAACCGGATGGAGGAAAGATACTCTACCACACTGACTGGTCTCACTTTACATTCATGATCACTCACTCTCACCTCAAGTGAGCCTTTTGTGCTTCCATTGAAACCTATTAGATTTCCCTGGTCTCTCGCTCCCCTGGATGACCGGCTTGTACATTGTCTTTCCTTCCTTCTCTACAATGTTTACCCAGCTGATAACTTTGCTTGCTCTTTCATTGAAAGCAGGAGCAAACAAAAGAAAATGTTAAAAATGCCATCACTACAGTATCTTCCAATGGAGTCACTCCGGTCAGTGTACAAACATGCTATAATGTTTCTCAACCTGAGAGGAAAGAAAAAAGGGGAAAGCTCTCAACTCCATTTCCTTTTGACTGACTGCCTAATCTCTGCCCCAGTTGAAAACAAAATTGCCTACGGCATCAGCTCTACTCACCGTTTCCACTTGCCCTCTTCCTGCTCTGGTGAAGACACCACCACCATGTTTCCATCGCAACTACTCCAACAGAACACTTCCTGTCAGCATTGCCAATGATCTCCTGTTGCCCAGTCTGATAGACCATTCCCATTTCTCATTCTACTTTTAATTCTTGGCAACATTTGACACATGGTCAACTCTTCTTTCTCAAAATGAGGATGGTGAGGCGCAGTTCTTTCTGTGTCTCTGCTCGCCCACCCGCCTCCTCTTCTCGATTGCCCTGGCTCCTTTCCCATATTTAAATCTCAGCGGACTCCAGAGCTCAGTCCTGGGATCTCTGGGAATCTTTACCCCCATTCACTTCCTTATTGAGCTCATCAAAATTCACATCTTTAAGTATCATCTGTATCTTGCTTATTCCCAAATTTATATTATATTGCTGACCTCTCAACTAAATTCCAGGCTTTGTAAGGAAATGGAAAACCAGCATTTTAGATACTAAAGAGGAGTTCCAGAGTTAAGAGGTGCAGAACAAGTCATTATTTCCCCCTCAAACTTGCTTTGCCTTTAGTCTCTAAAATCTCTGCCCTTCTAGTAGACTCAGGTAACGCCGTGATTCCTCTTTTTTTATTTTTTCCTTCACATGTTCTGGTCAGTTAAGTAGCAATTAACAGCGATTAACCAGCAAGTATCAATGGCTCTCATTCATTTCTCACCATTTTTACCTCTACAACCCTGGTTCTAACCAACACAATCCCTTGCCTGTATTCTTACAATATCTTAAAAAATTTAATTTATTTTTGAGCAAGAAAGAGAGAGTGCAAGTGAGGGTGGGGGGAGGGGGACAGAGAGAGGGAGACACGGAATCTGAAGCAGGCTCCAGACCCTGAGCTGTCAGCACAGAGCCTGATGCAGGGCTTGAACTCACGAACCATGAGATCATGACCTGAGTCAAAGTCAGATACTTAATCGATAGAGCCACCCAGGTGCCCCTTTACGATACCTTTTAAACTAATACCTTGCTTAAATCCCTGCCTCCCTATGGCCTGTTCATGCTGTAACCAGGGAAAGCCTTTAAAAATACATATCAGTTCATGTACATTTTCTGTTCAAGCTTTCTGAAAGTTCCTCATCTTTTTCAAAGTAAAAGCAAAAGTTTGTATAAACATCTATGAAATCCTACTTTTCTGCTTTGCCTTATTCTTTCTTAACTAATTCATCCTAGCCACACTATACTCCTTGTCGTAAGAGGACCCCAATCCCACCCTCTTGCCACCACACCCCCAGTTATCTGTTTGTTTATTCCTTTCGATGTCTAATGGAATGTCACACCACTGGAGAGAACTTATACAACCAAACTATACACTATATTCATACTTATATACATAGACATGTATACGTGTATATATATTTCAAAGATATATAAGATACATATGTGTACACACACACACACACACACATATCACCTTTCTCTCTACTCCTAAGTTCTATATACCTTATTCTGTTACATAGGTAGGTAGATAAATAAATAATTTATTATCTGATTCTTGGCAATAGAAGGCAGACATCAGGAAGGAACACACTTACATGCTTTGTTCATTACTGGATTTTAGCACCTAGAAGAGCACATGGCACATAGTAGGTGCACAATAAATATTTGTTGAATGAATAACAAGTATTTGAGCTTAGATCTGACTATTTATCTTTTTCATTACTGCAGTCTTTAACCCTGGTGTGCTTTCCAGGAAGGCCAATTAAAGAAATACCGTAAGTAGAGAATTCAAGCATTGTGTCCCATGCCCCTCCCCAATCTGTGGGGTGACAAATATTTTCTACTGCAACAGAAAAAGCATACAGACTAGATGTCTCCTTCTCTTTAATGCCGACTCATCATTAGGCAGTCTCCTGCAGCGCTGGTCAGAGCATTTGAGAGCAATTGGGTACCGGGGATAACACTGAATGAAAAATTAAATCCTCTCTTGATTATTATTATTGTTAATTTTAAAATTCCATTTAACTGAACCCTTTTGGAGAATTCTCCTACCTCAGGAATGATAGTGAAGCAGAATCACTTTGACTCTCCCTGTAGACCAAAAAAACAAATAAACAACAAAAACATTTTGTGCAAAACGACCCATCACTCACTGTCTGTCCTTGCCCTCTGATAGCCCAGGTGTGTCCCCAGACATGGGTTCTCATTTCCCTTCCTTGCCGTTAGCTTGCATTTTTAATTTTTGGTGTTAAAACAGCCTGCCTTTGAGATCCCTATAACAGTGATCCCAATCTCTGAAAAGTTTACAAATATAATAAGAAAGCAGTTAGTGGGGGAATGCACTTAGCTCTGCATTTGCTGTCTGTGCACCGGTATTTAGGTACCTGAATGAGTGCTTTGTCCTATTGACTGAACTGCCGAGGGACGTGCACAACCCTTCAAACATCCTCAGGCATAATTTATTTATGGACCGGGCGCCCGGAAGTCCATTCTGACTCCGTGGCTGGATGACCAGGTGTCCAGGTCCTCGTCACTACCTTGATTCAGCATCATCAGTCTACTCAATATTTGGGTTTTACATTGAACTGGGTAGTGCTAGGGAAGCTTAGCGTACGTGTCTTTCTTGGTTCTAAAGTTCTCTATGGTGACAGACACTGGCTAGGACTAGAAAAGTGAGTCCCAAATAAAACAGAACAATAATCCCTGGCCTTTTTGAGTGGTTGCAGTCTCCAATCCTGTCCACTGATTGAAGGTTGTGGTTTTGTTCGGTTTCCTGCTGTTTTGGGGACACATCATAGGGAGGGCTACTCCTTACTATTAAGGGCTCCAGACCTGCCCTGTGGAAATGGGGGAATTGGAGTCTGCTACTTGCAAAAGAAGGGGGTAGAAATTGCTATGGAAAATGCCTGACCCACTGCCTTTATGGAGACTGTGTGTTTGCAATGGCTTTGGTAGATCTTACTGGGCACTGGGGTGCTCTTGGATATTGAGAGATCATAAAGGACTCCTACAAGAAAGGTCCCTTGGTACTACCCCTGCTGAAAACTGAAGTTTTGATTTATGTTTGCATGGCTTTATATCTGATTCTTTTCTGAATGAGTAATAAAGCTATGGAGATTTCAAAAATTCTTTTGGAATCACAGATTGCAAAAATCCCTTTGCTCCCACTTCCCCAGCCTTGGTTGAGAGCTTGGGGATTTCCAAATTCAGAACGGAATGTCATTCTTCTAAAACAAATAGATTTGGGAAATATGGTTTTTACACAATATTTCCCAAAATATGTTCTGTTGCCACATATTTAAAGAGATGTTTTGTGACTTAAAAAATCAGACACATAAGCTAGGCAGAGACTGTCTGGTAGTGTATTTTATTAAATCTAAGATGCTATTGATTGTAATATAGACCATTTTTTAATGTACCACCAAGAAAAAATTTTTGCCACAGAAGCAGTGATTCAGTTAATGGAAAATCTCCATGTCAAAGGTGTTTCCATAGGGGAGAAAAAAAGGCACACCTTTGAATGTCTAAAATACAATGTATGCAACCTTTTTGGAGAGTCTGAGTATATTAGTATGTCATAGGTTCTGAAAGGCACTTCAATAAAAATCTCTGCTGAAATTGCTTTAAATCAGAATTTTCTAAACCTTCTGATTAGCCTTCTGAGTTTCTGTCATGCAACCCAACCTCATAATATTTATTAAAACTTCTCTGGCTATAACTGATGGAATCTTATCATCCAATACAAGTATGGCAAAGGCAGGTGATCTGTTGAAAGATCGAAGAAATAGCAAGGAAAGGAAGAGAATAAATGAATGATGGTCTTGAAAGAAAGGTGATGCAACAAGTCAGGGCATCTGTTAAGAATACAGGAAGAGGGGCACCTGGGTGGCTCAGTTGGTTAAGTGTCTGGCTTCAGCTCAGGTCATGATCTCATGGTTCGGGGTTTGGCCCTGCATTGGGCTCTGTGCTGACAGCTAGCTCAGAGCCAGGAGTCTGCTTTGGATTCTGTGTCTCCCTCTCTCTGACCCTCCCCTTCTTGCGCTGTCTCTCAAAAATAAATAAAAAACATTAAAAAAAAAGAATACAGGAAGAAAATTTAAAAAATATTCTGAACAAGCAAAATTTGGGCAAAACCTGTCTGCAATTTTACCAAAAGGAGTTGAACTAGAAAAAGGATGGAGTGAATGATGGTCTGTGATTGTGATTGATGAGAGTTTATGGGGAGGAACACAAACACAAAAGCTGTTATGGCTGTTGATATCATCTTAGCTATGACCGTAGGACTTTTCTTGGAATGCTGTTCAAGTCTGATGTCAGTGAGTGACCTAAATTATATTTGTGAACATTCTATGGGAAGGGTTGGGGGAGGGAGAGTTAGGGTTCAGGTCCTTGGAAAAAGCTGTTCACTTCAACTTTGTATTCTAGCTATCAAATGGGATAAACAAAATCGGGGGATTGAGGACCCTTGGAGCAGAAATGTTCAGTGACTTATCAGCCTCAGACTGTCAGAGTCAGTTGTTTCTGGAAATTGTGAAGGAGAGACCTTCCGTGAAGTTACCTCCTTAATGAAATTACATTTTGGGGAAGACCTATTTGAAATAAGAGAATAATAGTAAAGAAAGGGGAGAAATATATATCAAGTATATCATATATTCTATACATAACATAGAATTCTGTATTACCTAGAGTACTGTATTACATATAGAATATATACATATTGAAAATTATTTTTTATAAAACTAGCTAGAAATGTAAAGTAATGATATTGTGCTACTCATTGACAATTAAATGAGAAAAATAGCTATGGGACTGATGTTTAGCATAATTAATGAGTTACAACTGTGATCAATGGGGTTGAGTTAAGAAAATATAGTGAAAAATAAAGCAAAGGTTAAGTTGGCTGTAATCTTTGAGTGCCATAACCAAATGGAAATGTGCATTACTATATCCAAAGTTATCTTGTTTTTGGCTAATTCTCTACTTCAAGTACTTGGAAAGTATCAATCATGAAAGTCGATTTTGTGTCTTTCCTCATTGTATCCCAACTTTTATGTTAGTGCCTGTATTCTAGGAGTAGTCAATAAATATTTACAAGGTATTTGCAAAGTGAATTTATGAATACATTAAACGTAATTTAGGTAATCACATGTACTACTCATTATAGTTTAATAATGTATCCTCCTTAAAGCTTTTTAAATCTTGCCTAGTAGATGATCTTCTTCTGAGTTATTTACTCAAATTACAGATAACAAAATATTGTAAACATCAAACCATGTCACCACAGTGGGAGTCAGGTTACATGTTAGTTGCCTCAGTGTGATCAGTCATTACTGCACGTCTGGATGATAAGGGGAGCAGAAGAATCTGCTTCAACCTTTACCCAAGTCAAAAGAGGTCATGTCAGGCATCGCTTTACTGCACTTGACTCTCATGTCATTGCAAAATGCCACAGTGTCTGCAGAGGAGCCATAAAGGAACTTCCTCTTCTCCATATTAATAATTGTTATTCCAAAGCAAAGGGTCTGATTCACTCGGCTGACTTTTTTCCCCCTCCTTTTTCTGAAGGAGCCATTATTTCCATAGATTTCTTTAACAATGAGTAGACTTTTGCCAGGTTATGTGTGAAAACGGCATCACAAAGGTGAAACGACGTCTTTGAAAGTCAGTTCT
This sequence comes from Suricata suricatta, assembly GCF_006229205.1. NCBI lineage: Eukaryota > Metazoa > Chordata > Mammalia > Carnivora > Herpestidae > Suricata > Suricata suricatta. The sequence goes on from NC_043704.1 coordinate 141,799,183, forward strand.
CAGGTGGACATGAAACAGTGTCTCAGCACCCCAAGGATATGAGCCACATTTATGACACTTTGAATTGTAAACCTCCAGTATGTATTTATGTTCAAGGGATGTATTAAACCCCTGTCACTTTGCATTCTAATGCTGCCTTAAAAGAGGTGAACCTTGTAAAATATTCCATTTGAAAAATTTCCTTCCTTCTTATAAAACCTAAAAGTTGATTTAAAATTTAGCATTTGTCACTGGCAATTCTCAAAACAATCTGGTTCTATTTTTTTTTGTAATATTGATATATTTTTACGTAGCTCTTAGCAGAACAGAACCCTTTCCATGGTTTACAATACAATATGCTGTGTGAACATAAGCACAGGCATATTCTGTCTCTCTGTGTGGTCATTCAGCCAACATTACAGAGACACAGTTTGTGACCCAGAAGCTACTGGATTCTGAGACTTAAAAGGTGCATGGGACTACCCTGAAGGAACTCGTGATCTAGGATATGACACAATTTGTAAATAAATACAGTATAATGCAGTACGGACAAGGAGTGGGTCTTCTGAAATTATTATGGGTGAAACAGCAGAGAAAGTTGAAGAACTGAAGAATTCAGGTAGGGATGGTGAGAGGTATACATTTCATATCTCACACATGTACACATCCACATCCACAGGCATACATACACACAAAAATAAATTAATTATGGAATGGAAAATATAGGGTAAGGAGAAAATAAGAAGGATCGATGGATAATAAGCTACCCAGATACTCAGTTAATAATATTATTGTATATAGCGAGACCAGGCTTACCATAGAAACATAAACATCAATGCTATTGATTCTATTCAAGTGTTAGATCATGTGACTTCTGCACCCCCAAACTCGTTAATGATTCCTACAGTCCTCGCATTGGCCTCCGAGGCCCTTCTGGATTGTGTCCCCGCCCCTCATCTCTTTGACTACATCTGTTACTTTTCAGGGACCTCCTTGCTGATTCTCAGACACAGCCTTACCTCCATTCTTTTGCACTGTCTATTCCTTCTGTCTGAAATTCTCTTTTCTTAGAGAACCACACCTCCTTCAAGGCCTTGTTCAGGTGTTACCTTCTTAATCAAGTCTGCTCACGCCATCCTTTTTTAACTTACAAACTGTCCCTCCTGCCCCTGCTCTCAGTCCCACCTCCCATCTTCCAGTATTCTCTGTCCAGTTGTATGTTGGGCTGGGGGTCTATGAGGAAGAGGGCACCGTGTTTTCAAATCCTCAATGCTATTTTCTAATTCAGATGTGACAAGTATCAGGATCCAGTTGTCACAGGACCCCACACCTCTCTATGGCTGGTCACATTCTACCATAAGTTTCCCTAGCCACCGGTGGAACTGTGCCATGCCAGGCTTCTGGAATTAGTTATTAGCTCACAGATTAGCAATACATACATAAATGTGGATCTGAATGTGTGTATGTGTGCATGTGTGTGTGATATGTGTTTGCATAAAGGCATGCAGAATATTAAAAAAGAGTGAGTTAGAAGTCACAAGAAACGCTTAGGGTCAAATCCTCATCTGTAAAATGGGGGTGTACGGGGGACCAACCCACACACCACAGTCGAAAGGTCCCGAGTAGGGGGTTGGTGTCGGCGAAAATATCTCTAAGAAAGAAGACGGACAAGACGAACAAGACAGACGAGACAGACAGCGTGGATGGTGGTTGGTAAAAGCCACGTTTATTAAGATAGCCAGGGTCTTATATACCATGGGTGATTACATCATTTCTTTAATGGTTACATAGTTCAAGATTTTTGAAGTAAAGACATACTCCGGAAAAGGTCATTTTTATCAGGACAGTAGTAAATAAAAGGATCAATCAAGTCATTACAAGGGAGGGATTCCCCAATAATAGTCTGGCTACAAGTGGAAGATGAGCCTGAAGAAT